>NW_028145430.1:1895000-2192500 GCF_977016875.1 Pavona decussata | reverse complement strand
TCGAGTGATAATCGCTAAAAAATTGATATGACAATGATACGATTACATAATCAAGATGAGCAGAGGGAACAGCCCTTGCAGCCCTCATCCGCCAGTAAACTTACATCACATTTACGAATCTTGTTCTAGACCACTACTTTCTTAAAACCGGTCTTAGTCATTTAAATAATCGGCCCTTAGTCTTTGACGGGAATCTAACCCACGAACGTGAGCTCAGACACTCGCGTTCGATAATTTCTTAGATGATGATGGCAGGCACGTTTTCGTGATAGGATCGCAGTTGTATACTATAGAATGAAGAATAATCACCTGATCCGCTTGTGTGATCTGAGGAGGGACCGGTACCAGAAGATGGAGTTGAGCCAGAACGCCGTGTCCAGTCAAAGACATCTGAGTAAGACTGACGCCAGCCAGGACACAACCCATAATCAAAGTTGCATGATACTGAAGGGAGAAATAGGATTGTCATCGCATTGCTCAATAGTTACTAACTTTACTCCCTACGATTTTTTCTAGAGGACATAGGGATATGTACTGTAAGGCACGTTGAGCACGAGAGGGCTCTCTCCTCTTTCGACCATGGATATTTGACGGGCTGGGCACATGTTCGCTCTTATTGCTACTCGGCGTAGAATGTAAATACCTTTGAATGATTGGCCTCATGATATCGTCGTCAAGAGAGGATGATAACGCTATTTAAATTCAATGCATTGTATGTGGTTGGCTGTTTAATTGCTTACAAATTTAACTGACGTTTTTATTGTATTAGCTATGAATATCTCTGTTACACGTTTGGATAGGTTCTGCGAGGTTTTGATGTTTGATTGGATAGGCTTGCTCGAGAGGGTACGGAAATTCAGATGATTAGAAATGTGCTGCTTAGTACACGCGAGATATTTACTTTGAAAATAGCTTTAAATACTTGAGATCAATATTTCTTTTTTAATAACAACAAAAACAACAACAAAAAAAGAATGTCAACTTACTAATATGACTACGAGAAGAAAAAGAGAGAAATAGTTCGTATCCCCTATATTGAACACTCCCATCTGAACGAAAAGATATAACAGCATGGCTACCATTTACATAAACGATTTTTCCAGTTTGCGAGCCACAGTATGTACCAATGGTATGGTTTTTATCATTCATAATCCTCAAGTAGTCGAATCTGCAGGAAAAAAAAAGAAGAACATATTTTTTTTAAAGAGAGTAATTGTTAAATCTTTTTTTCTTGTGCCAATAGAATAAGCGAGGCAGATACTCATTGTTAAGAGTGGTCTTGGCGCTTGGATTAAAGTTGTATTTGTTGCACATACTATGCAAGTTTGCTAAGTAACACTGATCACAGCAATTATACATGTCACTACAATGGCTATGAAATCGCAGGATTACCTTGGCATTTCTTAATTTTAACAGACAATGTGTACATGTAACAGAAAGCTTTAAGAGTACTAAAACGAAAACAATGCTCTAGTCGAGAACAGGATTCGAACCACCCACTGACAGACCAAGATGTAATACGCACATCATATCAATAAGGTATGGCTATGGCTACTAGCTACGACTTGACCATGGTACACGGATATAATCCTGTGCAATTTGGTAGAACAGAAGTACATTTCGTTAAATAGGGATGTTTTATTGAGCAAACGTTAGCTAAACTGCATTCATTTCCAGTTCTTTTAATCATTTAAACAGCTGACTATGCAATGATGTAACTGACCATGCACCTCTTATCAAACGAAGAAAAATTAGCCCTCCCTAACATAATCAAACTACGGCAACTCAGCTGATATTTGTACTTACCCACAAGAGGAATGGCTCTCCAAACGAAAATAGTTAAAGTAAATCTTCAGCACCTTGTCGTAAGGAATAGAAACCAGGTAAACACAGTACATAGAATTTGGGTAATCACTTGGATATCTAGGGCTTCTCAATACGTTGTTTACTACAGAACCACAACCTGTTAAAAGAACAAGGCACGTTTTACCACTGATCATGATGCACATCAGCGAAGGACCATATAATAAAGAGTGTTTGACACATAGCAATAAATATCCAATCACGTGATCTAGCCAGCACCTTAGAAGCGTGTCTTGGTATCATAATTTCGTTCGTTGCATGAAAAAGACGACAAGCAATTTCAGCGTGTAAAGATGCTTACAACAGGTGCTTTGAATTTGTTTCACCCGTGCTGAAAAAAAAAAATGGCTAACTGGGAGTAAAATGTGGACATAGCCTGCGTTCGACATGATTGCTGACGATTATTTAGTTGAAATAACTGCAACGATATTTAGTAATCAGTCAATCGGCATTTACGTTTCCATTTATACTAGTACTATGTTATTGCATGTGCGGGCCTTACCAAAAGTAGCTCAGATAATCGCACTTACTGTTTGGTTGCGGACTTGTGTTTGGTACTTGAGTCGTGTATGGATGCACTGTAGAGGAAGCTAACGAAAACATAAATTAAATGGAATTACATTCAAATTACTTCATTGAAGAATAGACCCCTTTTTTGTGTATTCTAAGGACACGTGGTTGGAAGTCTAGATATTATTTAAATCCTCTTGGAAAAATTCTGCGTTTCTTATTTCTGGAAATGAATAGCAACTATTAAATCGTCATCTGATTTAACACAATGTGAAATGACGGGCTTATTTTTGTCAAAGGTATCAGCTAGCGCTCTTCATTGCCAGTCGCTGGCCATATTTTGCCTTTCATTTCTTTCCTGAGGTTCAAGCTTGGGGTTCTTTAGCATGAAATAAACAACTTCAGGCCGCCAAAACATTTCGATTCGCATTTTTACGAACCGGCGGACATTTCAACTGCTGCACGATTTTGATCAGAAAGTGTAGAGAGCGCACGTGTTTAAGGGGAAGAGGGAAACTGACGAACGCGAGGCAATTACTTTAATTTTTTTAAACAAAATTTTAAATTACACTCTCATGTTAATTAATGCGTCAAATGCATTTAGTATTTAGGGTATTATTTCAAAATCATCTCTTAGATTAGGAACAATCGAGTACCACCTTAAGAGAAAATGAACATGAAAAATATGACAGTTCAACAGATACATCTGCCCTGTACTTACCGGAAGTAACATAAGAGAAAGATAAGTCGTATCCACTATATTGAACACTTCCGTCTGAATGAAAATATATCATGGCATAGCTCCCAGTTACACGAAGGGTTTGTCCAGTTCGCCTACCGCAGTACGTACCAATGGTCTGGTATCTGTTATTAGTGATCCTCAAATAGTCGTATCTATGGGAATTAGTATACATTTGTGATGATTTAGCTTTCCCTAGGCCTGGGCTGAATGATCTTAGATATTTCAATGGATATTGAGCTCAGATTTTTGCAGGATTTTGTGGCGTTATGTTCTAAATTTTGGCATTTGGTAGGGTGCTCTTTTACCAATTGGAGATCTGGAGGAGAGAGGCAATTAACAAATTTCATTGTCTAAAGACAAGTAAAGGAACCTCAGTTTGGCAGAGAACAGGATATCAATTACCGACTTGACAAATGAAATGTGATGGGAATAACACAAGACTGACAAGGCTCTTTACTAACGCTGATACCTGAAAGGAATTTAGTTGAATGCTTGGACCTTTAAGTCATTTCAGTTCATGGCACAATTTTTCAAGCCTTGATAATCCATGATATGATGAAAATTGTTTTAAAAAAATGTTTACCATTCTATCTTATTGTCATATTGAACTGTTACATGAGAAAACAATTGAATTGTTTATTGCTGCTGCACACATACACACAAAAAGAGTTCAAAGGCCCGATGACTCGTGAAGTCAAAGTAGGCCTTTGTTTGATAAGTTAGGAATACTTGATATATCTCAAATCACAAAATTACGATTGGGTGAACTTGTTTACAAGCATGCAACATGATTTACTCCCTGGAATATACGACTCCCAATTTCAAAATGCTGGAGATGTTAGCCGGCGATATAACATACCGACCTTCGAGGTCGAACCAACATCTTTTCTGTATGCCTAGACCAAGATCCAATTATGGCAAATTTAGCGTCAAATTTGCTGCTGTTGATTTCTAGAACACCACATACCTCTAAGCATCAAGAATGCTGTATCTCGTCAGTGCTTTAGAAAATGAAATTTAAAGCCTATTTGCTTACGTCTTCCTGCTTAGATCGACTCATGAGTTTCTTCTTTTCCTTCTGATTCATTTACTTTTAAGGGGGTGTTTATATGTCAAAACTCGCACCGGTGCGAGTTTCATACCGGCATGACATTGTGATTTCATATCGTGTTTACATGAAGATATTCCATGTTTACATGAAGGGACACTTCATGCCGCTGACGTGTATTTAAGTAGACAAATTTGTGATTGTGGCGACATTTAACAAATCGATGGCAGTTTTCTATTGTCTATACTCTTATAAACCATAACATAACGTCATAGAATGATCAAAACTCAAGTGGAACCACGAGCCGCGGGCGAGTGGTTCCACCACCAAATTTTGAATATTTTATTGCGTCATTTTATGGCCTGTAAGATAATAGATCATAGAAAACTGCCGTCGATTTGTTTTTTACAATAACATGGACAGAGTACAAGCGGAATTGGCTTACTTTTACGTTGAGAAAGCGCGCGCGTTACATCTGACGTAATTTTTATGGTCTGTACTTAACAAATCGACAGCACTTTTCTATGGTCTATACTCTTATAGACCATAAAATGACGTCAAAAAAATGTTCAAAACTCAAGTGGAACCACGAGCGGCAGGCAAGTGGTTTCACTGCCGAGTTTTGGACATTTTATGGCGTCATTTTACAGTCTATAAGAGTATAGACCATAGAAAACTGCTGTCGACTTGTTTTTTACAATAACATGGAAAAAGTAAGAGCGGAATTGACTATTTTTTTCGTTCAGAAAACGCGCGCGTTACATCTGACGTCATTTTTATTGCCTGTACTCTTATAGACAATAGCTACGAGCCAATCAGCGCGCGGGAATTTGGACAGTTATTGTAAAATCTCAGATAGACAAAAACTACGAGCCAATCAACGAATGAGAATTTTGACAGTTATTGCAAAAATTGGATCAGATGTTAAAACAACGTATGCATAACCCATTCCAGACTTTCGGGAGAGTGATTTCACGCGACGACACGAGACGAGAATTTGTACGGCCTTGACACGACACGGAATGAGTTTTCGTACCGGAATAGAAATCTCGCTCAGGTACAGTTACCGGGATGAACTCGCAACACTGTGACTCGCTGCGTACCGGGATGAAAGTCGCACCGTTAATTTTATTTTAATCCTACTTTCCATTTAGTAGTGTTCGCCAAATAGATTGTAAGTAGACATTTAGTTCCTAGAATAGGCATATATGAGTTTTTGTTATAACCCACTCGGGTTTTTTATATTTTTGTAATATTTTTGAACCGTGGAAATACATAAAACCTGAAACCTGAAAAGCAAGTTAGCTTGGTCCATCAACAAACAAGCATGTTTTGCTCTTACCCACAAGATGAACTGCTCTCCAAATGGAAATACAAAAAGTAAATGTTCAGCTGCTTGCCATAAGGAATAGAAACCCGATAACTACAGTCCATATTACTTGGATAACTGCTTGGATATCCAGGACTTCTCAGTCTGTTGTTTACAACAGAACCACAACCTGACGAAATAGAAAAAAAATATGTGACGAATTTTTGATTGTGAACAATAGGATATTGAACTGGGAATGCTTCCACCAAGTAAACGAGGACCTTAGTAGCGTTAGCAGTTTTGCTTGATTAGTTCCTTCTCACAAATTAATATATCAACTTAAACCTCACTCATATACATGTATATCGTACGGTTGATCTTTTACGATGGCTTCCTAGCACACACACGGCTTCTTATTTTTTTAAGCATTCAATGATCTGAAGAAGTTTAACATCAACTCTCTCATAATAGGGTCTTTCATCCACTCCCGAGCTACCATTACGAACTACTTCATGGCAGTTTTTAACATCTTTCCGAACTAATTAAAAAATACATAGCTACTTATTAATATACGCTTTCAATTGTAGGTCTCTACCCTACTGAATCAACATAAAGCAGTTAGTGGTTTTCAACTAGAGATCAAAGAACAGGAATCTGCTACCTTATGACCTTATGAATTCGGCTAATTTTACCATCTCTCAAACAATACCTCATTGCTCAACGAAGCTGAATACTAATGACGCCCGATATATCCATGTTTTAACTTTTATAATAAAATAAATAATAAATAAGAAGTTCAGTGGAATCCACGGAGTGACTCTTCTCTTCGCTGTTTCCAGGTGGAATTTGTTGGTTTTTGTGGAGGGAGGAAAACGGGAGTACCCGGAGAAAAATCCTCGGAGCAGAGAAAAGAACCAACCACAACAAACTCAACCCACATAGGGTAATGACCCTCGCAGTTATACACCCAACTTATACAGCCTGAAAATTTTCAGGCAGTCGGTAGAGCGCTGCACTGGTATCACTGATGTCATGGTTTGAAAAGCAAAAGCAATCAATGGACCCATATGACATTTGCGATACCTCTGCAGTGTTCTACTGGTTGGATGGAATTTTTTCAGGTTTCTTCTCGTAACTGCATAAGTTGCGTACATAATTGCATGACATTTACTTATTCTTCCATCTTCCCGAAGTTCAAATGTATGAATTTCATATATTTCACTTTCGTAATTAATTTGCGTTTAATTAGTCGAACAATTAATGCCCGTACTCGGTAATGTTATAGCTTTTGTTTTTCAGGGGCATGTAGGTATCAATAAGAGTATAGAAAATGACTCTTGTAACATTTTGAGGCATGTAACAAATTTGGGCAACAAACAATCTTAAATTTCTACATTTTAATTTTTTAAAAGAACGGAAAGCAAGTGAAATAGTTGTGCCTATTATTCAGCTGTAATGATTAGCAATTATTTTTTTTCCTAGACTTGAAAGAAACACTTTCGAAAATAAAATTGATACGAATTTCGCTTAGCATTGGGGAGTTAAGTGTATTATTTACCTCCCTCTCGTATATATTACTTTAATTAACGCATTTTTTCTTTGAGAACCAACATCAATGGCTGAGTCTCTTTAACAGTGACGCTTGTCTGTTCGAAAGGACCTCATGACCGCAGAAATTAATGGCATGAAGAAGTACTCAGCTTACATGACTAGATAACAACGCATCAGAAGATGAAACTACTAAACAAAATGTTACTAATTGGCAAGGAGCTCCGCTTCTTTTTACGTACACATAAAAAAAGCCCCGCAGAAGCAGAAGCACGAGTACACGCATTTACAGGCTTGCTCAGATTTATGTAGATACTGTATGCTCAATTTCGTGCAAATGATCCAAAAACACCTACCAGCTCCAGTTGGTTGTGTAGTTGGAACTTGAGTTGTGGGAAGTAAATTGCTATTGACCTTGCTTATTATCCACGACTTAAGGTAACGTACATTTGCGTACACTGTCGGTTTCAATGGTGCGCCACAAGGCAGGCCAGTCCAACTGGCGACTCCTTCAAGATACCATTTACTGTTGAACTCGCAAACAAGCGGCCCTCCACTGTCACCATGGCAAGCTCCCACACCTCCCTGCCTTCTGCCAACGCATATCATTGAGGAGTCTAATTTACCAGGGTATGAAGTTAAACAGCGTTGCTGAGATACTAGCGGGAGGGCAACCTGCATTAGTTTGCTTGGCTGTGGACCATAATAATATAGTGTTCCCCAACCAGTGATCCAACATGTTTCGTTTGTATCAAAGGGAAGTTGAAAGTTAGTGTCTGACAGGCAGACAAGGCCAACTCCCTTACCAAGAGTAGCAGGTCTTGATAACTTAAGGAGAGCTACATCATTGCTCCATCTGTTAGGTGTGTAATAACGTTCGTGTTGGATTATTTGAATAACGTTGAAATCCTGTTCTGTCCCGATAGGGGAAGACAATCTGTAATGTGCCCCTAACCTGAAATGTAGTTAAAAGAGTTTTGATTTGGTTATCCCTCTTTTTTATAGATACATTTGTGTATAGCAATAAACGACAGTAAGAATAAATCAAAAATATTTGCTTTTGATTTTGTTCTTACTATCGTTTAGTCTTTCCTTTCGCTCACTGGAGTCAACAATTACCCTCCATACTAAAATGTTAAACGATAGATACCAAAGTGCAGAGTACGGGTAATATAGTTCATGTCGGGGCCATTAAAAAAAGAGTCTGGCCGATTTTCAGCTTCAATTTGTAAATTTTTTTGAAAGTCTTTGTGGACTTTTCATGGCATTAACAAGTTGTAGTCATCTCGTGTGATAATCATAATATTGTCGTTTCGCAGAAGTAGGCTACATTACGATAAAGGAAAATAATCAAAGGCAATTGTTAGCCTCACCTCACATTGACGTCTGACAGAGGCTTTCCAGTTACACAATGGGTAGCCGTAAGTACCCACTGTGGGCGAATCAAAGAGCCTCCACAGTATTGCCTACCACTTCCCGTACGAAGCATTGCCTGCCAGGGCCAGCCATTTTCTAGTGCAGTTGAGCCACCTACAATCCTTGCACCACTTGGACGAGAGCCACATGACACTGTAACAGAAATATAGACAAATAATGCTTAAATAAGCAAATGAATAGTTAGGTAAATGTATATACAAGAACGAAGAGAAAAACGAATATAAGGTCACTTGGTTGGATAGGAGACGGATTAGTGAGTGCTTAATTGGTGAAATGGTTGGATCTGCAGAAGAGTGAATGAACAGATAAAGAAATATACCTGATCACGATAAAAGAAGTCTGCAAAGCCCTGGAACCTTCTTTAATACAGCCGAACCTGGATTAAGCGATACCGTATAAAACGGTGACCCTCAGCTTTCAAGCGGTCAGTTGTCAGAGCACCGAAAATTATGTAATCTTGACTTCTATTAAACGGTCACCTCTATTAATTAAGCAGACGCGGTCACCCATAACTAAATCCTAACAAGCTAGTTCTATTGTCCTTACTTGTTTTCAATGGTCACTTTGAAAAAGGAGACCACTCAAATATGGTCACCTGTGTGGTAATAAATAGCGTCCAGGTCAATCTAACAACCCACAATACTGTCTGTAGGATCTTGGCACTATTGTTTTATTAGTCCGTTTCTATACCATGTTCTCCTTTGTCAAACCATTAAATGGCTTAGTACAGTTTCTTAACAAAGTAAGTGATTTTGTGAGAGCTTTTGGCATAAACTGTGCACTAAGTCATCAAATGTTTTATGAAATGCCGTCTTTGTTGTGCCTGACGTGTATCTAGGCTCGATTCCGCAGCTACCTCGAGTCTGACTTTTCTCCCGAACAGTGGATGGTACTCGACGCTAACGTGTATTCTGTGCAACCTTTATTGAGCGGCCACTTAGCCATTCCCCGAGGGTGACCTCTCAATACAGGTTGGACTGTATATTCTAATGAAATGATAATAGATTCCGTGTATATCATTTTACTGTTCATTCTCTTGCTAGTAGGAAACGGCTGGCCAGATAAACAAAGCTTGATAAAGAATCCTGCATCGGTTCCCTTACTTTTAATCCAACACGAGAATCTGCTAAGCGACTAAAAAAAATGTTAAATAAATATTTGTGTCTGCTGGCTACGCAAATGGAACGATCTATTTATTCTGTCGGCGAGCACTGAGGAAACGGTAGGTCATGTACACAAAGCTTGATAGACAATCATTGTTTTCCTTACTGTTCTTTGTCCTGCTATCCACTTCTGGTGTTCTGAAGGGGTTTCCCAGCCCATCGATCCCAAAAACCTCCAATGTGTAATTTGTTGAATGTTTAAGTCCAGTGATTTCAGTGGTTAATTGGTTACCACGCGCAACTTTATTGGCCAAGGCGCTGCCATTATTTCTGTTTAACAGGACGACGTAGTGAAGAACTTGGCGGTTTAAGATATTTGTCAGGTTTGTCCATTGAACAAACAAACTTGAAAAGGTTGTGTTGTGAACTGTAACATTCCAGCCAGAAAGCAAAGGAGCTTGAAGAAAAAAAAAAATACATAAGTATTAAGTTGCATACGTTAAGTTGCTTACTTATGCGGAAGTAACAGCAATATATACAACAAATAAGAAACTACGACAAAAACAAAACCTGAAACACGAAATCTGAACTATTTTCAGTTGATTAATTCAGGAAACAAATGTTATAGTCCGGAAGATTAGCGACAAAAAATAGCGGAATTGTTCAAATTAGTGATACAAGTGTGAAATTTTCGGAATAAGTTCCTTTTACCTTGTAGATTAACATTTCGTTGAGACTTTATCTGGATCCTAATCATAAGCATGTGTTTTAAGACGTGTTCAAGCGGCAGTCAACGGCTCCGTGCAGCGGGCTCATAAAAAGCCATATCTTTACCAAAAACTAATGAAAATACGCCCAAAATGCCTAAATATAAACGTAAGAATTAGATTTTGCTCAATTAACTTCAAACAGTCCTTTTTAGCCCGTTTAAAATGATAAATTATAAAATCGTGTGAAAAGCGGCAAAGAACGCCTGACGGATTTTGTTGGTGTGAGCAAGGAACGCCTGACTGATTTTGCACGTACAAACAGGCTGTTTTAAGGTGGAATATGGATCGCACGAGGATTTCTATTAACTGGGATTTGTGTGTTTTGTGCCAGCTTGAAAATACAACTGAAAAGCTTGATTTTTAACGCCGTGAAACGTCACAGGGACCCGCAGTCTGATGTTTCAGGAGTCAGGCATGATCCGAATAGAGAGCCTCCATTACCCGTCTATCTGGGACTGTTAGTCCACGCCGAAACCAGGAAGAAAACTTTAGTAGATAAGTTCTACAGATTAGGAATGTCTATTTCGTACGACTGAGTGATGCAAATTTCAGCTGATCTAGGAAATAGCGTCTGTGCGCAGTTTGAAGATGACGGCGTGGTTTGCCCTTCAAAGTTAAAGAAGTCACTGTTTACTACTGGAAGTGTGGACAACATTGACCATAATCCGAGTTCACGCACAGCAAAGGACTCATTTCTCGGAACCGCAATTTCTCTTACCGAGCACCCTACTAATGACTTCGGTGGCTTTGACAGAAATCGAGTTCTTATAAATCCTGACCTTCCAAAACAGAAAACAGTGTGTAATCTACCCGAAGCATACACTGCTATTCAGCCTTATGGGGAACGAGAATCAAAGAAAGATTATTTTGTTCCAGCAGGATGTAATACTAACAAACCACAGTCAGATGACGTCACTGAAAATATGAAAAGCGAGTACCATTGGCTCACCAAGGTCGAGGAACTGCTGGAGAAGGAAAAGATAGAGGAGAGAGAATATCTGTCGTAGTCTGCTCACTTTGCTTCTTTGCAAACCGCTCCTCTCTCACCTACTGCTATTACATCGCTTTTACCCCTATTTGAAGACAACGCACACAGTAAAGCAATGATCCAACATTCTATGAAATTAGTAAAGGAGGCGATCGCATACATTAATCCGGGACAGACGCCAGTCATTGGAATGGACCAACCCCTTTACACTCTCGCAAAACAGATCCAGTGGGAAAAGGCAGAAACGTATGGGGAGAGCAGCTATGTAGTGATGATGGGTGGGCTTCACATTTACCCCTTTACGCTCTCGCAAAACAGATCCAGTGGGAAAGGGAAGAAACGTATGGGGAGAGCAGGCCTCACTGAAGATGGTCGGACATTGGTTAACCAACAGTGGGTGGGACAGTGCATTTGTCCAGGCAGACATCGCATCCCGTGGAAGGGCAGATGCTATACTTAAGGCGGTGCACATAACCAGATCTCGCTATGCACATCAAGTGAGAGTATGCGCACTTTACATCTTACAGCGACGGGCTTACATGGCTAGTATCGAGACCATCAGGGAACCAGATGATTTTAATACCTGGATGCAGAAGCAGTGTGAGTCACATCCCCATGTTCTTTTCTGGTCAACAGCACTTGAATTGGAACTGTTAGTTCTCGAGTTCGTCAGGTCTATAAGAGAGGGCAACTTTTCCATGTACGTAGAGAGTCTTGCACAGCTTGTTCCTTGGATGTTTTCTCTCGATCAAATACATTATGCGAGATGGCTACCCATCCACATCAGAGATTTGGTCAACTTGAAGGAGAGGCACCCATCAGTATTCGCGGAGTTCGAACAAGGAAAGTTCGTTGTTCAGAAATCTCAGCACCTATTTTCCAAGATTGCTCTAAACCACAACCACGAGCAGGAGAACGAGATGATTAAAGGGGATGGTGGGGCAGTTGGACTAACAGAAAGTCATGCAGCCCTTCGGCGCTGGATGGTAGCAGGACCAGAAATAGCGAGAGCAGTGAATGAATTCGAAAGTGCATATGAACTACGGAAACCTGCTATCGCGTGTCAGCACGAACAAGTATCATCTGTTCAGAAAGCTTTTGCCAAAGACGTTCAAAACCTGATTGAAGTAATTGACGAGGTGGGAAACCATTTCAGAGAAGAAGGTACCGATCTCCTAGTACTGGACACTAAAGAAATCGTTCCTAAATCTGTCGTGGAAGCTGTTTCAGCAGCCAAGGAGAAGGGACAGTCAATGTATGACACGTATGTTGAGGAGCGACTTACTGAGCGGTCCAAAGCAATCAATGACACAATACGACTTTGCAACTCACCTTTGTTTGGCACCCAAGAGAAACGACCATCAAGTAATTCCAGTAATGTACTTGCTAATAGAGACTTTAAGCATCGACGACGGGAACGGCAACGGCGACGTGAGATTGTGAGGGAAAACCCAAATGTCACATTGCGCATGTCTGGCGGGAAATATCTAGACGTTCTGCTCCGGGGCCCGACGTGAGAAAGCTTCGTTTGGCGTTGCTCGAAAACGTGTGTAACATTTCACATATTTTACCTCCGTTTCGCCCCGAAAAAATGATATTTTTAATATTGCTTGGCACTTAAGGCAACCGTAGGAAAAGTACGCGTTGAGTTTTTGTTTTATTCTTTCCGAAACTATAATAACTTCATCAGTCGGCTGTTACAAAACAGAAAGCTAGTGAGACTAGTGACGATGCCTGCAAAATTAGAAATGACTTGCGAGTCTGACACTAATTATCGATGTTTCTCTCTAACATCAGTGTAACATTACTTTTTCTTATTCAAAACAAGACAAACTAGAACTTTTAATTTACATTTAAGCTGGAGAAAAATAAACAGTCTATGTTGCTCAAAAATAGCATCCAAACCACAAACCACTGTGTCATATCGTAGGTTTCAGTTCAAATTTTTAGATGTAAAGATTACGAAATTCTCACGCGCACTCGCACTGCTAAAGCGTTTCTTGAAATCCCAGCCTTCGATGCAGAACATTTGAAGTAAATTAATGTTAATCTAGTTGCTATTTCTAGTTATATCGGTGATTTTTATTACGACCTAAAAATATATCAAATGGTCTGAATTGTTTATACATCGGAAAACTGCAACTGCGACAAACACGTTCTCGTTAACAGCAGTAAAAATTCTTCATCGGCTATTTCATTATTAAAATCGATTTCTGACTTTTTTTTACGAAGACTCGATGGGTGCTTTCAATTCGACGAAAAATTACAAAAATTTCGGGTGGGAATCGAATGGAACAGCATCTTTTCCGCAAAAGATTTTCGAAAATGTAGGACAACCTTTTTGAACAGCTGTTCCCGAAAAGTGGAAACCGACCGAGCATAAGCCCGTTCCATTCGAGAACGAAATTTCCGAAAATTCAAATCGAAAAGTTTTGGTGAATGGAAAGCGCTCATCGTATTTAAGAGCCGTTGTCAGTAACTTTCGAGAATCCGGCGACAGAAGCGAAAATTCGAATTTTTTTTTATTTGCCCCAAAAGACCCTTTTGGTGAACTATTTTCAAAAATAATATTCAAAAGTTCCAGCGAATTTTTTTTTCGGCAAAAATTAGGAAAGTTCGAAATCGGCCTCAACGTGCCCTATGGCCCGATTGAAATTATGCAAATTAGTACATTTTCAAAACTCTCGTTCAAGACAAGGCAACGTTTTCTCAAGTTGACACTTTCACAATCGTTTTTACATCCCTTTTGCTTGCTTCCAAACTATATTTTATCTCGACCTGAACATTCTTTCATTCGAAGTTAGCAACGTAAAGAATACAATGTTTGCTATTTCTTAGATAGAGTGATTTTAGCCATATTTCAGATGACCATATCATCGGGGGTATACGAATATACTGGTAATGAAATACCTGTTTTGAACGGGTAATTTTTCTTATTTATCATGTTAAAATATTTAGTTTGGCCCGTGGAAAGCGAGCGCGCTAGGTCGAGATGTGTGGAATGCACTTTGACACAATTCGCCATTTCAGCACTTCATGTTCCTCCTGTAACTTTGCACGTGTCAATACAGTTCACGGAAGCTTTTAGATAAAAGCCAAGGTCTCTGGTTTCATTTCATGCTTTAATACACGTAAATAACAAGCTTTAAACTTGAGAGCTCCCCATATTAGCATTAAGTCATCAAATGATTCGTTTCAGGTGAAATTTTCGAGTTTATATTGAGCCGTTCAAGTGAGATGAAAGAGCCGTTCCCAGGGAAACAACTTGAAATCAGTGAAATTAATACCCTGTCTCTCATATCTTGCTACACTTCCAAACTACCGTTATTTTTAAGCTAGAAAGTGTAAATGCTCCCTTTTTACGTGACCTAAAACAGAATTTGCCTTTAACTATACGAACAAAGTCCACTGCAATAAAAAACTGAAAAAATCGCGCACCGACGTAAACTGTAAACATCAGCCGTTTCTCAACTTGCCACATGGATGAAACGCGTCCGTCGTTTTACCTCTGTATACATTTATGACCAGAAAGTAGAAACAAAAATTTTTCTCTATGCCCATCTGTATAAAAACACTTGCCAACGAAGCTTTTGTTTTTCTGTGTGTTTGTCGAAAATACTGAAGAATAGTGCAACATTGTTACTGTCTACTTGGCTCATTCAATTACAACCGGATAACACGACTGAATACTAGATATAAAGAAATGCTCTTACTTCTCTGCAATCGTTACTCACATTATATACGGCGATGTCACATCCCCGAGGCAAGGCTGAAAGTCGTCCCAAATTCCGCATATTAGAAATTTAAAGTTTTGAACAACGCGAACAACTTTCATTGCGTGACAAGTGAAATGTGATACGCAAGCGCGCGAAAAGCACAGGAATAAGCTTTGTCAATATTTGCGCTTGTCAGTGATGACAGTGCAAAAATAATTTTTGAAATTACAAGATGAAATTGAGACAAGTCAAGGTTTTCAAGGTATATTTAATGGACTGAAACGATAATCATGTAGTTTTCCTCCTCCGAGATTCACTCTGTATTGTCTGTGCCGGATTCTCATCAATAACATTACAGAAAAAGTAAAACCGAAATTAATTTACAAATCAAGTCAACAAATTAAGACCTTTTGAAACCTCAATGCAGTATATCAGTACTATCCTCAAACAAAAAGCTAATACACTGGGGAGAGTGAAGTTTGTCTTTCGCCATGGATCAATGCTCAAAAGTTGTCGATAAAGCGAACCAGCCGTGAACTGTAGTACTAAAAATAGTTCGCAGGAAAAAAAATACAGGAAAATGTATGGAAAGTTCAAAACACGACTGGACGCTCTCTGGCACAGTTACATCCCTCCAATTTTTTTTCTTAAAATCCTTTTCCTAACGCCAAAAGTTTTCAATTCATGAATTTTTCAGCAGCAATGTTTTATTATTTTATGAAAATTATTTGACATCGAATTTCCATACAAACACTGGTATTTCAAGCCTGTTTGCCTACTCTTCAAAATGGCGTCGAAAACCGTGATAAGGCCTATTGCAGTCAAATATTTAACGTAGCTTTAATGTCAGTTTGAGATGAGTCAATAATGGTGATAAAATGTTAACCGGAAATACACAACATTATTCTGCATTATTGCTGACGGTAGAGCTGATCGAATTTTAAGGTAAGAGTTTAACCTTAATTTATTTTCTAGCGCGCGCACTAGTGTCAAAGGACAAGGGGCACGACTGGCATTTCTCAGATGTTCGTGTTCGGTCTAAAAGACGGTGTTATCTCTTACGGGCCGTCACTGTTCAAGTCTGACGTTGTCTTTGTTAAATCCTCCTAGCGTGCTCCAGAGTATCCACCACACAAACAGCCTTTGAAAAGGCCATTGAGAGTATCTTTTGAGCCTGTGTACCAGAGTCTAGTGATTATTCAATTTATAGTGATCTTTATATGGAATTGGTTGAAGATATAACTTAATTACGAGTTCCATTTGGATTAGGTTAAGCCACAGTGCATACATTGATCATGATGAACAACGATTCTAAAAAAAATAGGGGAAAATCAGAAAAGGAAATAAAATGTTCTTTCATGCTCTTAGTTTCACTCAAATGAAAACACTTTACCTGCCCTTTCTAGCAACAACACTATTTCGTCTTGAATTTCTTCATAGGCCGGATCTTTTGTGCCTGTATAGGTGCGAGCGAACGCCCTTTTTGCATTGATTAAGCGTAACACATTGCAAATATTGCGCATTTTTTGAGCTTGATCGATCCGCACGGAGAGGTTCCATGGCGAAAGAAAAACTTTACTCTCCTAAATATATTAGCTTTTTGTTTGAGGATAGTATTGAAATACCGCATCGAGACCCCGAAAGCTCTTGATTGGTTTACTTTTCATTTTAGTTAATTTCGGCTTTATTTTGAGGAAAACAAGATGCCTGCTATACTGGCATTACGCGTGATGCTGGGGCTGATTCATTTATTCCAACTGTATGCTTCGCCGATTGATAAAACTATCCTTGCTAATGGAATAGTTTGAGTCACGACGATCGCGTTACGTTGTTTTCCGTGTGTTACGCGACTCAGACTTTCAGCGGAAATTTGTCAAATTCCATTACGATAACGTAAGCTTCTCAATGACCTCTTTTCTGTCTCGCGTCGTGGCCTAAGACTGTCAAACAAAGCACGATTCCTTCACTAAGAACTCACCAATTTCCACCGTTTTACGTGTCGGGTGCTTCTTAGAAGTTATTCTTTCGATTTACCGCTTCAAAATGGTGAAATTTCCCTTTGAAAACGGCACACTTGAGTCCAGAACATGTTAAAACAATATGGCGCGACTTAATCCGTCTTTAATAAATATATCAAATGATGCATTGACGTCACACAGGTAAGGGTGAGTGGGTCCCCTCCCTCGCGATATAAGCGACAAGAATGGATTTTGATTGGCCTGCTGTTGTTGAAGACAATCAGAACAATACATCCCGAGTAGGAGAGGGGAGAGTTTAATGAATAAATTAATGTACCGATTTGTAGCTACGAGGAAGAAAAAAAAAAAAAAGAAAAACAAGATGCCTGCTATACTGGCATTACGCGTGATGCCCGGACTGATTCATTTATTCCAACTGTATGCTTCGCCGATTGATAAAACTATCCTTGCAAATGGAATAGTTTGAGTCACGACGATCGCGTTACGTTGTTCCCCTTGTGTTACGTTACTCAGGTTTTCAAGGGAAATTGCGGGAATTCCATTGCGATAACGTAAGCTTCTCAATGACCTCTTCTCTGTCTGCAGTCGTGGACTAAGACTGTCAAAGAAAGCACGATTCCTTCGCCAGGAACTCTCCAATTTCCACCGTTTTAGATGTCGAGTGCTTCTTAGAAGTTATTCTTTCGATTTACTGCTTCAAAATGGTGAAATTTCCGTTTGAAAACGGCACACTTGAGTCCAGAACATGTTAACAATATGGCTCCACAATTTAATGCAGTTTTAATGAAGAAATCAAATGATGCGTTGACGTAACACAGGTAAGGGTGAGTGGGTCCCCTCCCTAGCGATAAGAATGGATTTTGATTGGCCTGCCTTTGTTAAAGACAATCAGAACAATACATCCCGAGTAGGAGAGGGGTGAGTTTAATGAATAAATTAATGTACCGATTTGTACCGATCGCGTTACGTTGTTCCCCTTGTGTTACGTTACTCAGGTTTTCAAGGGAAATTGCGGGAATTCCATTGCGATAACGTAAGCTTCTCAATGACCTCTTCTCTGTCTGCAGTCGTGGACTAAGACTGTCAAAGAAAGCACGATTCCTTCGCCAGGAACTCTCCAATTTCCACCGTTTTAGATGTCGAGTGCTTCTTAGAAGTTATTCTTTCGATTTACTGCTTCAAAATGGTGAAATTTCCGTTTGAAAACGGCACACTTGAGTCCAGAACATGTTAACAATATGGCTCCACAATTTAATGCAGTTTTAATGAAGAAATCAAATGATGCGTTGACGTCACACAGGTAAGGGTGAGTGGATCCCCTCCCTAGCGATAAGAATGGATTTTAATTGGCCTGCCTTTGTTAAAGACAATCAGAACAATACATCCCGAGTAGGAGAGGGGTGAGTTTAATGAATAAACAAGATGCCTGCTATACTGGCATTACGCGTGATGCCCGGACTGATTCATTTATTCCAACTGTATGCTTCGCCGATTGATAAAACTATCCTTGCTAATGGAATAGTTTGAGTCACGACGATCGCGTTACGTTGTTCCCCTTGTGTTACGTTACTCAGGTTTTCAAGGGAAATTGCGGGAATTCCATTGCGATAACGTAAGCTTCTCAATGACCTCTTCTCTGTCTGCAGTCGTGGACTAAGACTGTCAAAGAAAGCACGATTCCTTCGCCAGGAACTCTCCAATTTCCACCGTTTTAGATGTCGAGTGCTTCTTAGAAGTTATTCTTTCGATTTACTGCTTCAAAATGGTGAAATTTCCGTTTGAAAACGGCACACTTGAGTCCAGAACATGTTAACAATATGGCTCCACAATTTAATGCAGTTTTAATGAAGAAATCAAATGATGCGTTGACGTAACACAGGTAAGGGTGAGTGGGTCCCCTCCCTAGCGATAAGAATGGATTTTGATTGGCCTGCCTTTGTTAAAGACAATCAGAACAATACATCCCGAGTAGGAGAGGGGTGAGTTTAATGAATAAATTAATGTACCGATTTGTACCGATCGCGTTACGTTGTTCCCCTTGTGTTACGTTACTCAGGTTTTCAAGGGAAATTGCGGGAATTCCATTGCGATAACGTAAGCTTCTCAATGACCTCTTCTCTGTCTGCAGTCGTGGACTAAGACTGTCAAAGAAAGCACGATTCCTTCGCCAGGAACTCTCCAATTTCCACCGTTTTAGATGTCGAGTGCTTCTTAGAAGTTATTCTTTCGATTTACTGCTTCAAAATGGTGAAATTTCCGTTTGAAAACGGCACACTTGAGTCCAGAACATGTTAACAATATGGCTCCACAATTTAATGCAGTTTTAATGAAGAAATCAAATGATGCGTTGACGTCACACAGGTAAGGGTGAGTGGATCCCCTCCCTAGCGATAAGAATGGATTTTAATTGGCCTGCCTTTGTTAAAGACAATCAGAACAATACATCCCGAGTAGGAGAGGGGTGAGTTTAATGAATAAACAAGATGCCTGCTATACTGGCATTACGCGTGATGCCCGGACTGATTCATTTATTCCAACTGTATGCTTCGCCGATTGATAAAACTATCCTTGCTAATGGAATAGTTTGAGTCACGACGATCGCGTTACGTTGTTCCCCTTGTGTTACGTTACTCAGGTTTTCAAGGGAAATTGCGGGAATTCCATTGCGATAACGTAAGCTTCTCAATGACCTCTTCTCTGTCTGCAGTCGTGGACTAAGACTGTCAAAGAAAGCACGATTCCTTCGCCAGGAACTCTCCAATTTCCACCGTTTTAGATGTCGAGTGCTTCTTAGAAGTTATTCTTTCGATTTACTGCTTCAAAATGGTGAAATTTCCGTTTGAAAACGGCACACTTGAGTCCAGAACATGTTAACAATATGGCTCCACAATTTAATGCAGTTTTAATGAAGAAATCAAATGATGCGTTGACGTAACACAGGTAAGGGTGAGTGGGTCCCCTCCCTAGCGATAAGAATGGATTTTGATTGGCCTGCCTTTGTTAAAGACAATCAGAACAATACATCCCGAGTAGGAGAGGGGTGAGTTTAATGAATAAATTAATGTACCGATTTGTACGGATCGCGTTACGTTGTTCCCCTTGTATTACGTTACTCAGGTTTTCAAGGGAAATTGCGGGAATTCCATTGCGATAACGTAAGCTTCTCAATGACCTCTTCTCTGTCTGCAGTCGTGGACTAAGACTGTCAAAGAAAGCACGATTCCTTCGCCAGGAACTCTCCAATTTCCACCGTTTTAGATGTCGAGTGCTTCTTAGAAGTTATTCTTTCGATTTACTGCTTCAAAATGGTGAAATTTCCGTTTGAAAACGGCACACTTGAGTCCAGAACATGTTAACAATATGGCTCCACAATTTAATGCAGTTTTAATGAAGAAATCAAATGATGCGTTGACGTAACACAGGTAAGGGTGAGTGGGTCCCCTCCCTAGCGATAAGAATGGATTTTGATTGGCCTGCCTTTGTTAAAGACAATCAGAACAATACATCCCGAGTAGGAGAGGGGTGAGTTTAATGAATAAATTAATGTACCGATTTGTACCGATCGCGTTACGTTGTTCCCCTTGTGTTACGTTACTCAGGTTTTCAAGGGAAATTGCGGGAATTCCATTGCGATAACGTAAGCTTCTCAATGACCTCTTCTCTGTCTGCAGTCGTGGACTAAGACTGTCAAAGAAAGCACGATTCCTTCGCCAGGAACTCTCCAATTTCCACCGTTTTAGATGTCGAGTGCTTCTTAGAAGTTATTCTTTCGATTTACTGCTTCAAAATGGTGAAATTTCCGTTTGAAAACGGCTCACTTGAGTCCAGAACATGTTAACAATATGGCTCCACAATTTAATGCAGTTTTAATGAAGAAATCAAATGATGCGTTGACGTCACACAGGTAAGGGTGAGTGGATCCCCTCCCTAGCGATAAGAATGGATTTTAATTGGCCTGCCTTTGTTAAAGACAATCAGAACAATACATCCCGAGTAGGAGAGGGGTGAGTTTAATGAATAAATTAATGTACCGATTTGTAGCTACGAGGAAGAAAAAAAAAAAAAAAAAAAAAAAAAAAAAAGAAATCGACCCGTTTTTAGACACGGTATGCCCCTTCAGGGCATCCGCGTAATTAATGTACCGATTTGTAGCTACGAGGAAGAAAAAAAAAAAAAAAAAAAAAAAGAAATCGACCCGTTTTTAGACACGGTATGCCCCCTCAGGGCATCCCGCGTAAAAAGAAATCGACCCGTTTTTAGACACGGTATGCCCCCTAAGGGCATCCCGCGTAATAAAGGTTGTTGTTGTTGTTGTTGATGAGAATTCGGTAAAATCCCCCCCGGGGGATACATGAATTTCGTTTCAATCCGGCAATCAAATATACCTTGCAGACCTTGACTTGTCTTAATTTCTTCTTGTAATTTCAAAAATTATTTTCGCACTGTCATCACAAGCGCAAATGTTGACATTGCTTATTCCTGTGCTTTTCGCGCGCTTGCGTATCACATTTCACTTGTCACGCAATGAAAGTTGTTCGCGTTGTTCAAAACTTTAAATTTCTAATATGCGGAATTGAGACAACTTTCAGCCTTGCCTCTGGGATGTGATATCGCCGGATATAATGTGAGTAACGATTGGAGAGAATTAAGAGCATTTTTTTATATCTAGTATTCAGTCGTGTTATCCGGTTATGATTGAATGAGTCAAGCAGTCAGTAACAATGTTGCACTATTCTTCAGTATTTTCGACAAACACACAGAAAAACAAAAGCTTCGTTGGCAAGTGCTTTTATACAGATGGGCATAGAGAAAAATTTTTGTTTCTACTTTCTGGTTATAAATGTATACAGAGGTAAAACAATAACGGACGCGTTTCACCCATGTGGCGAGTTGAGAAACGGCTGATGTTTACAGTTTACGTCGGTGCGCGATTTTTTCAGTTTTTTATTGCAGTGGACTTTATTCGTAATATTTAAGGCAAATTCTGTTTTAGGTCACCCAAAAAGGGAGCATTTACACTTTCTAGCTTAAAAATAACGGTAGTTTGGAAGTGTAGCAAGATATGAGAGACAGGGTATTAATTTCACTGATTTCAAGTTGTTTCCCTGGGAACGGCTCTTTCATCTCACTTGAACGGCTCAATATAAACTCGAAAATTTCACCTGAAACGAATCATTTGATGACTTAATGCTAATATGGGGAGCTCTCAAGTTTAAAGCTTGTTATTTACGTGTATTAAAGCATGAAATGAAACCAGAGACCTTGGCTTTTATCTAAAAGCTTCCGTGAACTGTATTGACACGTGCAAAGTTACAGGAGGAACATGAAGTGCTGAAATGGCGAATTGTGTCAAAGTGCATTCCACACATCTCGACCTAGCGGGCTCGCTTTCCACGGGCCAAACTAAATATTTTAACATGATAAATAAGAAAAATTACCCATTCAAAACAGGTATTTCATTACCAGTATATTCGTATACCCCCGATGATATGGTCATCTGAAATATGGCTAAAATCACTCTATCTAAGAAATAGCAAACATTGTATTCTTTACGTTGCTAACTTCGAATGAAAGAATGTTCAGGTCGAGATAAAATATAGTTTGGAAGCAAGCAAAAGGGATGTAAAAACGATTGTGAAAGTGTCAACTCGAGAAAACGTTGCGTTGTCTTGAACGAGAGTTTTAAAAATGTACTAATTTGCATAATTTCAATCGAGCCATCGGGCACGTTGAGGCCGATTTCGAACTTTCCTAATTTTTGCCGAAAAAAAAAATTCGCTGGAACTTTTGAATATTATTTTTGAAAATAGTTCACCAAAAGGGTCTTTTGGGGCAAATAAAAAAAAATTCGAATTTTCGCTTCTGTCGCCGGATTCTCGAAAGTTACTGACAACGGCTCTTAATCCTCTTCGAGGGAAGTTGTCGTCCTATTGCGCCTGCTTAACTGCTTCCAATTTCGCGACGCAACCGCGTCCTCTCCTCAGTCTTTCCTCGGTTTCTCCGTCGCCGTTGCCGTTCCCGTCGTCGATGCTTAAAGTCTCTAATCTCAAGAGTGACTGTCGCCTCTTTTCTAGGCTGTATATTGCTTGCCAAGCAAGGGAGGGAAATCTCGAGGAATTCTTCAAGCACGAAAACAGTTCAAGTCCACCTGCACTTTCTTGTAATGGCAAGATGCGAACAGGACAAAAATCGGAGCCTATCGCATGCGTGGAAGTTAACACAACATTGGAGCGTCCTTCGGTTGATGTTGTTGTGCTAGATGGTGCGGCTATTGTAAATATGCTGTCGCCTGGTAAGTGCAAAACCTTCAAGGAGTATGCAGAAACTGTTTTTATCCCCTACGTCATCAGTTACCGTGCACAGAATGTAAAGAGAATCGATTTGGTGTGGGATCGCTACCTGGAAAACAGTCTCAAGCAAGGCACTCGAGAGGCCAGAGGCACAGGAGCTCGCAGACGTGTGTGCGACAATGCAGCGATTCCTTTCAACTGGAAGTCGTTTTTGAGGCTCGATGACAACAAGAAGGAGTTATTCCAGTATCTCGCAGCAAGCGTTCAATCTCTCGAAGCAAGTGATGTAGTGGTATTAAGCACGGCGGATGTGGATGTAATCAGTTCCACCACAATAGACAAGACGGGCCTGGCACCTTGTAATCACGAGGAAGCAGATACTCGTATATTCATTCATGTAAAGCATGCCTCTGAGAATAGTATGAAGAAGATTCTGGTGCGAACCGTTGATACAGATGTGGTTGTATTGGCGATCGCACTTGAGCGCAAGTTGGAATTAGATGAGCTGTGGGTTGCCTTTGGCGTCGGCAAGCAGATGCGCTACCTGCCAATCCACAAGATAGCCAGTTCTCTTACCGAACAGCAATGCGAGGGGCTACCGTTCTTTCATGCCGTTACCGGATGTGATACGGTATCATTTTTTTCTGGAAAGGGTAAGAAGACCGCATTTCAAGCATGGAAGTGCTATCCCGAGGCGACCGAAGTTTTTCGCAGTTTATCATCGCCACTGGGACAGTCAATGCTTTCCGAGGAGCAATCTAAGGTGCTGGAAGGGTTCGTGGTTATAATGTATAGCCGAACAGCCCCCCACCAGGACGTCAACACGGCACGACAGTCCATGTTTTCTCAAGCCACCAGAAGCATAGAGAGTATTCCGCCAACCCAAGCGGCCCTGGCGGAACATGTAAGGAGAGCAGCATTTCAAGCTGGTCATGTCTGGGGTCGTTCACTTGATTCCATCCAGGAACTTCCCACTGCATCTGATTGGGGCTGGCTTAAATCTTCAGACGGATGGGTACCGCACTGGACATCACTCCCTGAAGCCTCCAAAGCATGCAGTGAACTGATCAGATGCGGCTGCAAGCAGGCATGCCGGGAACTTTGTAAATGTACAAGGGCAAACCTTTCCTGTACAGCACTGTGTACATGTAATGACAGTTGCTATCAAGAGTAAACCAAACTTTAAGAGAAACACACTTTTTTCCTTAAAAAAAACCCGAATAGAACAGTAGCTTAGACTGAGGTGAAAAAAAAAATTCCTTCAAATACCGTTGGGCAATATGGTGTAAATGGCTCGTTTATTTCTTTAATGAACAAGGCAAAATTTAAATGAGACAGCGTGACGGTGTGTTGTTAAAAAAGATTGTAGACACTTTGAGGCGAATGTGCCGTAACAGAAATTGTGATCAAAATATTACCTACAAAAAGTACCAGTATATTTTAATGGCTCTTCAGTTATTTTTTTATCACGGGTTAGGTGCCCTATGGTTTTATAAATACGACTTTGCAGACTCAAAATACGTGTAATTGTACGGAGCTACATGCTAGATTATGGGAAAAAGTTTTAAAATAAAAAAAAAAAAAACAGGAAAAACATAGCTTGGATGGCTCTTTTTTATAAAAAAATCATTTCCCTTTGAATTGGGTGTCCTGTGGTGCCTTATAGGAAACATATGAAAACTTATTAACCGCAAAAAACTAGTGAATAAGTTAAGTTCATAAGTGGATCCTTATCGCTTATTATTTCCTACCTAAAAAGGATTAAATATGCGAAATTTGGTACTTGTATCACGTATTTGATTAATTTTACGCTTATCTTCCGATATGTTATTACTAAAGAAGACCAAAGAAAAAATTTAAAATTTCTAGTACTTGGGACACTGACAGCTTAAAACGTTTTATTTAGAATGGAATCAAAATACCGGTAAACTTGACAAGTTTTCCTTAGATGTAGCTAAAAGAAATCTAACATGCTTTGCCATTGTTGATTTAGTATGAAAGAAACATGGCAGTTATATATTGACATATTGTATTTTTCTTCCACAATCGTGACATTGATTTTTAAACGACTTTTTAAACTTTCTGGTATTTTTTTTTTTTTTTTTTTTCATTTTATGATCATTGACTCTGTGTGATATCTTTTTTTTTTTACTACTTTTTGATGCTTTTATTCTTTTGTTGAGAGCTTGAGACCTCCAAGATCAAGATGGTCGTTGTTTGTAACTGTAACAACTATAATGTGACCGAATGGAGAAAGTAAAGCTTGTTGTTGTTGTTGTTGTTGTTGCTGTTACAGCGGTCACCAATAACACGGGACTTACGGCATTTAAAAGAGTCGGATGAAGTTGCGTTTTGGTGGACGTCAATCAAAGAAAAGCAGTTGAAATTATTTTGAATTCTGACAGGATTCCAAGGAAACCCTGCAAGGAACTAAGAATTTTACCTCGCTAAGAGATAGAAAACTTTATTTAAGTTGATTCTCCAGCCCGATCAAGCGCAAAAAAGGTATTTTTGAATTAAAAAAAAAAATGATTTTCACTGCACGTGATAATTTGCTCACTTGCGCACATCGCAGAATTAATTGTCAGGTGTAGCGATTTCAAATGTTTCAAAAAAATAAAAAAAGGCTTCGTCTAAACAATGAGCATTTTTCAGGTAACCTGTCTTGGAAATCAACTTTCATAAAGTTTACCATCCGTCAGCAGATAAAACTGTCAATTTCTTCGTTCTGTTGCCTTGAAATGTTCTCAGAATTCAAAACAATTTCAACGGCTTTTCTTTGATTGACGTCCACCTAAACGCAACTTTATTACAGTCTTTTGAAGGCGATAGGTCACGTGTTATTGGTAACCGCTGTAAAAAAAAAAAAAAAAAAAATGCGACGAGCTACATTACGCGATGCTGTCAAATCTTTTTTTGCGGTCAATAACAGTCAAGGGAACGTTTCGTCGGGTTTTTGACCTCTTTTGTTGAAAGTGGCTCAAAAATACATATGGTATAGCTGCAAAACAATTCCATAACACAGAGAGAAAAAAAGTCAATTCAGCAGAATTATTGAAAGGAAGAACTCGTGGTTTGTTCAAGCGAAGTATTGAACGCAAAATGCAAGAAATTGAGATAAGCTAGCCTACCTAGCTTATCTTATCCATTCCGACACAGTCCATCAATGGATATCAGAGCCGATTTAGTACACTGTAGACAGAGGTATTTACAGTAAAACTGGGCCGACATTTTAGGTCTTCATTGAACAAGGACGTTATAGCCTTTTTTTTTGTGGATTGACACCAATTGCCCGTGGCACTTGCCCTTCAAATATAGGAAGACAGAGTAGGTAAAACGATGGTTGTTGTTAAAACTCCTTACGCACTGCTAGGACATCCAATGTTATTAATTCCTGTTGCGTTCCTTAAAAAGAAAATCTTTTGCACTTGAACTATATCTTTAAATTTACCAAGGGTGTAAACGGGAGATATTAATAAAATTTTAGTGAAATGCTATGTCTCCGAAGACTAAGAAAGGGTCCAGATTACAGTGTTCCTTTTTATCAGTACTATGCACGGACTGTACTTTCATAGTGTACAAGAAACATCAAAACTATAGATTTCGTATCTTCCGTTGGTCAATCAGTAAAACACCACGTGTTTCTTACCTGAACTGAAACCGGTTCTTAAAACTACAAACAGAACTTTAACGCTGTTTCGCAGTCTGCTTAGGTAGATGTTAGTTGTGATGTTACTGGAATTCAGGAACGAAACCTGCACTATTGATCCACGATTGAAAGAGGAGCAGCCGTTCTGGTTATACTGTAAAATCCCATTGCCGTCGAAAATCTTCAAGTACTCGCTATAGGGATACAATGCAGAGAATATAATCTTATTACTTGGTTACATAAAAGTTTTCACCTCAACTAATTTTAAAGTGTATACAGGGAAACTTATCGCAGAGGAAGGCTTATATATGCAAAAAACGCGTGTTCCCGTGCAATGGCATTCTTAGTGTAGAGTAGCAATATTGACAAAGTCCATAATGCAAAGGGAGCGCTAATTGGAAGAAGGTCGCAAATTGAACCCCTATATTACCATTGGATTTGCCTTAACAGATTCATTTAGATATTTGTTGTAAGTAATGGAATCAAGAACTCGAATACAACAGATCGACTATCACTTATACAGGTACCTGCAATAATTAAGGTTTATCGTCTCGATTATAAATATGGCCACAGCATCAGTTATTCCAGCATTCCCTATTGTCCAAGAACAGTATAAGGAACTGTAATCGGCTTGTGTCACATCTATTAGGCCAACTGATTCGTTAACAGTTACCCTGCAAGCTGAAAAAAAGACAAGTGTGGTGGTTTACTAAAATAACTACTATTACAACGGAAACTGTTGATAGGTAGATGATAGATAGATAGATAGATAGATAGATAGATAGATAGATAGATAGATAGATAGATAGATAGATAGATAGATAGATAGATAGATAGCAGTTTATTGTGAAAATACGCTTAGCTTTTGTGAGACCAGCAAGCTAGGCTCACCAGCTAGTTTACAGGTATTTCACACTAAAAGTTGATGTGATTTACTGTGAAAAATGGGGAGTCCTGTTAGAAAGAACGTTAAATGCTACATAATTAAAAAAATAAAATAAAATAAATAAATAAATAAATAAAATAAATAATCCCATAACTTTAAGACAGAAAAAAATTGGACACCCTCCAACGCATGCACAGGGTAATGTACCATGTATCAAACACTTAGTTTTAATGCCTGCAGTACTTTAACAGATTTAATTCAACAATGCATCTGTCACTTCAAAATACAAAGAAAATTACAAATCTATTAGTGTTCTATCACGAGTGCTGTTCTCTTATTGGCTACGCTACCCACTATATATTCTGTTGTAGATAGTGACGAGAGTTCAAAATTTTTATCGCGTGGTAGTTGATTCGGGCTGCTTTCACGCGAGAGAAATTTCGAGCTCATAATCTAATTGTTAGGGAATATAAGTTTGAGCAGCATCACTCCTGTATTTCCTAAGATATTCTTATTTTGTGATTTATCTTTATACTGAGACGATTTGTGACGTCATCAGTTTTTGAACAAACTGAGAGATAACAAGATTTCAGAAACGAAAACGCAATTATTCGTCACTTTGAAAAGCCTTCAAATAATCATAATTTAGGTACTTTAAAATAATTTAACTTTTTTTAACGAAGAATTCTAATTGAAGTTGTTATTAAAGAGCTACCTGTGGTCACGTAATAGCGACTAGAACGTGTTCCTTCTCCTTTGGATGTAAATGCAGACACAGAAACATCGTATCGTTGTCCAGGGTCTAGTCCCGTCAAAGTCACATTTGTGGCGTAAGGATTGTAAATGGTTGTGCTGCTTCCGTTGGATGCAACAGGATTGGAATAGTACTCGTTTTTCCTGAAGTACACCTTATATCCCAACAAGCGCCCATTGTGATATTGCGGAGGAAGAGGACTCCAATGGACTGTAATCCTTGCCGACATTACATCAGTAATGTTAATATTACTTGGTGATCTGCTCGGAACTGCGGAGAAACAAACAGAAGGGAGAACTCAATAGTAAACAAAATAATCGTCTATCCCAGGTTGAAGTCACTAAAGTTTTACATCGCGGCGTTTAGACTTCTTATTGCTCTTCTTCAGCCATGGGACGATGAGGTTGCCTCATTTCGCTTCACGATTTTAATATTCGTTTCATATCTCGGAGTACGACTATGATTGCTGGATTTGCTTCTGTAATTTTACCGAGTTTACATAAATGAATCAAGTTTAAATTTCAAACTGTTTATGAATTCACAATTAGAAACAAAAAAGCGGGAAGGAAAGAAAGAAAGAAAGCAATCTTTGTTAAAGACGTGCAAGTTAGCAATCATCAATAATAGTAAAAATAATGGTAAAACAACTACAACTATTTCAAAGTTACAAAAAATTGAAAAAGGCATCTATACAGTAATAGTTTCCTCAAGTTATGACGTCAAAAAAAAATTCAAAATTTAAAGGATTTGCTGAGTAATTCTGGAAGAGCATAATAAAAAAATCAGTCTTATTGGCATTTTGGGGTGAGATATTAGTACTATTATGCTCCGATGACTCCATACAAATCCTTCTAATGTTTTTTCAGTTCAAAATCAGTTACTTGATTGATGGGTGTGTGGTTAGATGGATGAGTGGATTGGTTAACATTAGCTAAATAGTTATTATTGTATATGTGAGTGTACTTACCACCTTCCTCCGTCCAGGCTACCAGCTCACTACCATTGTAAGCTCTCCCTTCTTCATCTACACCAATGACGTTGAGTCGATATTCTCTATACGGCGAGAGTCCATAAAATACATCAGAGAAACTATTTTCCGATCGGATGTTACCGTTCAATATACTGCCGTTGCTACTTTTAATAACAACAAAATAATGAAGAATTCTTCGACCAAGCACCGGTGTCAGATTTTGCCAAGATATCCTTATGCTTGTGGTGGTGGTGTTTTCAATCGACGCACTCCAGTTAGACACCGGTATAGCTAAGAAAAACAAACAAGCTACTGTGAAAGAGGGACAGTAATGACAGGGCAAACAAATGAAACATTTTGGTAGGTGGATACAGAAATTCCATGTATAGCCTCCATACAGCTTCTTATCAAGCCAAAATGAATTTGAGGTGTGACTAGGATAGAGCAGAAGAGAATAAAATAAAGTTGGAGTAAAGTTGGTTATCAAGGCAACTTAACACGTGATAGGAAAATAATTTCACGTCAAAATATGTCCGAAGCACCTTTTTAAAAAAAAATTATAGGAGGCTCTAAAACGCCCCTCAACCCTCCCCCCTTCCTCGCTCCTACAAATATTGTGACGTTCTCACTTAGCTTATTCGCGATAGCGGCAAAATATCTAAATAATCTGTTCATTGCTAATAGTCACGCCCCATGACGATGGTAAACGTTTGAACAATTTGGTCCCATCCGGAATCATTACCACGTGCATTTAGTAGACAACTAACCTCGGCTTGGTCTCACTCATGTCGCCGTCATGCTAAGTGTTCTACTCATTATCAGCCTAGCACGAAACAGCTGTCCACGGTTGAATTTTTGACTCTCGGCTTGGTCTCACTCAAGTCGCTGTCATGCTAAGTGTTCTACGCATTATCAGCCTAGCTTACTTGATTTGTAATCCAAGCCTTTTCATTATTTCTTACACGTGAGGTTATATTGAAAATCATACTTTCGTTGTTGTGGGAACTTTTGAATAGAAATGTAATTAAACACACAATAACTACAAACCTGATTGGAGACCTTGCTTGAAAATACCAAATTGAAGCTTGAAGACGCTGTAGTACCGCGTTAGGTAAATCTGAACAGTTATGTTCCCCGAGTTTCCAAAACCAACTTCCAAGAACGGTTTCTGAGGACCGGACGAGTATCCATAGCGGCTGAGAACTATCAAGCCATTACCATCGATGATCTTTATGTATTCACTACCGAAATAAATAGGTTCAACTAGTCAACAAGGATAATGCACAACAAACAGTCCTAATTTTTATCAATGTATACAGTACATCAAAATAATGCCGGGTTAGTCAGATGTGAAGTAATTTATTACATTCGTTTACAAACATATCTTTTACTATTGATGAACCAACGAATGTCGATTTAGAAGTAATCAGTCATTCAGTCAATCACTCACTCACTCATTCAGTCAATCAATCAATCAATCAATCAATCAATCAATCAATCAATCAATCAATCAATCAATCAATCAAGCAATCATTCAGTCACTCAACCAATCAATCAATCAATCAATCAATCAATCAATCATTCAATCAGCCACTCAATTAATGCAAACTATCATCGCTTGATAGTTAACTGTGGATCAGTCCACATATAGATGCATTTTTTTAAAATGTTGTAAGAGGTGTTTGAGAAGGCGGATAAACTATTATACTACTCTCGTACCCCAAGTGCCTCTTTCTATATCCATAATTTTAGCCATGTGCATGGAAAATACAAAAAGTCAACATTAAGAAAATGAAAATGGGAGTTAAGGCTACAATTGCTATTAAGCGGTATACAAGACATGCAAGTCTTTCTACACAACTTTGAACGGCCGCCAAACTTTGATTTATAAAACGAAAGACAAAGAAGTACTTTTAAGAAGAAAACTTCTGTCAAGAATGACAAGGATTGTGGTGATATGAGGCTAATGGCTGCTAAACTTACTAGGAATATGAGAGGTACAGTTCTTGCAACGACACAAAAGCAACTGCTTGGCTTATTCCGGCGTTTCCAATTGCCCAGGTGCATCGCAGATAACTACTGTAATAGCTTCTACGACCAACTTGTAAGTGACCAAATGATTGATTTAAACTTCCTCCACAAGCTAGAAAACAGAAAGAAATAGATACAGTAAGTAAATGAATTAATAAATAATATAATCACACTTTAAAAGACATGAAGATACCTGACTGCATAAAATAATACGAAAATAATAATAAAAAACAAGAGAAGTTTTACACTGCGTTTCGATGACTCCATGTCATCATTTTCAAGTGAAAAGAAAAGAAATTGACAACTTAATATATACCGTGCAGGGTGATATATATTAAGTGGTCAATTTATTTTCTTTTCACTTGAAAATGATGACATGGAGTCATCGAAACGTAGCGTAAAACTTCCTTCGCTTATTTTTATCATTAGATATTTACCTAATGTAATCTTATTCGAATAAAACAAGAGTAATCAAAATAATAATAATAACAATAATAAAAAAAAGGATTATTTTTAAGCTTAAAGAAAGCGTGATATTGGGACCGGTTTTTATCTAAATTTAAATATGATAGAGAATGGGGTAAAAGAAGGAACGAGTTTGCGGAATGGTATGTGGAATGGCGTGCGGAATGGCATAATTATGCGAAATACGATTTACGTGGGAAATAAATTAACTGGAGAGCGCGTAATGTCATCGCGCCAATTTTATAAGAGCAGCAGCTTTTTGATGCTGCGGACTCTTGCTAAATATTAACAACAATTCGAGGATTTGATCGTCTGATTGTTGATTTGGAAGAAGTGAGGGTAAAGGAAGCGATAAAAACTGTTTATAGTTTTCGCATTCAAGGAACTATGAGTAAATCCGTAGTAAATTAAATTTCATGTTCACTTTACTCCATGCGACTTCGGTTGACTAAAATAACGTGGCAGCGTGAAGTCTTCTCAGGACAAAGATTGATCCTTTACCGAGGGCAAATAATAATCCTTTTTTTCTTTTTTTTTAAACCCTCGGTAAAATATCAATTCTCATATCCTGTATGCTCGATGATTCATTTATCATGAGCGGGAAAATGAACAACAATTTGACCAAAATGCATTTGTGATAAGAATAGTTTCACAACCTTTCAAACAACCAGTGTCGATAATTAGACACCATACTTGTTATCTGCTTTTTTGCTTTAGGGCTTTTTCGCTTTTAAATCTCATTTTAGGTTGGGACGTCTGGCACTGAAAGACCTTAATTAAAGACGGATATGTTTAGTTCGATAACGCGTAACTGAACTATAGCTACCTGAATCGCATTATTAAATAGCTAGGTAGCTGGCTCAGCAGCTCAACAGTGACTTGCGTACTCGTCGCTCGACGAAAATGTAAGGTGAGAAAAAGTAGAACATATTTTTCCCATGAGTTGTACAAATTGTAACCGTCAAAGAGTCTGATAAAATGACCGAGTTTAAATTTAAAATTTCTCATATAATAGTTTTCGCCTTGGACTGATGTTATTTCTCCAGTCTGGTGTTGCTTTTTGTCTAGGCTACTTGCTGCCACGTTCTTTTTGTCAACTAGAAATTTAATTTATTCTTAGTTCCTTGAATGCGAAACTTCATCGATTTCTTCACTGTCACTTCCTAACCAGCGATCAGACATGTTCTATCCCAGGCGTATATTTTCTAATCCTCGATCTGTTGTTTGGTTGTTTAATAGTCTGCAACATCGAAAAAACTGCTGTTCTTATAAAATTGGCGCGAAAACAGGATGCGCTCTTCAGTTAATTTATTCCCCGCGTAAATCGTATTTCGCATAATTATGCCATTCCGCACGCCATTCCACATACCATTCCGCAAACTCTTTCCGCCTTTTACCCTCACCGGAATGAAAGATGATAGATTTTAAAGGTTGACATATTTTTATCTTGCCGGCATCACAGTGCAAAGAAGGCTAGCTCTGTCATATACTTTAATGAAGGAAACATTTCACCGTCCGAACAATTGGATGGCGTATAAAGTTCAGGTAAACGTTAAAATATCTTGCCCGAAGTTTATTATAATTCGAAAATTATAAATTTAAACATTTTCGTAGTTAAAGTTATAGCTCGTGTGTGCCACGCAAGCCGTGTCATGCAGTGGTATAGAGTAAAAAAAAAAAACAATAGATCATAAGCTTGCTAAATTAATTGCTTAACTTAAATTTACCTGTTGTTATGTAGAACCAGGAAGACGATGGTCCCACTCCCTTTGATGTAAAGGCTGCTACCCGTACCCTGTAACGTTGTACCGCCTTCAGACCTCTCAATATAACCATATGATCATTTCCGCTGCTCGTGTTAACAGATTTTGTCAAATATGGATAAGTATACTCTCGGTAGTAGACTGTATATCCTAGAAGTCGGCCGTTAGCATACTGCTGAGCAAGAGGACTCCACTGTACTTTTACTTCTCCAGATTGTAAGTTTGAAAGTCGAATATATGAAGGTGCTCTACTGGGAACTAAAATTGAAAGTAGGAAATCAACAATAAATTAAGCTGTCCCCAGTTTTCTTTCCTTTTTTATCTTTCTTTCTTTTCCAAAAATTTTCATTTGTTTATGACAGTTATCCGGCGGATGGATTATTTATAATAATTTCTACAAGTACGTGTTCACCTGGGCTTTGAAACTACCTCACGGGGAATGAGAACAGTTTTTGTAAAAGTATGATGAATGTGGTGAATATGTTAGCTAAACTGTTTTTAAAACTACGCTGGTTTTTTAAAGCTTAAGGTGATAAGAAATAATGTCTTAAAATGAATTCTAGCCTGCCCAATCTTTTTTTTTTTTTAATTATTATTATTATTATTATTATTATTAATTTCAACGTCTATTCAAAGAATCACTGCAGAGGATAACAACAACTTCATGTTTACCTCCTTCGTCTGTCCAGGCAGTGATAGCAGAGCTGTTGTAGCCTTGCCCACTTCTGCCAACTCCAACAACACGCACTTGATAACCCGTGTGAGGTGATAATGCGATGAAGTTTGCAAGGCTTTTGTTTCCCGACACAACCACTTCATCTAATACGCTGCCATTGTAGTTACCGATTAGTGCAATATAATAAAGTACGCGTTCGTTAATTAGTGGTGCTGCGTTTTGCCAGGTGATTGTTATTCCAGTCGTTCGTGTACTGACGATTGTCACGTTCCAGTTCGATACTGGTAGCGCTGAAAAATATAAAAGAAGCTACGTGTTTAAATCGTTATGATCATAAGAAAAAAAAAGAAGGAATGAGTTGCTGGGTGCAAGAGGAGTAAAGGTGTAGAATCAATCAATACATCTTAATTCTTGGGCCCGTGGAAGATCCAATTCTTAAAAGTTAATAAATAATAGCGCATGACAAATCCCGGAAAGAAATATTGCAAAATGAGCTTAGCATTTGCTTAAGGGGCTAGGTCGCGGTATTTTGGGCAATCGTGTGCCTTTTTGTTAGTTACGAGCTCCAAACGTGACTGCGATGCAAAATTCATTTGTTGATAAAATTACGGCCATATGATAAAGACGATTACTGAACGTTACAGATTACACTTTGTTTTTTTTTTTTCGCCCCCCATAACCACTTTATATAAACCTACCCAAAATTACATGACAAGCCCCTTTAAAAACCTGGCTTTGATAAAGTAATTAGCTATACCCTTACCTGACCCAAGACCCTGTTTGACAATTCCGTACTGAAGTTTCAAGCGACTGTAGCTACGTGTTAAGGAAATTTGGAAGTTAATGCTGTCTCTTCTGCCAAAATCAACCTGTAGAAATGGCTGTCGGATAGATGAGGAATAACCGCGTCGACTATAAACGAGTGTGCCATTGCCATCAGTTATCCTGATATACTCACTTGAAGAAAACAAAGAATTTAAGGTTGTTAGCGGGTAGAATTTTATAAATCCATTAGTTTGGAAATGGGAACTATGAGCTAATTATAAAGTGATGGAATGATATAGTTAATTATTACACATTTCTTTTTCACTTTCTCAGTCTCCCTAGACAAGCAGCGTACTTTACTTCCATCCACCATCCATCCATCCATCCATCCATCCATCCATCAATCCATTCATGTTAAAAAGTTGTACTTGATACGTAGACTGTTTACTTGCAGTTATTTATATTTTCAAAAAAAAAAAAAAAAAAGCGTACCTGTAGTATGAGAGATACAGATCTTGAATCCAGACCAGAGAAACAGCTTGACTAATGCCCACGTTAAGAATGACGAAGTTGCAACTTAAGTAACTAGATCCTCTATTGCTGCCAATGTGTAACTGTCCAAATGACTGATTCACGTATCCTCCACAGCCTTTTTTAAACAGAAAACAATCACAGAGTTAGTTAGTTAATAATGAGAGAGACACTGTTCCTGTTTCTTCGTTTCTCAGTAAGGTCCTCAGAAACGGTATACGTGCGCATTTCAAGAAGCTAATATATCGCTACAGTTGAGCTGGTTATTTTCACTTGTTACATGTATCTTAAGTTGTCCGAGCTCCTTTCTGACAAATTGGCCCACGTGATTCAAATACAAGGTGTTTAATTGAGAGAGAAAGAGAGAGAGGCATCTGGCATGGGTAAGAGGCTAGTTTTCAACTTTTTCAAGTTGAATGGAAAAATACTAGTTTAAGCTGGATCATGTAAGTTTTTTCATTCTGAGTGTAAATTAAATGTGCTTCATAAATGTAACCTCCTGTGGTACTTTCGAGTGAACGGACAATTTTATTCCTGTTAGTGAATTGAAAATCGATATTTTCAAAGGGAAAGAGAACTTTGCGCACCGGGGAAGTGGAGGTGGGGGGCAGCTATAAGGCTATGACAATGAGGCTTGAAGGACCTTACTGAGATCCAGAACGGGAATTGATGACGTCTTATGACGTGGTATTTACGTCATTATTGCTAAATGGAGGCCAGCTTAGATCCACCATCTTGGATTTCTGGATTTCCTCAAAACCTCAGGAAAGCGCCGAAATTAAGCGAAGTGTAATCGAAACCAATAAAGGATCACCAAAAATGATATAAAAACGCTAAATCTTCAGTGACGAAAGTAATTTTGGCTACATTTTAAAAAAAAGGATTTTCCAATTTCTGACAAAAAACCCTGTCAAAAACTGGTTGCTATAGTAACATCAAAGTCAATGGACACTAACCGACAACATCAATTTTTTTTTTTTTTCAAGATAAATCTCCAAAAACTCCTGAAATTTCATTGCGTTTGCAAAAAAAGAAAAAAAAAGAAAATAAAACCATATTGGGTTAGCAATACCATGGTTCAGAACATATTACACAGTATGCATATATCGCCTTCATCTGCTACTAGACATTTTCACACTAATTTCCTTTTTCATCTTTATAGTTAACAAAAACACAAAAATTTCTTTTCATGTTGCACTACCTGTTGTAATGTAAACGTTGGAGGACCTCGGCCCTGTTCCTACTGACGTGAACGCTGCAACTGATATCCTGTACCGGTGCGCTGCCTTCAGACCTGTTACCACCAGCATGATGTCATCTGGGCTGCTAGAGTTCACGGTTTTTGACCCGTACCAATATGGATACTCGGTATAGTATACTCGATACCCCTGCAGTCGGCCATGAATATACTGCTGAGGAATTTGATTCCATTGTATCTTCAATTCGCCGAAGTGCAAGTTAGTCACTCGTACATTCGATGGCGCAATGCTAGGCACTGAAAGAAATCAAAACATACTTGCATTAACTAAAATATTTCATAAACACTTTCCTTCTGTACTAGTAGTTCAAACAGCTGCTACTTGTCCTGGGCACATTTAAACCAGTCAAAGGACCTCATCACAAGGAAGGAGGGTAACCCTCCTAGAAGTAAGGGTTACCCTTGTAGAAGGGTCCTAAGATAGCCTTGCATTACATGTGTAGGGTTATCCCTAGGGCTATGTCTGCCAACAAAGCTGCGGAAACTTGAAGCCATCGCTTCGAAATCGACGCAGCAGAATTCACACTTTGTCCTGCACTCTTTCATATATTTGAGAAGCAGTTCAGTGGTTTCGGGTGTCCATGGCAATTCCTTTGCCTTTTTCGACAAAGACGATAAGGCAACTTCACCTGTACAAGCAAATGCCTACTCTTAGTATCGTAAAAGGCTTGGGCAGGAGATCAGGATTCTGTTACATTATTTCAATTTGCTTTAAGTAAACATTATGTACTTCTCATATAAACATAAACAAACAAAAACACGTAATATGGCCAGTATAATAATAATAATAATAATAATAATAATAATAATAATAATAGTAATAATAATAATAATAATAATAATAATAATAATAATAATAATAATAATAATAATAATAATAATAATAAAATGTTAAATGGACAGCTATTGAAATCGTTGCCTTTAAAAACAAAACACCTCTTCTCCTACCCCCATTCTCTGAGTTTGATGGCTGACTCTTTCAATTATAAGTAAGTAAATTTATTGGAACCAAGTAGAACTAATAGCCAAGGTTTTCGAATCAAATAAACTTAACAATTAATTTTTTTTCAATTTCATTTTACCAGGATGCGTTCAGCTGTTTTAACTTCAGTCACGAGCATTAATTACACTACTTAGCTCTAGTAGTAAAATTATTGATATCAGTGTCATGGTATATACATTACCTCCTTCACTGGTCCTTGCTAGTGCAGCTTTTGTTGAGTACATATATGTACCGTTTCCACTGGCTGTTGTTACAGCAATAACTTGCACTTCATAAAACTGGTAGCCCTTCAATACACTTCCAGAGTAGTGTGTATTATACCATTTAGAGACTTGGAAAACCATGGTGAGGTTTATGTTTTGTTCTTTGTATTTCACCAAGAATCGTTGCAGAGGGCGATTCAATGGGAAGTCGTGCCATCTTATTGTTAATGATGTTGGCGTCATGCTGGTCACCGTAATGTTCCAAGAAGGTAGAACTTGAGCTATAAGGAATTACAAATAATGGAGGCGCGTCTTTAAATTATTTAATAACTGATAGTTAAAATACTAATGTTTGCAAGCGACAAATCTCCAGATATTTTAAGAATGCTATTTCTCAGTGGAAGTGTAATCTGACTGTCATCGACAGCTTGACTTTTGAATATTGCTTTCTAAGTGCATTTCCTTTCTAACAAGTAGGAATAAATAAGTAAGCGATGCTAAATCAGAAAAAAATACCAATTAATCCTTATCTCATGACAAGGGAATTTCTAAGCTACCTTTGTCTGATAGAATTGAAAACAAATTTGGTATTCAGTGGAACCCCAAAATTTTAAAGTTCTCACCTGCGGTGTTTTTAATATTTAGATGATGTTTAGAAACCGCTTTATTCAAACTTCTTACCTGAGCTAAGAGATTTATCCAGAACTGTGTACTGAATTCTGGCGGAGCTATATCGGTATGAGAGTAGGACCGCTAGTCTTATGCTGTCTCCGCCAGCAAAAGGAATTTCCAACGTTGACCCACGGGAAAGTGAATCACATCCTCGTCGATTAAACACCTCAGTGCCATCGCTGCTATAAATCTTGATAAACTCACTGCAATCATGGAGATATGATAATTGCAATCATGAAGAACAGTGCCAAGTTTTGATCCATGGGGAAAAAAGCATTTCTTTGTTTAATTACCTTTCACGATTCGTCACAGATACGTTTCATTTTTCGATTCCTGTCGGTGATGCTACCTTATTAAACTTAGTTGGCGTAATGTTAATTTTCCGCGATTAAATATCGTTAGATTATCATCTTAAACTAATATTCAAAATATAGTAACCCTGTTTTAGTGCAAAAAGGAGCAGAACGTTTTTCAAATGTTGACGTAATGAACAGATCATGACACGGAGGGACAATAATCGTTAAGGCTGTTATACAAAAAAAAATATGTATATAGTTGGGAAACATTCAGCAAGGTTGAAAAAAAATCTTACCTGCAGTACGATAGGTATATGTACTGGAAGGTGATCAGAACAATTCCTTGATTTGAACCCGCACTATGGATTAGAATACTGCAGTTGAGAGTGTTGTAGTTACTGCGAGTGAGGTTCAGCCATCCAGACGACTGGTTCACGAAGCCTTCACAAGCTTGAAAAACAAACAAGAATATTTGTAATATTAATGGAACGAAAAATGGAATCTGTACTTTGCGGTGTATATGAAAAACTTAATCCGAGGTAAATTTACCTCCATTTTTACCTTTTTTGTAATATTCACATCAAGGCAGTGTTGAGGCTACCCTCAGCAATTATAATTCTTTATTTCAGTTTCTGGAATGCTTCGGTCTCGTTTTCCTACTTGATCGTGTTTGAATGGAAGCGTCTAGAGAAACCATGTGCTTCGGACTTGTAGCGATCGATTTCTCTGGTTTTCCCACCGCATGGTAAGATTTTATCTCTGATGTAATGTTTTCGGAAATTTGTTTAGTTATGAATTTTGTTTAGTTATGAAGGCTTTACGGCATTCGTCAGTGACCCAGGGCAGAAAATCGAAATGAAATGTTTGTCAAACGTTCATGCGTCAGTGATTAAAACTGTTGCCTGGCAAGTTCTATGTTGAAGTGTTCGTCCCCAGGATAAGAGGTTTACTCATGCCTTTGATAAAATCATGAGTTTTTGAACGTATACACACCTTTAGTGCTGTAAATATAGGATGATCGAGGTCCCTGGCCTCTTGAAGTAAAGGCTGATGCTGATATTTGATACCGTTGCCCTATTTGGATATTTGGTAGTATAACTCGCGTGACGTCTGAGTTGTTTGTGTTAACAACGCGTTCAGTGTAATAGTACCCAGTTATTTTGTAGTAAACTTTATACCCCAGTAGACGGCCATTGATGTATTCTTGAGGAACAGGGTCCCATTGTACCAAAAACTCATCTAATCCGTGATTTTCTACTTTTACATTTGTGGGAGCCTGGCTAGGAACTAAGAAAAAAACATTGAAGTGTTAGACCTAGTTTACACAAACTTGTTTTCGTTAGAAAACGTAGACTTTTTTATAGTTTTTTCGCCCGGTCCACAATGAAATGCTTGAAACGCTGTCTAAAATGGAGACTTTCAAAACCGTTACGGCAATGGAGACTTTTGAAAACCACCCAACGCATTGATTCAGTGAAAACCCTTCGCTTTTAGTGTGGCCGGGTGAACTCCATATCACACGACATCGATTCTGGTCCAAATCGGAGCCAGTTTGCACATGCACAACCAGTTCTTTAGCCTTTTGATCGTTTTCGACCGTTCTGTGGTGGACAAGCGGAGACGATACAAAAACGCTAGTATGGCCAAAAATATTTAAGTTTTTAGGGAGATGATAAAGGGGAACTTTTGAAAATGCATTATTGTAGAACTGAAGGTACTTTAGAGGTTAGTATAAGGCCTGTTTGTAATGCAAGAAAGTGTGGTTGTCGCAAACCGTAGAGAATAAGAATGTGCAGGGCGTTCAGCATACATGAAACAACATACAGGGACTCCACAAAAGAAACGAAATGTAATAAAAAAAGAGCGAATTGGAACAAATTCCATGTAAATATTACATTTTAAATAACCAAAAAATATATCGTATACGTTTATTATAGACTGTGTTACTTACCTCCCTCTGGTGTCTGAAAAGACACTGTATTGCTGGCATAAGTAGAATTCCCCTTGTTAGTGGTAACAGCAAATACCTGGACATCATAAGCTGTGTAACCCCTTAGCAGGCTAGTGTAGTGCGTGTTACTATAGCCACTGACACGGAAGAGTCTACTAACGCCATTAGAGTCTTCTTTGTATCGCACAAAATAGTAACTGACAGAGAAAGACAGCGGAAAACTGGGCCACTGCACCCTGGCTGATGACGATGTGATGCTGAAAACTGTTATATTCCAAGATACAGGCTCCGCTGTTAACAAACAAACAAAATGAGAATTTAATAAATGAAGGAAAGTTGAATGTCAAGCTACTGTAGCTATAGGTAATCCGTTTATTGTAACAGAAAGCAGAACTATTTTCTTTAATTATCTGTCGATCAGATAAAGGGTGAATGTAATAGGACGCGAGTAAAACAATGAAGGCAGAAAGAAGAGTTAGCAGTTCTAAAATATTTACACAAAACTACATCGCCAACAACAAAGTTATTTAAAAATATTGAGGGGCCGTAGCCAGGATGAAACATGTTAAAATTAGAAAACGACCTCTGGCTAAAATGACTTAACTAAAACTACAAGCTTTCGACTGCCCGAACTGCAGTCTTCGACGGGTAAAATGAATGATATGAAAGCGATGAGAAAATTTAAACAAAAAGGGTGAATTGCGAAATAATAAAAATGTAAATAATTATGAATGTTTGTTAAAAAGAATGTTGTATTGTCCAGGTAACGGGCAAGAATTGTTATCAGCGTTAGGTGTCACTCTGTTATGCCACGCTTCTAATGTTTGGTGCTATATTGGAGAAACTGGCAGAGCTTTCAATACCCGAAAAAAAGAACATTTGAGAAACACCAAAACTGCGGCTTGAAAAACGCGTCAATTATCGACAAAGGCACTTTCAGAACCAGAAAAACATTAGAAGCGTGGTATACCAGAGTGACACCTAACTCTGATAACAATTCTTGCCCGTTATCTGAACAATACAACATTCTTTTTAACAAACGTTCATAATTATTTACATTTTTATTATTTTGCAATTCACGCTTTTTGTTTAAATTTCCTCATCGCTTTCATATCATTTATTTTACCCGTCGAAGACTGCAGTTTGGGCAGTCGAAAGCTTGTAGTTTTTTTAGTTATTTTAGCCAGAGGTCGTTTTCTAATTTTAACAACAAAGTTATTGTACAAAAACTATTTGTTGACAAAGATCTAGATTTACTTTATCATTTAGTTGTACTGGGATACTCCGAAATGAATAGGCAAACAATTGTATATGAACAAAAAATGAAACAAAAGAGCAAATTCAAGGACATTAAAGGAGATTTTCGTAGTAAATCAGAAAGGAAAGATAAAATATTAAGATAAATCGACAATAATAATAATAATAATAATAATAATAATAATAATAATTATTATTATTATTATTATTATTATTAAATATTATTGGGCAATAATTATAACTTGAATTAAATGTTTATTTTCACACCTGAATTGAATCCGTCCTTGAGTATGTTGTACTTAACGCTTACTGCACTCCACCTATATTCCAAGGAAACATCTAATGAAAAATGGCTTCCAGGCTCAAATGGAATTTCCAGCACGGTCCCGTACGGTAAAGATGATCTGCATCCTAGTTGATAGAAAACTTGAGTGCCGTCTGCCTTGCGTATCTTTAAATGTTCACTAAGGAAGATAATATAAGGCACTTACAAAGCGACCAGAATATGAGAATTGTCAATACTAATAGGTATTAGTATTTATCACTGCTGTTGCTGTACTATCAAAAATCTCATTTGTTGTGTTCTTCAAGTTATAGTCCATATGATATAAATATAAATATATATTTTTTTTACTGAAAAAGGACTTAGTTGTACCTGCAATATCTCAAGTATACTCTCTGCAGTGTTATTATCGCCACTGCCTGACTTATGCCAGCATCTCCAATAGTCCAGTTGCAACTTAGCTCCCCTTCGTCGCCTCCACTTTCTTTTGACAGCTCCCCAGAAGATTGATTCAAAACACCGCCACAGCCTAAGGATCACAAACTGACTCTTTGACATTGAATCTTCAAAATAGCCGACACCATTTGACAGTCAAAGAAATGACGGAGAATGCTTATCTTCGCATGAAAATGTAAGGCATGAAAAAAACTATTCAACTACTGCAGTATGAAACCATTGGTGAACACGTCAGAGACATTATATATTAGCCTATATAGATTGATGGATTAAAAACAACTTAACAACATAATGTGCAAGGTATCCTTTGACTGAAAATAAAAGAAGTACCACGTCCCATAAACGAAAAATAAAGTAAGTTACAGCGATTAAAAATACGCTAATAGCATACCCACCATGGCTAATCCAAATAACAGTGAAAAGGTAAACTTATGTTTAATTTGTTTAATATGTTTAAAAGATTATCAAAAAGCGTATCAGTTGCACATAATAAACTGAAGAAAAAGTGCAACTATTATGCTAAAATAATTGCTGTCCGCAGAGGGCAGCCATCCTTATTCTGTCCTCAGACTCGACTTTGAGATTTCTTTGAGACTTTTAGCGGTCCCCAGGCCCCTTTGTGGTTTACATGCCCTTAGACCACATGGCCATGCAGTTATCGCATAAATTTCAAGCCTCCCATGTGTCTCTTTTTCAGAAGGAAAGCTAACCTTTTGAAACAGTCAATCGCAAGAATAACTTCTAAGGAATACTCGACAGTTTGAACACTCAGTGAAAATCGAGAGTTCACGGCGAAAAAATTATGCTTCAGCAACAGCCTGTGATAATCCCAACCGAAGAGAATCTGCCATCGCGCGCCTGGGAATCCATGTCACAAAAAATTACAAGTTCGATTGTCAATTTTGAATAAAATGCTGTTTTGATTGGCCGATTATTCGTGTTCCCAACAGTTTTCGCTAAATTTTTGAAAAACGTGCTCCGCACGGGTCAATAAATTCGCTTCAATCTTTCGTACGCGTTCGCGTTTGAAATGTGAATAGACGCTTATCTAAATATACATCTTACCACTACCTGAAAATGTTATCTACTATTTAGTGTCCATTGCGAGTATTAGTGAAATTAACTTCTGATCGATTAAAGCCTCATCCATCAGTATAATAGTACAGATTGAAATAGTTGCATCTAACAGAGCATCTTTTGTAATATCTATGTCATTGACATGCTACTCGTTAGGAATAAAAAAATAATGAATAATAATTTGCTCCCTTGCAATTTAATTTGTTTACTCTATATCAAAGAACATTTCACACTTAAAAAAGTCCAAATGTTCATTTGCACAGTTTTATTTTTACAAAAACTAAAACAGCCTTACACTCTCTGTATATTTCACAAAATAAGGGGAACAAGCTCCCTGCAAACAATATGCAGCTCATCGACTACAAGATGCTAAAACTATTTTTATGCAATTCACTTAAGGCTTCTACATATTGCAGCACTTCACTTCCATTCTGGAACTTCTAGTTTTACTAGGATTAGAATTTGCGTGAGAACAAATGGAAAAAAAAAAGAGAAAGAAACAGGTAATAATAATAATAATAATAATAATAATAATAATAATAATAATAATAATAATAATCATAATAATAATAATAATAATAATAATAATAATTTTAAAAATTAATAATGAGAACTCTTTATTAACATATTTCAAGCAAATTGCTATTCACAAGTTAAAAGTAGAAAAAAGAACTATTAAAAACTATTTACAATTCATTTCGATGAAAAAAGAGACAACTTTCAAGCCGATTTTTTTTCTCATAAAGTTACTATGCTATTCTTATTAAAAGAAATCAATAATATATACAAAGTTAAAAATCCTAAAAAAAGGGAATAAAAACCGACACCAAATGGAAGGCTACCGAGAAAAATAAGGAATAATAATAATAATAATAATAATAATAATAATAATAATAATAATAATACGCCGAAGGGGAGGTGATGGGTAAAAAACATTCTGAAATCCCAAAACAGAGTAGCTTGGCGAGAAGGACCAAAAAACAGTAAAGTTTTTTAAATAGGCAGATGAATTCCCACGAGACGCTGGTGGCACTGACTTTAAAACACCGAGGCGTTACAAACATGCCAGCGTTGCGCGAAGGCTAGTTTCGTGGTTATTTAGACAGTGGGAATAGTATAAAGTCATTTACCCGATTCTCTAAAGGCTGGTTTCCATATGATCGCAGACGATCGCAGACCTTATTGCGATCTGCGATCTGCGATCTGCGATCCGCGATCATATGGAAACCAGCCTTTAGATAGAACATGGTTCTATCTTCTGCGATTGTCTGCGATCACGATCGCAGGATCGCAGACGATCGCAGACCTTATTGCGATCTGCGATCATATGGAAACCAGCCTTAAAAGTCATGCCAAAAAAATAATAATAATAATAAAAATAAAAACAAAGAAACAAATAAACAAATTTCCTACAAGCTTCAGCGGTTGGTGTTCAGAATTTTTGGCATTGAGTATGTAATGTACTTTCTGGCATGTTCAAATCTCAAGGTCATCTGCCTCTCCGGCTCTAAGACATAATGTGTTACAAAGGCAATATATCGCAAAAAAAAAAAAAATATGGTTTTAATCTTGTATATATACTTATTCGTACCTTTCCAAAAAGACAAAACTTCACCTTGGTCATTTAAGTGATGATGTTATTAAGCATCTTTGAAAAGCTGCGATAACTGCATAAATTCTAACCTGGACAGTTTCCATCTGAAAGTGATACATCATCGATAGCAATATCACTTTCAAACGACGATCCTATTATTCCCTCAAATGTCAACTGCAAAATAAAAAAAATAAAAATCAAATTTCGTTCAATTTTGTAATACGTTGTTATTAGAATATCGAAAAACGTTCATAATGATGTTTGTCTTTTAGGTGCTTCTAAGTTAGCTTAGTTGTAACAGTTGCAGCAATGGTAATCGGCATAAATGTCCAAATAACTGCCACTGACCATTTGGTTCTGCCGTTTGTTAGGCCATAACAGTCTCAATTACTGTGTGAAGCGTTTAAGAGCGGATGTCTGTAAATATCAACCAGAGGTGTGCAATAGCGAATAATTCAAAATTCTCAAAAAAATTTACAACATAGCCCACGGTAAACTATTGCAAGAAATACATGTTTTACTTCGATCTGATAATTATTTTTGATGTGAGGCTATGATCTTGAATTCACCGCTCCTGAACCGGGTTTTCGGTGTCTGACACCACATGTTGCGAAGACCTTGTTTTAAAAATCAAACCAGTTTTGTTCCAAACGAAAAACATCCAGTCTGATAAAGTACATAATTATGGACATCATGAATGGTACGTTACTCATCTGAAGTGAAAATTAAATATTTAGGAGATTTTTCAATTTTTTACAATTTTTTAAGCGATTTCTCGTGATGCCAAATTGACAAATTTGCGAGGCTAAAATCATCAACTGGTACATGGCATTGAGGATAAAGATTTACACCACGTGAAAGAGCATCATTTGTTCTTATAAAATCCGCTTTCAAAACTATGGGCAACACAGAAGGAAATTTTTGAGGCCGCGAATTACAAGTAGTACTTTAGCGAAATTTGAGCTTTTCTGTCACGGCATTCCGATGCTAAAACTCAGATAAACACAACATGAAAACGTTTCAAACAACAATGGTTTATTAATTCTTGCTACAGGGCACTGCCTGTGCATGAATTATGCTTGTTAGACTATTTTCCTTGGTTTTCTATCTTTAAGGGGCAGTGTCAAAAGATTTTAGCGGAGTTCAAAAGCCGTACACGGGTTAGTTTACGTTGTCAACCGGTCGCAACACCGGGTAGTAAATATGGAATAAAATGAAACCAGGACTTCTTTCATTCAATCTTACTTTGAAAAAAAATGGAGCAAATATCTAAGAGTGCTATATAATTCATACCTTTGAGCGGCCACACTGGATGTTTAAGAAATATGGGACATCTATAGGAAACAAGGCCGTTTTATACATTTGGTCACAAAGATTGTGTTACATACATTTCACCGGTAGACCGCTGACCTAGCACTTACGACGCCCTTGTCCACGGGATAAAAAGCGAGTAGACCCCAAAGACAATTAATTATATAATCAGTTCAAACTGAGATTACGGTTTTGGGTTATCACAATTTTATCTGGTTGCGTCTACACTCGCGCAGTTGTTTTGATTTTTGATGAAGTTTTTAAAATTTCAGTCTAACGTAGTCTGCGAATACAGCCGCCTCTCATCGCTCACGTCCCCGAGGGGCGTTTCGCGAGGCTACCATGAATGCTACTCAATGAGAGTTAAAAGCAATGTGACTGTCTAGTTCATCTGGATGAGACCCAATTTTCAATTTATTGTTCACAGAAATTGTCTGTTGTATGATAGTTTTCATACGATAAAAGATAGTTCATCCATCAGTAATGGAATTTGAGCAGACAAAGTATGGTTTCTTTGGCCTTAATGGGTCAAAGTAAGAACACGATCCAACAAGATCATGTTGCCTGAATATATGGTGCTATGCTCTGAATTTTTAGAGTACTTGCGAAAGCCAACAGGCACTATTATCGAGGTCAGCTTGTGGATAAGTCTAGATTGCACAAATGTGATGCTCCGATCTCCCTTCGTTTGCTTGAAATGATAAGCTGCCCAACTTGGTGGGACCGGCGCAGAATCGGTTTTGGCAGCGCCGCCTGATGCCATAAGCATCTCGATGTCTTGAGCAAATAGACCTGATTAGATGGCTGTCATCGATTTCGAAGATATCAAGGGAAATTTTGCCCTGAAGTTTAGTCAGTTAGTTATGTCACTTTGTAGAACTGGCTTTACAGCCAAAGGAGCTTAGCTGTGCCGTCCAGGCTGTGAAACCCTGGCCCTCTTTCTGACAAAAGTTGCTCCCCCTACGTCCCTCCCTTATTCCTGCTGACAATGTACTGTGGTCGACTGTAGCAGGTGTGAGTCGTACTGCAGGAATTGGGGAAAAAAGGGACGACAGTGGTGACGAAACCCCGTTTCCTTCCTCGCTCTTACCCTGCCGCCTCCCCACTAAGCTCCCCATTCTTTACGTCCGAAAACTGTACGGTAACAGTGACAGAACACAAGGCCAAATAGCTTTAAAAAAATCACTAAAATAATAAATGCGTGTGGATGTAATAACCAGTAATTCAAAATCAAATTGCAAGCGTTATTAAAGGTAATTCTTATTTAAGGTCAGGGGTATTGCGTTACAGTAATTCGCTACCTGCTCTGCCTACGGGAAGCTCCGCCTCAGTTTTCAGTGTTCAGTCAGCAAACCCCGTGGCCCTTAGATAGTTTCGAATGTCTGTGCCACAATCTCTGATTGGAATGCATTGGGTATTCGCTGGATTTCCAACACTTTGTCCACATTGTCCTCCAACAATCGAAGCATACTCACACGATACCATTTCGGCTCAATTTGTTTGAACGCCGTGAAACCAGAATCGAGCATTTTAAAAGTTGGATTGCAGAGCAAAATAAACAAACTGAAGCGATCTGAGTACCAACGTGGGCTGACTGCACGTTTAGAAAGTTCAGTGACAGGAAATACAGCTCACAAGTAAATTGCAGTTACAGTTTGTATCGAAGGGGCAGTGAAAAATTACCCTTGGCATGCGCCCGGGGGGTACCATTCGAGCAGAGGCCCTTTGATTTTCCTAGATAAGTCGAAGGGCCTCTGCTCACAGGGCACCCGGGGGGTGAACCTTTTTACAAAAATTGACGGGGGTGATCGTAACTTTCGGGGGTTAAAATTCGTGGTTTGGTACCTGTGAAAGGTATGGCGGTACCTTTTAGCCAGTTTTAGGGTATTGAGCGAAAACATATAATAGAAAGTTATTATAAATATCAGTCAACTGTCACTTAGCGTATTCATTTTAGAATTGGTACCACTAAGTGGGAAAATTATACAGACCACGGCTACAAAACAAATTCTGGTACCTTTTAGTGGTACTTTTTAAAATTTATGACGATCAACTCGTCAATTTGATATAGGAGTCCCCCCCCCCCCCCCTGGGGGCAAGTGGTCTGCGCAAACTGTAACGCAATCTCTGCCGTTAAACGTATTTTTAAATCGCGGCAAAATGCATATATCGTTCCTGATTGATGTGATGATTTCTACAATGTACAGAAAGCTTGCTAAAAAGGTATGAATTACGTAGCACTTGTAGCTATTGTTTAATTTGTTCTAAAGTAAGATTCAATGCAAAACATTCTGGTCCGAATTCAAAACGTTGACTACGTAAACTGACCTTTGTGACCTTATACCGGGCGCTTATTCGGGGTCTAATTAAACTGTTACAATCTTTTGTGCCTGCCCGAAATGATTAAAGACCATGGAAAGTAATACTATGAACGTGGGCCAAAACCTCTAGCAAGTACCAACAAACAATTGTTGTTTGAAACGTCTTCATGTTGTGTTTATCTGAGTTTTAGCATCGGAATGCCGTGACAGAAAAGCTCAAATTTCATTAAAGAACTACTTGTAATTCACGGCCTCAAAAATTTCCTTCTGTGTTGCCCATAGTTTTGAAAGCGGATTTTATAAGAACAAATGATGCTCTTTCACGTGGTGTAAATCTTTATCCTCAATGCCATGTACCAGTTGATGATTTTAGCCTAGCAAATTTGTCAATTTGGCATCACGAGAAATCGCTTAAAAAATTGTAAATATTGAAAAATCTCCTAAATATTTAATTTTCACTTCAGATGAGTAACATACTATTCATGATGTCCATAATTATGTACTTTATCAGACTGGATGTTTTTCGTTTGGAACAAAACTGGTTTGACTTTTAAAACAAGGTCTTCGCAACATGTGGTGTCAGACACCGAAAACCCGGTTCAGGAGCGGTGAATTCAAGATCATAGCCTCACATCAAAAATAATTATCAGATCGCAGTAAAACATGTATTTCTTGCAATAGTTTACCGTGGGCTATGTTGTGAATTTTTTTGAGAATTTTGAATTATTCGCTATTGCACACCTCTGGTTGATATTTACAGACATCCGCTCTTAAGCTTGTCTTCTACACTCCACACTAAACTAGTAAAGGGGGGCGGTAAAGAACCCACACCGTTGTTTGTATTGAAGACAAAAACAAACAACAACAACAAAAACAAAAACCAAAGATTAGACAATCAGGTGACCCCAGGTATCTGCTTTGAGTTATTCATGATCATATGTATCGATGAGTCACTGTCACTGTCACATCATTACCATTCTCATTAAATAATGAATTAACAATTTATCAATACAAGGATTTTAAGAAAAAGTTTGCTTCCGTCTATGTATTTGTTACTGAGACTATATACTTTTCGCTCAGGCAAAGTTTGTGCGGATGGGAACTATCTGATTTGTGATCTACCACCTCGAAAAAAAAAATGCTTACCATGTCAGCCGAACGGACCGTCCTTACAACCTTCTTCCAATAGTTTCCCTGATTTCCGGACTTGGAAAATATTTTATTGTTTCCACTAAATACGTGTAGTGTTCCCATATTCGATCCATACATGTGATAGTAGAACACCAAGCAACAAGTTGATTTAGTATTAGGTACTGCAAGCTGAAGTTTCGCATTGTCGCCTCTTGACCGTGGACTTGAGGCTTCAGTGTACATATATTTTCCTGTAAGAAAAAAGAAAGAAAGACTCATTTCATTCAAAACATTATCAAATCATCGCCAAAACTTAAAAAAAGCGATGACATTTGTCAATCTAATCGTCTCTCGCAAACTTTAAAATGTTCTCATGAACTGAAAGAGTCTTAACTTTCGTCGTTTTGATGCCCGTTAAATACAATAAATTATGAAAAAAAAAAAAAACGTTAATGATACTTGCAAATTTTCCGGGGAATCAAGCGGAATTTCTTTCAAGTCTCATAAGAAAAGGAAAGCTAACTGTCTTCCTTGAGCGCGTGCAATGACGGTTACTGTCTATTTAATCAACTGTAACGCCCGAACTGTCCATGTAAAAATCATGGGCGCTGAAATCTATGAAATTTATGAAAGAAAAGTCAACTTACCCGATCCGCCATGACCTGAAGATGGTCCTGTCGAGGAGGATGGTGTTGAACCGGAGCGAAGTGTCCAGTCAAAGACATCGGACGTAGACTGGCTCCAGCCAAGGCACAATCCTTGGTCAAAATCACACAACACTGAAACATAATCCAGTACCAATACATTCAGCATCACTGTTTATAGGTATATTATCAAATATCAAATGTCTTACTGTAAATGCTCATTCATGACCTTTGAATCTTAAGTAATTGTAGGTGTACATCTTTTCTCAAGGTGTACTGATGTTGAAGCATTGAAGCTTTCGACTATTTCTCACAGTCTTTATAATCACGTGACTAAATACATATAAGTCACGCGATAACACTGAAGACAGCATTTGCTGATGAAGACTGTGAGAAAGTCGAAAAGCTTCAATGCTTCAACATTAGTACACCTTGAGACAAGAGTTACTCATACAATCAAATATTTTGTTACCTACTCCCCTCGGAGATTTTCAGGGATAACAGTACAACACTTGTGGGAGACCTTTCCGGACTGTTGGCTGCGCAGTTTACAATTAATGAATTAATAAGCTCACAATGCTTTCAGAGATTTGTTACGTCCCTAGGGTTCTTTAACGTTCCGCAGAATCAGATCATGGAAAAGTACTGTGAGACGTATCCTACTGTTCCTCGTTCTTTTCCATAAGACTACAAAGTCTAACCATTTGTAGATGTCAGAGCAAAGGCAGCACGTTTTTCTCAGTTATTTTAAAGACCTTGATTGTGAGTCTGGACGGGAATCCAACCCGGGTCTACCGCTCCGCAGTCTGGTACTCGAACAACTGAGCCAGCCACGTAAAATCCCTTACGCCTTCATTCCCTTGATGTTATGTACTAACTTACGATACAAGCAAATTAGGGGAAGTTACATTGCCATTGCAACACCACGGGTGGTGTTACAGGAACCTGACGTGTGTTCATTGTACCTCGGGCGTACAGGTAAACGACACCTTTTTTTACCTTGCAGAAAATAAGTTGTTGGAGATTTTTCGTCGGAATTGTGTTTTGTTGCATTATGTTGAGCTCCTTTTTTTCATTAATACATAGCCCATTTTGTTTTCCACAAAATTTAAGGTAATCTCATGCTGTTAATGACGTCATTAAGTTCCATATTTCTTTGTGACCACTGGTTTAAACGAGCATTTCGTTTTTAGATTCGGTGCCACAAACCTTATTGTAACCTGAAGAATCAATAATATCAGTTGCTCCTGTTAATTAAACAATACAACTACCTTGTTAGACCCACAATCTTTGTTTTACGATTTCCAGAAAATCATTTCCATAGAACTACAGTAAACTGAATTCGATAAAATCATTGCTAAATTAGACAAATTAGAAAACAGACAATTCACTTGTCTGTTTGATCGAAGTTCCTTTTCAACGAAACTCCAGTACAACGTCATATATCGCCTGAAAAAAAATGACAAAAATAAAATAACGACGAATTGTGTCCACAAAATTAATGAAAAGCTCAGTGGTTAAAGCCAGAAGGAGGATAGCATCAAACTTCTCTTCGTTTTACGCCCAAAGTTTAAAAATAAAGACATATGATAACGAAAGGATGCGTATTAGAATGGGATACATTCGTGTGAAGTTAATTCTCTTTCCCTTTCCTACAAAAGGTAAATGTTTACCTGGGCATTTTCCGTCCGATATCTTGACAGAGTCAATAGCAATATCTCCAGTATACGAGATCCCCACTATTCCTTCAAATATCACCTGCAAACATTAACGAATAAGAGTGATGTATTGTTTAGTAAGTGACACAGGCAAACCCGAAAAAAAAAAAAAAGGAAATCTGAGTGCTTGGGTTCGACTCCTGATAGCAGCACTCGGATTTCCTTTTTTTCTGAGTTTACCTGTATCACTCACTGAATAATACATCATTCCAATTTATTCACCACATCCTTTGTTTGTGATAAAAACAGAACCAACAAACAGAACGAGGAGGGCAACGTTTGACGAAACAACTCGATGGCGTTACGAAGTTGCCAGCTGACCTTCGCTTTTTTAATTAGCCAGCATTTCTTTGTGTCAAATTACAGGGTAAATTCGTTTTTTTTTTTTTTTTTTTTTTTGTGAAGAAAAAAGAAGTTTAAATAAATCTTTCTAGGTAGGTGCAACAAGTATGTTGAAAAAAAAAAAAAAAGAACAACGACACAAGATGCAAATTAACTCAGGATCTCAACACATTTATGTTAGCTTATATTTAAGCTAGTAGTTTAATTTCTTGGATTTTCTTTGTATCTCGACGCTTTTTGAAGCTTTAAAAACCTTTAAGCCTGGTTAACACGTACGACGCAAGCATAAGCATAAACACAAGCATAAGCACAAGAAACCTACGTGTAAACCGGTGCGACGCAAGGATAAGCGCTTTGTGCTTGCGCTTGTGCTTATGCCAGCGTCGTCCTGGTTTACACGGACGACGCAACGATGCAAGCATAAGCACAAGCACAAGAGAATGTAACGATTTCCATTCTCTTGTGCTTGTGCTTATGCTTGTGCTTGAGTCGTTGCGTCGTACGTTTAAACCGGGACGACGCACGCATAAGCACATGCGCAAGGAAATAAAACTGAAAAACAATGACAAGTTGTCAGCGTACATTCTAGTTACTCATGCGTTGCCATTTGCAAAATGGCGGCAGCAAATTCTTATGCTTCTGCGCTTGCGTATGTCACCTTATGCTTATGCTTATCGCACGTGTAAGCATCCTTGTGCTTATGCTTGCGTCGTACGTGTAAACCAGGCTTTAGCATGTGAGTCGACTGTGAAGTTCAAGAGGCAGGAATTATGACTCACCATACTATCCAGATAAATGTTTCTTTCCATCATTTTCCAGTAATTTCCTTGATTCCCAGATATGTTGACCAATTTCGTACTTCCACTGTAAACATTGAGTGTTCCGACTGTAGCCCCATACATGTGATAATAAAATGACAGACAAGCCGGTCTCCCATTTTTTGGGACCGTGACAACAAGTTTGGCATTTTCACCAGGTTTTCTTGGAGAAGATGTTTCGATGTACGCGTACTTTCCTACCAAAACAGAAAGAAAAAAAGGCTCGTGTTCTGTTTGTTACAAGCGCGGGGCTACCATGAATCCCATTCCCCCCATTAAAGTAACACTGAAGCCACGACTAGACTTGCACAGCGGTCGGATGGCATGACCAATAAAAGATTCGTGAGAGATCCTCTAACCTATGGTTTACTGTTGAATGGCATCCAGCAGAACAAACTGACCGAATGAAGAGGAAGCTGTTGACGGTAAAACTACCCGGTGTTTTACAGAAATTGTGATATTCTTCCCATGCAAGTTGGCTAATTAATTTTTATCGTCAAAGAAAGTGAAGATGTATAACTAGAAAGAAGGATAGATGACGACACTGAAGAAAACTGCTGCCACTTATAATTAGCGCTGCGGTCTTGATGTTGCGAGAATTGAACTTGAAAACTATAACTTTTTTAAGTGATGAAATCAATCTTCTAAAACTGCACGTGAACTCTCCTGTTTAAACAACAGAAAAGAAAAGTGCGAGTCTATCGAGTACATCGGAGAGCTGAATTACCGTGAGCTAGCTAAACTGCAAAGGGTATCGGCGGATTATTTGGAGAAGAGCTTCTTAACGAAAATAGAGGCTAGTCTCAAGATTCCAGATGTTTAATGTATTACTGAGTGATTCTCATTATGATTTTAGTTCACGAGTCAGGTTTTGTTGCTAGCAAATTTCATATTTATTCTTTTTCATGCATGCATTTATGCTTTCTGTCCTTTCCTCTTACTGATCACAAAGTTTTCCACAACATTGGTAGAGTTTACTGTGGACCCGAAAAACCTCCCCAACCCACTTTAATTCCCCAACTCCTTTCCTTGTCTTGGCCGGTCTGAGAGGTCTGTGTGAGCCGTTTTTTTATTTATGACTAAGCTTGTCTTTATGGTGTCTTGTGTCTTGAGTTTTGGATATTTGGTATTAACGAATACGTTGTGGTTTATTATTATTATTATTATTATTATTATTATTATTATTATTATTATTATTATTATTATTATTAAAAACATTATTTCTGAAATTTTGCTTGAAAATATTTTCTTTTTTAATCGAAATGAATTGTAAATAGGTTTTTAATAGCTCTTTTTTATATGCTTTTAACATGTAAATAGCAATTTGTGTGGAATATTTTAATAAAGATTTTATTATTATTTAAATTATTATTATTATTATTATTATTATTATTATTATTATTATTATTATTATTTTTCTCGGTAGCCTTCCATTTGATGTTGGTTTTTATTTCTTTTTTTAAGATTTTCAACTTTGTATATATTATTTGATCGATCAACGTCTTTGAAAAAAGTTTTTGTATGGATATTCTTAACATGAACTGCAGAAGTATGAAGCGTTTTTCTTTTTTTCCGATACCGATATTCTTAATCACCTTTCTGTATTTGTTGTTTGTTTTTCTACCAATAAAGTATTATTATTATTATTATTATTATTATTATTATTATTATTATTATTATTATTATTATTATTATTATTATTATTATTATTATTATTATTATTATTATTATTATTATTATTATTATTACTATTATTGGTTTAAAAATTTTCAAATTAATTCAAGTTTTAGTTTCCTTTGTGCAGTATTCCTTACCATAATCTGAGACCAAGGGAAATAAAAACCAAACTGGTTTGAAAATTGTTAAACCAAGCACAAAATGTATGCCACATTATACAAATACAAGCAGAAATAGAAGCTTTCATTCAATTAATTAAACCACCGAATTCTAACCTGACCCTCCTTGACCGCTGCTTGGACCAGTTGAAGATGAAGGCGTTGCACCAGATGAAAGCGTCCAGTCAAAGTCATCTGAAGATGATTGATTCCACCCAGAACACAAGCCATTGTTAAAGTAACACCAAACTATGGAAAACAAAGATGCCAACTCAACCATTGTAGCCGAGACCATAATCTTGACCTTTTCTTGTGTTTACTTCGTGTTATCAGGGCTAAAGCGCGGTACTAAGGCTGTAATTGAACTGATATAATTAGTATTAATTAGCTAAATAGTGCTAATCCTTACCCAATGCAGAAACTGACTGGTTCTGAGACGGTGGACTAGGAGGGGCTACTTGATAGATTTTCTCCGACACCCATGCTTTCAGGTTCCTGACATAACCGTAGACTCCATATTTTCTGGCATATGCACACCTATAACCCCAGCTTGTTACTCCCTCAAGATACCAAGTACTGTTAAAATCACACACCAAAGGGCCACCACTATCACCTTGACAAGTATCGACTCCTCCTTCATCTAGACCAGCGCAGAGCATCGTTTTATCTATTTTACCAGGATAAGCAATATCACAACGTCCTTTCGACACCAATGGCACACGAGCTTCCATGAGTGAATTTGGAAAACTGCCTCCTGAAGATAGCGTTCCCCAGCCCGTTATCCAGCATTTTTTGGAGAGGTTATCGAAAGGGAGAGGATGACTGATATCTGGCAAGCAAACTAGTCCAACACCCACCCCGAGAATTGCGGGTTTTACGAGCTGAAGAAGAGCAATATCGTTGCTATAGGTTAGTGGTCTATTGTAGTTCTCATGTGGAATAATTTTGGCAACACCGATTTCCTGCTCAGTTCCAACACTTCCACTCGTTCTGTAGTGTGCTCCTAACCTAAAAATGTAGAGTGATGTTAGATATAGAAAGAGTGAAATGTTTACTGATTTGCCCACTTTTTTTTGTTTCTTTTTCGCAAGTTTTTTTTGGTTACATTTTTCTTTATACCAGAATGTGCAAACATTTGGTAAATTTCTATCATGAAAGGTATCATAGTAATCAAATATTTTATTCCATTTGTCATGTTTGTCGTGGATCGATACGTTTTTACTTGTACCTGACGCCTTTCTAGCTGGACGACTGATGAAAAACAGCAGCATTATACATTACATTTCACCGTGATCGACTGTGATTGATACATTTCAACAATTGAGAATGATGATTATTCAAGAAAGTGACGCAGGCATACTCGGAAAAAAGAAATCCGAGTGCTCCTATCAGGAGTCGAACCTAAGACCTTCCGATTACTAGTTCGGATGCTCTACCACTGAGCTACAGGAGACTCGTGGGTGCTAAGGTCATTAAACTAGGTTCATGGGACAAACATCCTGCATACTGCTAGGATTTGAATGACCTTAGCACCCACGAGTCTCCTGTAGCTCAGTGGTAGAGCATCCGAACTAGTAATCGGAAGGTCTTAGGTTCGACTCCTGATAGGAGCACTCGGATTTCTTTTTTCCGAGTATGCCTGCGTCACTTTCTTGAATAATCATCATTCTCATTCATTCACCAGGCTGGAAATATACCATCACATTTCTCTCATATACCACACGTTCGACATTCAAATCCTAGCAGTATGCAGGATGTTTGTCCCATGAACCTAGTTTAATGACCTTAGCACCCACGAGTCTCCTGTAGCTCAGTGGTAGAGCATCCGAACTAGTAATCGGAAGGTCTTAGGTTCGACTCCTGATAGGAGCACTCGGATTTCTTTTTTCCGAGTATGCCTGCGTCACTTTCTTGAATAATCATCATTCTCATTCATTCACCAAGCTGGAAATATACCATCACATTTCTCTCATATTTCAACAATTGTTATTCTGACTCACAATTTAAAAAAAAAGTCACAAATTTAATTTTCACGTACTCACAAGCTCTTACAGTTATACCGTTTTTTAAGCAACTAAATGTAACTGCTTCTATAAGCTTTCTTAATAAACGATGTTGACCATCAGTCTTGCGTGTTAGTGCAAAGAGAGCTAGCCGATCATTAGAGCCAATACAAAAGATGGGAAGATGGGAATATTAGTGACATCCACGAAGTGACTCTTCTTTCCACTGTTTGCAGGTCGAATTGAAATTTGGAAATGTTGGGAGGAAAACCGGAGTACACGAAGAAAAACCCTCAGAGAAGAGACGAGAACCAACAACAAACTCAACATATGACGCCGAGACCGGGAATCGAAACCGGGCCACATTGGTGGGAGGCGAGTGTTCTCGCCATTGCACCATCTCTGCTCCCTGAGCTTTAAATCGAGTCCTAGTTTTAAAGTGAATTTAAAGTTATTTTATACTTACTTTACTTTGACGCTAGACGGTGACCTTCCACTTACACAATGAGCAGCGGTCACAACCCAGTTCGGATCCACTAGAGACCCACCACAGGAATGGCGTCCATTGTAATGCATCATTACCTGCCACGGCCAGCTATTGGCTCTTGCAGCTGAGCCACCAACAATTCGGCTTCCGCTTGGCCTAGATCCACAAAGTACTGGAATATGAAAAGATTTTGAATCTTAATGGTAAAAGTAGTTTTTACATGGAGTACTGAAAAAGGACAGATACAGTGGTAGATTAGAAGTTAAGATTACGAATAACCCCAGATATGATTGGGTAATATTTGAGGCAGTGGCCTGACTGGACATGCCCCGAGGGTTGCAAAGAGAGGGCTTTTCCTTGCAAGGACGGACACAGCCTCATATGACACCACGTTTTGCAAGTATTGACTTATTTAGGCGGATCCATTTCACTATTTTTATGAACCGTTTGGTACAATTCAGTTACGCCTAAAAGTCGACAAAAAACGATGCATATAGTGTTACAGTATCCCAAGTATCCCACTATTACAGTATCCAAGTATTACGGTATCCCAAGTAAGGGATGAAGTTACCGTTTGATGGATAAAAAGATACTTCTGGTACGAAGCAACGTAAATTTATTTTGCAAAGTACAAAGTGTGTAATTTGAGCGTTCCATGCGTTTATAAAATTATGACTAATCTCTAGCAAGAATCTTGCGCTCAGTCTTCCGACTGTAAACACAACTCGTTAGCATCTATCTCTAGAGATCCTTTTCGATTTGTGTGTGTGTGTGTTTTAGTACGTAAATTATGATCATCTGGCTGAGTGTAATCATGAAAAGGAGGACTGTTTCAACAACCTGACCGAAAGTCAAAGAGAGTCAAGTAAATTGTGAAACTTCAGTACGTGGTATAAGAGTAGACTGTGAAAGTAGACTGTGAAACGCGATTCATGCTTTTCAATCAGTGTTTTGTTAGTGAAAAGTTCAATGGTCTATAATTAGTAAAGTTTGAGTTCGTTTTGTCTATTGTTTGTCTGTTTAGTCGAGGCCGTCAACAAGTCGTTTGTAAGGTTCAGATATTTGTTGCATGGGAACGGCTCAGAATGTGGCGTTTGTATTGTTAGTAAACCAGTTTTCCAGAGTGAGTCGTTGACAGTAATTTCAGTGTACTGTAGGTAACGCACTTGGGCAGAGTTCCATGCAGTCAATTCTTTGGTCGTTTTGTAAATGGTGATCAGTAATGTGATTGTTGAAATCACCATTTCTAGTTGCTCCTTTGTGCTCAGTCAATCCTAATACTACTATTACACTCGAATGAACGTTCAACGCCGAACCCTTCAAATCGCTAAAATCGCCGTCTTCCACCTCAAGAACGACAACACACAACATTTAAGGTAAAAATACGTTCATTTTGATGTCAAATGAGAATATTTATCGCAATCTAGTACGATAATACGAGGATTTTCGATATTCCCATACACTTCCTCTATAAATTCAAAATACAAACGGTCACACAGTTTGTCTGGGCCCTCTGTGGTAACAAGTGCTCGTTAAAAGTAAAACAGATAAAGAAAGAAACGGTCATGTTTGTTTGAATGAAAGTGAAGGGTGAGAATCATAATTCCCATTGTGAATAAAGAATTGAAAACAAATATACACTTAGCTTTTACCTTTTGTAGTAGAAGCTAGATTCTCTTGACTCTTGTAGGACTGGCCAACACCATCAATGCCGTATAAACCTACTCGGTACCTTGCCGACGGTTTCAGTCCATTTACAGTTACAGATAATGTGCTTCCTGATACTATTTCTACGGCCAGTACACTTCCCTCAGTACTTTTGATTAGAATCACGTAAAACCTTGCAACACGGTTTGTTTTTGTGTAAAGTGAGGTCCATTGAAGGGTAAAACTGGTAGCAACCGCATCCAAAACCGTCACATTCCATCCAGAAACCGTTAACGCTAAACGAACAGATGGACAAAATTAATCACCTCGAAGAAGTTTTAACGGCACTAGCGGTAATAGTTTTATTTGTGTGTTAGTTGTAGTAGCAGTAGCAGCAGTAGTTAGAATAGCATTGATGTCTTTCACAGAAGTAACCTAAAGATCTTCCTTATTTGAAAGGGCTTTTTTAAATTAGTATTTTTAATAGTAATTGTTTTAATCTATTAGTGTCTTCTCTGACTACAATTCGATGTTAAGTTCAGTTAGTAGGTTACTATTGTAAGGAACAGTTGAACAACTTTTTATAGAGCTGCGTGGTATAAGTGATTAAATGTTGATGACGATGATGACGATGATGATGATGATGAATCACTTCAGCGGTTATCTGAAGTTTTAGAGAAATTCAATATGGCGGGCCCAGGTTATCGCCGTTTTGCTGTCAGAACTACTTACCTGAAGAAATGCCTTGCTTTAATATGCCAAACTTTACTTTAATACCGCTCTGTGAACTTCTCAAGAACGTTTGAATGTAGATATTTTTAGAACGTCCAAACTGAACATCTAGTAGATTTTCTGTCGCAAATGGGAGGCAGCCTTGATGATAAAGAACATCAGTGCCATTCCCATTCGTTATGTTCACAAATTCGCTACAAGAGGAAATAAAATAAAATAAAATACAATGAAAACATGTAGTAATTCTGCGATGTTGACGCTGGCGCGCGATCACCCCAGCTATATCACAGAGGATGGGCACATTGAAAACCGTAATAGCACCCGATATGACTGCGAAGGTGAAATAAACTTAAATTCGGCATGCAACACCCTGAAGTACTCCGTGGTTCGGACATGTTTGCATATAGTGTTACAGTATCCCAAGTATTTAACACCAAGGTGCTGACAAAAGGAAATCGGGGTGTGGGGAAGAGATGGAACTGCAAAGGGATGAAGTTACCGTTTGATGGATAAGTTAAATTTTTATCACAAATGTCGGAATATTATATTGTGATAGTTAATAGTAACAAATGATGTCGTTATGTTCAAGAGCTACAATTTGTTCTACAAGAAGTTCCCACGTACATGTAAACAAAGATCTCTTTCCCTTCCTCATACATTTTTGTTCTACCTATCTAAATTAAATAGTTAAGTTAATTTATTTACCTGCAATATTGAAGGTTTAATTCCTTCACTGAAATCAAAGCTACGGCCTGGTTGACACCGGTGGTTTGTATTTTCCAGTAGCAGCGAACGTAATAAGAACTTGAAACGTTGAAATCTATCTCACCAAAGGTCATATTTAGAGTGGTTGAACATCCTATAAGAAGAAGAGAGCGGAGAAAACGTTTATAATAACACATAAGAAAAGTTTGGGATATTCTTTTCTTGATGGCGTACTCAACAAATTACTTAATTCTAATTGGACAAAAGAGATAGTTCATCTTAAGTAGTATTCCATACGGTGACCGCGGTTGCCAAATGTTCAGTGCGTTGTACCAAAACTAAAAGGTGCGGGTCCGAGGCCTAACTGGGGTCATTTCGTTATGAGCAATACAATCCTGCTTTCATGTTGCATCTCTCTCCCAGGAGTATAATGAGAATTGGTGAACTACGTGGGAACCAAACTAAGTGTTAAGTCTTCTGAAATTATGTTTCTGCAAGTTTCAAAAGATCACTAGTGCTCATTAAACACTGCGTTCATTAATAGGAAAACAACTTTTGTTGCTTAGAGGGCTAGTTAACATATATCGAAACAATAATAAATCGTCCGTCATTTATGCATAAGTTCTATAAACTCGGGGCAAAACAGCGATCCACAGCGTTTCCGATGGACTAGTATTGCGATTACCTCATCCTCAATGCAGTGTAATTATACTTTATTTTCACCAGAATCCTCACCTGTCGTTGCGTAATATTCGTTAGAACGTGGTCCTACTCCTTTGGACGTGAAGGCTGCTACTGAGACACGATATTGCTGTCCCGGTTTCAAATTTGTCAATTTCAGATACGTAGCATTATGAGAACTGATGTTGACACTCTCATAAGATGACCAGCTATAGTAACTTTGTCTGAACCGATAATAGATGCAGTACCCCAGAAGCCTGCCATTGACGTAGTTCGGGGAAATGGGATACCAATACACCACGAGGTCGGAAGAAAACGCCACGCTTATCACTCGAGAAAGGTAGGGTGCTCTACTTGGAACTACAAATTAAAGGGCAAATATGTTGGTTATTTTCCTCAAGAGAATACCGTTAATTGGTGGATCAAGCCAGGAAGAGGATCCCAAAGCGCCACCAGCCTTCTTTATTTTAAAAAAAGGGGTCCGGTTCAACTTGTTCCTTCAAGCTTTTCAATGGACTCTTCGTTTCAGGTGTCCATCTTACACGGATCGCTGTATGTGCCACTGCGTCAAACGCAACACTTCGAGGGGTAATGAAGTTTTACTTCATTACACCTCGTGGTGCTACAGCATAGACATTTAATTAGGAGTTCTCGTTAAATGTCTATGCTGTTGTCTTTCTTTTGTGTCATGAAAAGTGCTATTGGTCTTTTCGGGAGTATACGTGTTTTCTGTGATGAACTTAACAAAGCGTTTTTCAAACAGTATAACTGATAATTTATACCAAAAATGTCGGTACGTTTCCTGTTAAAATCAGTGTGACAAAAAAAGTTCGACAGACCATGATCTTCTGTCAATTGTAGAAGACTTCGTTAAATTAAAGATGCTCGTTTCACTGGTGTCACATGTGTACAATGACATTTAATGAATACTTCTTAAATTTTCCACAGGCAAACGTTGAGCGAAATTTTTGTACTAACTGTTACATTTATAATTGGGCTTCCTTTTTTGATTTTTCTCACCTCCTTCGTCGGTCATCGCCAAGATATTTTCACTTTTAAAGGGCCTCCCATCACCACTTATGGCTAGAACACTGATGTTGTATTCAGTATACGCACTTAGCCCCGTCATCACAGTGGATGTAGCATTTGGATTCGACAGTTTTCTACTTGTTAAACTGCCGTTTGCTTTGCTAACAATTGCTATGTAAAAGCGCATTCCTCCACTCAGCTGATTTGCCAAGTCTCTCCAGCCCAATGCAAAACTGGTCGAAGTTCTGTTCACAACTGTTACATTCCAGCCAGGTAGATGGGAAGCTTAAAATTATAACAATTCAATTATCAGTGGGCAAATCAAATCTCACAATTATCCGTAAAGGACTGCTGCATTAATAGTGATAAAAAGCTAATCCAGTATCTGTGCCAAATACATTAATATGTGCTTAAAGTGATATTTTTGTTTACTTACGATCCAGTTAACTGCAGAGGGAGGGCGAGGCCATTTCTAACTCGTTTCTTTGCACTCATTTCTCATTTTCGTTCCTTGCTTTATTTCATACATAACGGTGCCTGCTTATTCTCAGGCGAATTGTTTCTAGTGATATTTCTTTCCTTTCAGGAGGAAAAAAGGGGTAATTCCTTTTATCTACTAGTCTGTTTCTCCCAAAGCATCCACAAACGTCTTCATCAGGTTAAAAATATCAATGCATTTGTTTTCTATTCACATTTCTGTTAACCCTACATAGACGGGGTTGGGTGTTTGTGGGTTCTGCCTTCTGTAACAAATTTATCTGGAATTAATCTGATGTGGTTAGTGTTCTTTGAATTTGATGTTACTATGGTAACCAAGGTCTGATAAGACATTCTTTTATCCAGAAAATGGAGTTATATTTTCTCTTTTAAACGAAGAAAAGTTACTTTTCCTACAGTAACTTTAATATTTTACCAATGGTGATCTTGCATTGGTTTTGATCACTTTTTCGTTTAATTTATGTGGTTTAATAAAATTTTGGTAGAATACAGAAATCCAAAATAGCGGATCCAAGGCCACCGTTTGGCAATGGTAAGGTAATTATAAACTCATATTTTTCCCTTCTCATTGCCGACCGCGAATGAAGATGATAAAAAAAAAACAACAACAACAACAACAACAAAAACGGTCTTAATAGGGTTAATATAAGTAATAACATACCATACCATATTGTATAAGACCACAAAAGTGAAGGGCATAGACCTCTTTCATAAATGGAGGGCTTAATTGTTATTCTTTTGTATGCATTTAAATTAGCCTTCCTGGCCTCGCTAGCATGTGTAAAAACAAAAGTATTTTCACTCAAAAGCGAGGTCAAGAAGGCTTATTTGCATGCACATAAAAGAATACTAATTATGCCCTCCATTATGAAAGAGGTCTATATTAATAAAATGCAGCCATTGGAATCGTTAATAACATAACAGTAAATATCCATAAAGACTGAAAGTGCATATGAAATAAAAAAAAAACATTCACGATTTGTTAGTTAATGAATTTCTCGGTCTGAATATGTGGGTTTTACTGAACAAAACCCTCTCAAATCGCAATTATGATCCCTGAAAGGTTCGAATTTAGCGCCGGAAAGTGTCTCCATGTAGCGCGGGGCCAAAACGATAGTATTACAAGGTTGTGACGTAGAAAATACTTTGGAACACTCGAGTGTCATGGCGGCGAAGGGAGTTTCCTCGATCTCGGCGACTTATTATGCGGCTGGTAACTCCAATATGACAAACTGCACTAAAAATAATTGGCATGCCGGGAATAAGAATACATTACTTCCCGAGAGACGAAACTTTACGGTAGAAGTAGATTCGGTTTGCCCGAATTCACAGGAAAGATTCAAGCCATAGCTCTCGAAAGCAAACGACAACGATGATCAGCTGTGTGTGGATATATTACACTCTTATATCTGTGATAAACAAACATCCTGCAATCTTACTGCAGTTAAATAGCATAATCAGGAAATCACGGGTAGAGAAATCCACGGATCCTCAGTCTCGGCAGATAACATTTATGGAAATCTTGCTTAATTCGTGCCAATAAACCTAAACAAATGCCACAAAGCCACAATTGTACCCGGGAATTGTAGCACACACATTGTCATGCAGATTGAAAACTAATCCTAACAGACAGTAAGAAAACATCCTTTCAGTATATTTGAGCATTTCCCCTCACGATTACTAGCGGTCACACCACATTTTAATCAAAATGGAAGAATCTCTTAAAAAAGAAAGCAAAACTCCAAAGGCTTTTATCAACGCAACAGACACACAGCGGGAGTCGCTTAGCCGGGTCAAATTAAGATCTTGCGTAAGGACCATTCTGTTGCTCATCGCAGAAAATTCATCATGCTTTGTGAGTTAACGCGTTCGATCTGACTTTTAAAAACTATTACTTCCATCAAAAGTGAGTTTGACGGGCCAGTGCAATTTCCATTTGCAGCATCTGTGCTCTGTCAGTCGCGTTCTCAAATCGAACAAAATCGAGTTTGGAGAGACAATTTCCAGCAAACTAGAAGATTCTTTACCTTTTTATTTCGGCAAAATATATCCAAGTACTAAACAATCATTCACTGAAACGTCGCCTTCGAATCAAGCGCGCAGAACGGTAGCGGTAAGGCCATCTTGATCTTCGTCCTCGTCTTATTCTTGAGCTGTTCGACGCCAGTATGATCTGCATCGGGTCGAACGATTGCAACAACATCCATTTTGCCTGAATCGCTTGAGTCTTTCAGATATCCGTTAGAAAAGTTTCGGTAAAGGACATTACTTGGTCATTGTCCGACATTTTTTTTTTTGGGAGAACCTTGAACACGAAAATTTTCGCGATAAGAATATTGGGTGATTCTGTGTAACAACAAGGCGAGATGCGTTGTAAACAAACGCTAAACTAGTTCCCAGTGCCCGGGACACATTTTTTCTCATTTTGGGCTACTTTGTACGACTAAAAAAGCATCTTATTGTTTTTCCTGGCGCATTTCTATTATAATTTCGTAATTAAGACATGGTAAACTTCAAAAAAACGAAAAAAAAATTACTTCATAGGCACCTGAAGTAACGGAAAAAGGTTCAAGTTACACTGCTTACCTGAATTCAAGCTTTTATTCAAGGTTCCATAATCAAGTTTTACGTAGCTACTTGCGGATACAAGTGACACCTGGATCGTGACGTTTCTCGATTTTCCAAATGGTATCTCCAGAAGTGTGCCAAGGATGAAATTTGAACCACAACCCTGTCGAACGAAGACCTGTGTTCCATTTCCGTTAAATACTTTGACATACTCACTGCAAAATAGAAATAAAAGGCTACTGTGAGCCAACTCGTAAATGCAGATGACACATCAATAATTGAAATTAAAATGGCTACGGACACTTCCTTGAAAGTTAAAAGAAATTATATCTTTGCCCGATTATGTAACGAGAAATAACCATTCTTGTACTATAAAAATGATTGTAAACTTATTCCCTACTCATTGAATGAGGTTATTGTGATGCGCCGATTAAAAATTTTTCACCTGTTTCTTTTATTTTTTTTTTAATTCAAAGTTCAGCCGACACTTCACTAATTGAATTTAAGACACCGCTCTTTGTGGAAAAACGAAAGAAAAATTAAACTTTGCTGAGATTCAACGAAAAATCTTCATTCTTGCACTAAAATGATTGTCAAATTTTTCTCTACAGACTGAATAAGATTATTCTGATGTGTCGTGAAAAATATTTCTCGTGTTTTGTTTTTTTCACTAATTGAGTTTACGACTCCAGACTTTCTGACAAACTGAAAAAAAAAGTTATGACTGTGCTCAGATTCAACGAAAAATCTCCATTCTTACACTAAAATGATTGTCTAATTATTCTCTACACATTCAATAAGATAATTCTGATGCTCAGTGAACAAAAAATTTTCGCGTGTTTCTTCCACTAATTGAATTTAAAACTCATTCACTGCACATGTCCGAAAGTTAACAAATGAACCAACCAACCAACCAAGTAAAACTGTACCATTGCTATAACTCGTTCATTGCGCATGCTCGCATTCGCGAGTTAAAAAAAGAACAATTGGTACGTGTAGATGTTGAATCTGCCATTACGTTAAGTGGTAATCTTTGGGACCTGGTTGTTTTGAATTTTGCTCAGAATTATACACCAAGAACATGACCTATTTTAACTCTTTGGATATCATTTTTATTTGAAGAAAAACTGAAAAGAAAAATAAGTGAAAAGTATGGCCTTTACTTAAAAAGATTTGCCCTCCAGCTGCTTACGATGTTACATCTTGTATAGGCCTAGAAAACGATTCTCACCAAGCGAAAATGTTTGCAATGAGAAAACAGAACTCATAGTTAACGAAACGGCAGATTTTGAACATAACAATGTCTTCCAACATTCAGAAGAAAGCATTTATTTACTGGCAAGGTGGACCTATTCATTATACACTTCAAAGAGCTTAAGCGTACTTTAGGAGAGCCTTAAAAATCTTAGCTTTCTTCCACAGAAGTTCTAGTTTTGCTGACGATGTCGAAGGAATCTTTACAACAGGTTGACTCTTCGTTCCTATTAATTGTTTACTAAATAAAGGGTCGTTTAAACCAATCCTTATAAGTAAATGTCAGTTTGCTTCATTTAAGTGAAACAAGGATACAGATACCTCAGGCTACAATCCCCCAAGTATGTTCGCTGAATCCAAATAACAGCAACAGGCTGAGTCAATCCAGTATTTGTAATAATCCAGCTGCAATGCGGGTCAAACTGATCACTGTATCTGATGTACAATCTTCTAAAGGGTAGGTTTGAAACTTCCTTGCAATCTAAAAAGAACATATTAAAGTGTCATCAAGTAATTGTGCTAAGCTTTCGTTTGCAATAAGTTACCGTTTGTTTGATGTGACTAGACTCGTTTCATATTTTAGTTCGGAACCGTTATATCTAACTTATGATGGAAGGCGTATCTTTGTAGTAACTACTGGAATAAACTTTAAAATAAAATAATTTAGAATAAAAAAAATAGCGGTAAGAGTTTTGCACAGCGATGTCGCCATGAAATCATTTTCAAGTGACAAAAATAAAGTTCAAACAGTCTTATGTATGCGGTGAGAGGTGTGAGGTGATTAAGCATTTACATTTGTCTAAACATTAGACTGTTTGAACTTAATTTTTGTCACTTAAAATGATGTCATGGCGAGATCGTAACGCTGTTGTTCTTAAATGTTTGTCCAAATCTAATCTCATTAGGCATGGATTGAAAAAAAAAATATGCTGAGAAAATTATTTCCGTAAACAAATCCGATTCTGAAGAATTGCACTTACCTTGGCAAGTTCCGTTGGTGAATGTCACATCGTCAATGGCAACATCGCCAGTGTAGGATGAACCTCTAATTCCCTCGAAAGTAATCTAAGTGGTAGATTGACCCGTTCATTTTCAGAAAATGACTAACAGATGTTTCTCCAGTCTATATTTGGTGTTTTTCGGGAAAAAAATCTGCTAAGAATTAAATAAGCAAACAACAAAGGAGAAAATGGTCCATTCAAATTAAACCCATGGACTGTAAAATATAAACTCGGAGCCGCTGCAATCACAAAGGGTTCTCCATTCGATAATCATCAAGTATTTATTCGTTTTACTATAATTTGAATTAAAGACTAAACAAAAATAACGAATAATTTCCATTTTCTTTAACGTCCTTCCTAAATTAAAGAATAATAGTTGTTGATTTGAGAGGGAGGTGGGGACGTGGAGAGGGGGGTAAAGTCCGCTTTTGATACGTATATAGGTCTGAGAATGAGCAACTCTGCCTCCATCTGTTCCATACCGTTCTTGTTTTGGTACACATTATTCTAGAGTAAGTATTACAGATTCCAAATACTATATCGCTGCTTTTTTGCCTATCATCGTAATTAATGCCACGAAAATGTTTCGTACTGAAATAGCTATTGTTGAAAAAAAAAAAAACACCACTGAATTGAGATGCACAACTTACTTTATTCTGCAAGGTTAATGCAAGTTTAGCCTTAAACCATTGATATCCTTGTTGTCTTGACTTTGTAAAAACTATGCTGTTTCCGTTATAGACGTTGAGAGTGTTTATTGTTGCCCCATACATGTGGTAATAAAATATCAAACAGGACCCTTTCCCAACGTCAGAGCTTGGAACTGAGAACTCCAGTTTTGCGTTATCTCCGTATGATCTAGGTGACGTTTCGATGTACATGTAATACCCTATCCAAAAATACGAAGAAAAAAAGATGACCTTCAAAAAAGACGTAAATTTCAGATAAATTTCTGCTCCAATGTAAGATAATCCAAATTCCATTTACCAGCCCAAAAATTAGTCCCAGATCCGTTCTAAGCGCCTAAATTTAGTGACCAAATTGCATTTTCCCAGAGAAAAAAGGGAGAATTTACAGTTTCCATTTTACCCTTTATGCACTCTCGTGTAATACTTCTAGATTGAAAACGTAGTCACGTAACAGTATTAATTTTTCACGGTCTACTGTACTTTAGCTTTAAGGCCAACAAATGATATTTTAATTCTTGTTAAAAGCCGTGCCTTTCTTACTCTTGAAGAGAATAATGCCAGTTTTTCACATGGTATTTTGTGATGCCTTTTGATTTTTTTGTTGACTTTTCATTAAAACTTAGGAGTGCCTGAAAGGAATCAATTTGAAGCATTCGTGACCGGCTACATCATTTTCTAAGTTCATATCTGACTTGCGTTCAGCATATTGCTAGAATCAGCAATGTCAAATGCGTTCTGTTTGGGTATTCGATTATTTGTAACTTCATTTGTTGGGAAACAAAGTTCATAACCCAAACCCTATGCGGTCAGTCAAATATTATAATTCGATGAGATATTATTGCACATATCAAATAGAACACTTACTGCTAAAACAAACGACATTCTGATCAGTAATAGAAAACAACACGACTTTCAAAAAGAGTACATTGTTTGAAGGTTTTCCAGATTGCACGATACTTTTTAGAACATTAGGGCTAGAGTCTATCCCTTTGCTGCTCAGCCAATTGTGTGAGCCCTAATAAGAGCTGAGCGGTTCCCCCAGATATCTAACTGCTGTTTATCTGCAGTTTTGATCTGAAAGGTATAAGGGTTGTATCCATTTGAATGAGGAGAAAATACCTGATCCGCTTGTGTGATCTGAGGAGGGACCGGTACCAGAAGATGGAGTTGAGCCTGAACGCCGTGTCCAGTCAAAGACATCTGAGTAAGACTGACGCCAGCCAGGACACAATCCAGAATCAAAGTTGCATGCAGCCCAAGCTGACGGGAAAATCGGAATTGTCATCAATGTAGTTATTATTCATGACATAAAATGAAAAATAATTTACCAGGGCATGTATCTACCGTAAGAAGAAACATAAACAAAACAAACGTGCTTGCCTATTCGCTCGAATCTATGCGTAGGTAAAACGGGACTGTTTAACAATGTTTGGATTCTTATAAAAATAATATATTGAGAGCATAGAAGAACTCGAACTACACAAAGAACACGCGCACAAAAAAAACCTTTTAAAAGGTTTCTGCAGTCGAAATTGCACCCTTGTTTTAATACAATCAATGTGGCTTTCACATTGATTGCTTTTCGATCAAATCGACATTGTTCGTAAGCTGGTCAAAACTGCTGCACTCTCCATGTTTAAATGTCTACTGGGGATTGAGAGGTGAGCAGGAGGACGAAGGGGTTCAGAGTTAAGGGATGGAACCTCTCTTAAAGTTGAATAACATTTGTATTTTGGCAATCTTTTTCAAATTGTACACGCAAAAAGCTAGAGCAAGCCTTACGCCCAAAGACAGTACCAGTTAATGCCTTGCCTTAACTACCAATAATAGAGCAATAAATCGTATATATCGTTATCTCAGATTAATATTCCTATATTCGAATTTTCAGAAAAAAAAAGGATTATAAAATTAGTGTACTTACGGCTAGTAACATAAGAGAGAAACAGTTCGTATCCACGGTATCGAACACTCCCATCTGAATGAAAAGAGAACTCAGCATAGCTCCCTGTTACACCGACGATTTGTCCAGTTCGCGTACCACAGTACGTACCGATGGTCTGGCTTGCATCATTGGTAATCCTTAGATAGTCGTATCTATGGAAAAGTACATAATATATCTAGGTTTGAGGAAAAGAAATTCGCTCTGTGTACAATGTCCCTCATTCAGGCCTTTAAATGCCTCACAACTTTCCCAAGGGAAGGATTTTAGCTCGTCTTAGATAGCATTATTGAACCCTTGGACAACGAAGGAGTGTTTAGACACTCCACCACCCAAATGTACCAAATATTCTTTAGGAAAGGAACTGATTTCCGCGCATACCCGCAAGATGAAGCACTCTCCAAAGAGAAATAGTTAAATATGATCTTCAGCTCCTTTTCACTTGGAATGGGAACCCGATAAAAGCAGTCCTTGTTGTTTGGATAATAGTTTGGATATCCGGGACTTCTTAGTATGTTGTTTACGACAAAACCACAATCTGTTAAAAGTAAAATAATAGTAAATTAATCAATCAATCAATCAATCAATCAATCAATTAATTAATCAATTAAGTGATTAATTCAAACAAGACAAAAAATAAAAAAAATATGTCAGTTTCTGAGCTCTTAAGCAGGACGAGATGTGGATGACTGAACAAACAACAAATGGCTGTATATCACTTTCTGCAGCAATAAACTTAAAATGACTAGATAGTTAACTGCATCTCTTTCAGTTCGTTCAAACGCATTTTTAAGTTGTTGTTGTTGTTGTCGTTTTTTAAGTGCGCTTTACAAATAAAACGTTGTATCCAACGAGAACTTGATGCTATTTTGAAAACTTTGTGTGATGTCATTTGTTATTGTTCAACAGTATAATTTTCATTCCACATGTCGATCACCACCGATCGCTTAATAGGAGGATCTTTGTTACCTGTTTGGCACAAACGGAAAAAAACTATATGACTAGCTACAGATAAATACACTCCACAAATTTATAAAGCTCGCAGGCAAACTTAGTTTGAGGGAAAAATTTGAGAACGCTATGTTATAAAGATTTACAGAACTGAATCATAAAACTGTAAAGATTTTACAAGGAATCAGTATGACGGGGTTGTAAATGTTGCAGTTTGCTAAGCTAATTTCTCCGAAAATACTGAACATACCACACTAATATGAACACTTGTTACTAATACTGGCATGTTCTTAGTTTCTGGTTTCCATTTGTTCGTAGCTTTTGTTTTGATATATGCTGATGTGGTAAAATGTAAATATTATTTTGTCACCAAAGATTCTGCTGGAAACTATTACTTAAAGTGCCTTTCGTCCATTTCCACAGAATTTAGGGGAAACAGTAGCGCTTGGGAATGCGGAAACTCCAGGACAAAGCAAATTTAGTACTGATTATGTCCTTTTATAGGGTGGCGCTAAATTAAACATCATTTACCAGACGATTGAGGAGTTGTGTAAGGAGCTCCTGTGGAGAATCCTATGACAAAATAAAAATACAACCGTAAATGACTTTTAAACTTGAAATTAATGTCATTTATAATGTTTTGCTTTTGTGATGCTCGTATAGTAAATGGGATTAGACACTTTGGCATTTTAACCCTAAACGCTAAAAAGAAAACTTCTCAACATCTGATAGTAGATATGTTGGATGAACGGTACTTATACATAATACATAATACTACTTTAATAAAATCCGGTTAACCACCGGACATTTATCAAAATACTCACCATGCCCTAGGTCAGCCAGATGGGCAAAAATTAAAACTGCAAAAGATCAGAAACAAATTCGATCAGAATGAATAATTTGACTCAAGTATCGGCCATCAAGCCTCAGTGTTGCCTTCATTGTACATTGTCCCATGTCTGTGTTATTCCGTGCATTCGCGCTTCTATAGTTTAATTATTTGGACGAATATATTGTCCACATCACAATGACCAAGAACACCTTTAGGAGTCTAAACGAATGGCGTTGGGACACCATATACAGGCCTGGTAGGCAACACTAATTGGGCAGATTGATTGAGCAGTAGTAACAGAAATCCGTCTGTTGTATACCTAGCAATACTTCACCTTCCCTTCCTACTCCGCCCCTTAAATACGGACACGACTTACCAACGTTTATTAGGCACTCTCAATTAAGTTAACCGGCAGCCTAAAATTTAACCGTCAACCGTAAAAAAAGGGTAATTTTTCCCGTCAACTGTCACAAAAGCAGTTATTATTTGCCGTCAAACGGTTTCACAGTTTTTCAAATATGACGATTTCAGTTGCTCATCCCGGACTTCTGGCTGTCAAAGAATCGTCGTCGTAACTAGTAAACCAGTTTGCATGCTCCCAAATCTACTCACTCAATGATCTTCCCCATTAAATTTGCGTGTTAACTGACATCACAACTAACTGCCGTCGGGAAATACTTCCGGCTTCAAAATATTTAATGTCTCAGCAACAACCGTGGAAGATATTCCTGCTGGTATACGTTGGATCGATCAGTTGTTGATTTGATCGACTTAACAAATACGAATGATAAGAGAAGCAAAGACCGATACAACGTAGAATTACGTTTTTGAGTGTACTAATATTTCGGCTGGCCAAACCAGCCTTCTTCAGGTACAATGGTGGGAATTCGCATTGGGACATGCGCTTATATTACAAGTATTTTCGCAATAACGGAGCTACCCAAAACTAAAGTAAATGAAATAAGATAAAAAAAAAAGGGAAAAAAAAGCTAGTAAATTTCTTCGCGAATATTCAAGCCATGTGTATAAATATTCGCAAAGAAATTTACTAGCTTTTTTTTTTTTTTTGTTATTATTATTTCATTTGCTTCATCTTTTATACTGTCAATCACTTTAGTTTTGGGTAGTTCTGTTATTGCGAAAATACTTTTAATATAAGCGCACGTCCCAATGCAAATTCTCACCACTGTAACTAAAGAGAGTTGGTTTGGCCAGCCATGATATAGTACACTCTAAAACGTAATTCTACGTTGTATCGGTCTCTGCTTCTCTATCATTAAAAATGTTAATGCCTTACTATATCGATAACGTGTTTCCAACCAAAAAAAAAAAAAAAAACCTCCAGTAGACAATTGCCGGTTAATACTTAAAAACTCATGGGAGAAATTTCCTCTTGATAACCGTCAACCTTCAAAATCGGCAACATTTAACCCGTTACCGTCAAACCTACACCCCCATTGAGTCCCTTTTCTACTACTACAGGCTGAAAGAATATGGCACAAACCGAGTCTATCGTGAACAATTGACGCGATTTAACCGTTTATTTTTAGTGGTAAGTAAACAATGAAAAATGGAACCATCAAACCAAATTAGAGTAGCAAAGCCTGTTTCAGGAAGAAATCAGAACTTCAGTACTAAACAAAGTGTTTCTAATGGATACATACCACAAGCATAACAAAAGTGCTCTCTAAATATTGCTAGCTGACAACACATAGTTTACAATAAACCACATGTATCTATTTTTCCAAGATACGAAAGCAAAACTCTATTTTTAAACTTTGATATAACTTGAAGCTAATTTCAAAAGCACTTAAAAGATTTTTAGTACCCTAATATAATATTGCCGTTTTGCATGTTTTTATAAAGATGAAGCTTTAATTTATGAGAACGCACGCCCCTTACATATTTTGAAACAATAGCCCTCTCGAGTTATTTTACTCAATTCAATAGTAATTCATCTCAAACTGTTAAGACAAAAGAATACTCTTTAAATGCTAAATCAAATGCGTCATAAGGTCCTTGTAAAACCCGCTTGCGTGATCTTAACGTAAACGCTTCATCAGTCGCAGACTGCGGAAGACATATTGAATTTATCCAACAAACCATAGCCGATAACTCTTTATGAGCTTATGTAGTCTTATATATCAGACAAATATCAACATTTACCAAAAATTGATAAATATAAATCCGCCTTTTTTACTTAATCTTTGTTAAGTTGCTTTATATAAAAATGTTTGCAGAATTTTACTCAGAGATAGCTGCATGAAACATTAGGCGTTCCTCGCCCCAAGGCTGCAACATTAGGCTGTTGTTTTCACAACCGACTAAACACTAAAAATAAGTAGAAGGTGGTGTTTGGAAAAATGAGGGGGGAGGGAGAACGAGTGTAACTACAATCGAAAAAGCAAATGCATTATTGCATTATGAGGGACTACAAACCTGTCTTGGGCATTGCGATCCACCAGCATATGAAGCTCAAATGTACACTAATCATTATGAAATTGCAAACGGAACTATGTACATATTTGCAGCAACGCATATGTACATTTAGCAAAGGCGACAATATCAAGTTAGCGTCAGAGTATTTATGAAGAAACTTATCCAGAAACTAAAATTTCCGACCTAGCCAGTAAACTCTCAAAGACCTTCACTCGAAAGGTGATTGCGTCGCCTCTCTTTATCCACAGCAGCAGAATTATATAACTCGTTATTGGCGTCATTGTTAGCTATAATTCAGGATCGTTTAGGAATTTAAAAAAAAAAAGCTTTTGTTAATTTGGCAAGATAAATCACGAATTTTAATACTAAATGCACTACGCGTACGTTTCTAGGGGTGGCGGCAAAAGCTTTACACAAGAGAACTACTGTTTCAAGTGAGTTGAGTAAAAGGCACCTCCTCCTCCTCCTCCTCCATCCCCCCTTGGCAGTCGCTGTGTGGACTTTAACCTGACAATACCTGACAATCAGGTACAATTTTATATTCTCCAAAGTTGTTTCGCATTCTCATTATCTCTGTATAGTATACACCAATAGTTTTTGTTCAATCGGGGTATGAAATATATAGACGCTTAAGTTATAGTATAGTTTTCTTACGTCGTCATTTGCTAATACCAAATCGCTTTCTTGTGACAGTAAATGTGGCACAATAAAATGATCATAAAAGGGTAAACGACATCAGCAGTACTAACTAACGAGTCGAGCCGACTTCACTAGCAAAAGGGGCAACATGGTCATTAAAACCTCTGTGACAGATTTTTAAAGAAAAGAACGAGAACTACGAGAATAATCTCTTAACGTGTTAGACGCTGCTGAATCCTTTACTACAGGAACACCAAAATTATTTTTCCGCTTCTTGTCTTAATTGGCATTTCAGCAGACAGCGCCAAACAAGAAAGCTTGCAAGTTGCAAAGAATGGTTAATTTGGGGCTCTTTCAACCAACTCGAAGCAGACTGCTTACCCACGTATGTACAGTCTAATGACTAAATATACGGTATCTAGCAAAGTTCTGAAACGATCTGAAATGTATTTTTGTCATTTTAAAAATCTGAAAAACTGAAATGAAGATGAGGTGTGCAGTGCTTTCCTAGTCTAGTCTTGAATTTGACCACACAATAAGACTGAAGCAGTTTCAGCCGTTACAGTGTGCAGCGCTGGTGATCTGATAGTAATTTCCCTTCACGACTATTCAAAGGCATTTCAACCTCTTCTTGTTACTTGTATTAAGTGAAGCTGCAATCACTACCTTGTATCCAAACATAACTTAATGCGGCTACCAACTGACGATAGTTTACCACCCATTTTTCACCCTCCGTTAAAATCAGAGTGTTGGTCAATATTAGTGCGGTGATCAAATACGACACGAAAGAGAAATATCCCGCTCCGTACAAACAGCTTAAACCACTGGACTCGGTCTCAAGTTTACCTCAAAAAAATCGAACGACAAACACTTTTAAATCGTGCCTCAAAGACTCGTCAATAGGGTCACAAACGAGAATGAGGGATCTGCGTTCGAGAAAAGGTATGAGAATTTTGTTCTAGCCTGGAAGTAAACTCTCAATTATAGGGAGTGAATATGGAAAGAGTTCAGCTAAAAAGCCGCAGCGTTCAATATGCATATCCGAACCAAAATTAATCAAATTTTTGTCGTTCAACGATTTTGGTAGTCGCTGTTCATTTCCCCGTTTAAATCGTTAGTACTTTTTAACTGTTTAACTTACCTGTTATTAACAAGGACACCTGCATAGTTACTCGCTCTTAGAGATACTGCTTACGCAGCAAAGTGTTTTCACTGTTAAGAAGGTGAGCCCCTTGAGGCCTTGCATGGCCACTGAACACTCAGTCCTTAAATGCATGTGATTACGTTTTAAATACCACAAAACAGGTTTGTCGGCACGGAATGCTTGGCGAATAATTTATAAACAAAATAATTAGTCTCACATTTGAAATATGTCGTAAAAAAATCGAAAGAAAAAGCAAAACATACCCTTGAACTAATATCATTTGCAAATCGTCCTGCCTAGGATCTTGCAAGTTATAGAAGTAGATACAGATGTGAATGTTGTATATTTTTGAAAGCGGATGATTGTAAATCAGTGGCATGAAACGGCTCTCAGGCAGCGTCCTCTATGTACGCTGTTTTTTATCACTTACTTTATAAGCAGAAATACGTAAAATAACCCAAATGTTCAATTTTACATGAATATTCCTATTGCACCCTTCACAAAACTAAATTTTCAAACAGTCAGATGACCACTCTTCCCATACAACGGCAACGGTATAAAATATGCACATCCAATAAATTGTTACAAAAAAAAAATAAATAAATAAAAAATCGTGAAAGGGTTTTGGTACGGGTTAGGACAAAATGCGAATGCCCCAATAACTAAGTTTAAAGCATATTAATAGTGATGAATTGACTGTTTTCACGAAGCAGCGTATACAACTAATTTCTGAAATATTTGGCTAACTCAATTGTGTCAGAGCGGAATTGCAAAGTTGCTCCCATTCTTAGCATTCTTTTAAGTTCCTCGGCATGACATCGCTTTTAATTAACATTCAGAAGGATCAAGTCTCAATTCTTTAAGAACACATGTAACAGAGGTAATGTACAATGAACAACTCGCGTTGTTTCACTCTCTGAGCATTTAACTATTCTCTATAAACTGTCATGCAATTACTTTTACGAGTGAATGCAATGAAACGAATAAAGGAAAAGAGTTGAAGTCACTAGGTCACTAAGCCGTAAAATGGCAAATAACAGCGGATCAAAAGAACACGAGGGTATCTGTCTTACCAGAAAAGTATTACTAAATGTTTTAGTGAGTAATTATGTTTTACTGGTATGCGCGGAAGCTTTAAGACGCTCCATAGCGTCCTTTTTAAATTATAAGCTCACGCTCTATTTGTTGGTTATAAGTGGGTGTGTTTTACCGGTTATGAATGTTATGACAAACTGCCTCGTTAAACAGCCCCTGTGCCTACAGTTATCAACCTGTTGCATCCGTTTATTATGACCACATAAGAAATCTATAAGTTATCCTAGTTATCGTGTTCTGTACAACAATCCTCTTGTAAAAAGAAATAACTGCAAAATAGACATGTGACGCCCAAATGCAACGACCACATTTTTATAATATATCCCCCGCATTTAGCGCACTGCTCATGAGAACCTTTGATCAGAAGCAGAAGCACCCGCATGGTTAAAATGCAAAATCTGTCAAGTCCTGTTAGATCTTTATTAGAAACCTGCGTGCTTGTCGTTAGCGTTGCGGAAGTTATAACTAATTAAAATCCAGTCATCCATGACCTGAAGGCTCGAAATCAAATGATGTACCTATATTTCGTTCGTTTCGCAAATCGTGCCGATGGATTCTTCAAAATTGGATACTTTCTCAGGATCGATGATTCCATGCAATTCTTGTAGGGTCGTTAGCATTCTGTGTAAGTTGGTAGCTATTTGTTTTCATTGATCACAATTTATAGATGGCTAGAAAAACAAATATCTCTGATACTAATTCGGTGCACGTGTTGCAGCTTTCAAGTTTCTGAAACTCTTGAGCTTTTTGGCTCCGGTATACAGAGGATATCAGGAGGCCACTTTATTCACGAAAGTATAGTATTTTCAAGCTAGATCGACTCACTTCCAACGAATTTTCATTTATAATAAATCATAATTCCACTGGCAGCTGTCAAACAGCCTAAAATTTAACCGTCACTGTCAGAAAAGGGTAATTTTTACTGTCAACCGTCACAAAAGCAGTTATTATTTGCTGTCAAACCGTTTCAAGGTTTTTCAAATATAACTATTTCAGTTGCTCATCCCCGGCTTCTGTCTGTCAAAGAATCGTCGTCGTAACTGGTAAACCAGTTTCCATGTTTCCAAATCTACTCAATCTATGATCTTTCTTATTTAATTTGTGTATTAACTGACATCAAAACTAACTTCCGTTGGGAAATACTTCCGGCTTCAAAATGTTTTTTGCAAATGTCTAAGCAACAACCGTGGACGATAATCCTGCTGGTATGCGTTGGATCAATTGTTGATCTGATCAGCTTGACAAATACACATGATAAGTGAAGCAGAGACCGATACAACGTAGAGTTACGTTTTAGAGCGTACTATATTTCGGCTGGCCAAACCAGCCTTCTTCAGGTAAAATGGTGAAAATTTGCATTGGGACATACGCTTATATAACAAATATTTTCGCAATAACGGAACTACGCAAAACTAAAGTGATTGACAGTATAAAAGATGAAGCCAATGAAATAAGATAAAAAAAGGGAAAAAAAAAAAGCTAGTAAATTTCTTCGCGAATAGCGGAGAGGAAGTGTTCTGCTTCTGTGGTGGGTTTAGATTTAGTGTTAACACTAAATATTGGCCTGAATATTCGCGAATAAATTTACTAGCTTTTTTCCTTTTTTTATTATTTTATTTGCTTCATCTTTTATACTGTCAATCACTTTAGGTTTACGTAGTGCGAAAATACTTGTAACATAAGTGCATGTCCCAATACAAATTCTCACCATTGTAACTAAAGAAGGTTGGTTGGCCAGCCGAAAAATAGTACACTCTAAAATGTAATTAAACGTTGTATCGGTCTCTGCTTGTCTTATCATTGAAAACGATAACATGTTTCTGACCAAAAAAAAAAAAAAAGAAAAAGAAAAAGAAAAAACCTCAGAAGACAATTACCGATTAATATTTAAAAACACAAAAGTTAATATTAACTTTAACTCATGGAAGAAATTTCCTCTTGATAACCGTCAAACTTTAAAATCGGCAAAATTTAACCGTTTACCGTCAAACCTACACTCCCACTGAGACGCTTTTCTACTACTACAGGCTGAAAGAATGTGGCACAAACCGAGTCTATTGTAAACAATTGATGCGATTTAACCGTTTATTTTTATTGGGAAGTAAACAATAAAAAATGGAACAATCAAACCAAATTAGAGTAGCAAAGCTTGTTTCAGAAAGAAACCTCTACAGTACTTCGGTCCTAAACAAAATGCTTCTAATGAATTCATACCACAACCAAATCAAAAGTGTTATCTCGATATTACTAAAAGCAACACATACAATAAACCACATGTATCTATTATTCCAAGTTACGGAAGCAAAAATCTGTTTTTAGGCTTTAATATAACTTGAAGTTAATTTCAAAAGCAGTTACAAGATTTTTAGCACCCTTCAAGCTCAAGTGGAAGTTTAAGTTCATTTAGCAAAATGAGAAACCCACAGGTAGCGGGAGCTAATCTAGGCGGGCCAGACTTACAACTGTTTAAGGATAAGATAAGTATAATTACAGTTATTATAATCAAGGAAAGAACGAATAGAATTTAAGGGAGGTAAAGGAATGACGAGTAAACTTCACGAAAAACAAAAATTAAAAAAAATTAAAGGAGTTGAAACTAATTGACGAAGCCCATTTTCTGTACTACAATAGGTGGTTTAATATAGTCGTTTTTATTTACCAGAATATTGAGGAGAAGCCGGCGAATTTCTACTTTGAATTCATTTTAGGTAAATCTGTTATACGACGGGGTATCTCATTCCACAGTCTTACGCCAAATCGCGATAAAGAACGTTAAATTTATTTCTAGTTATAAATTGTACCCTAATATAAAATTGCTGTTTTGCATTTTTTTTTTTTTTTTTTATAAAGATAAAGCATTAATTTATGAGAACGCACGTCCCTGGCATATCTTGAACAATAGACCTCTTGCGTTATTTTACTCAATTCAATAGTGATTCATCTGAAACTGTTGAGACAAAAGAATCCTCTTTAAATTCTAAATTCAAATGCGTCAAGAGTTCCTTGTAAAACCTGCTTGCGTGATCTTAACGTAAACGCTTCATCAGTTGCCGACTGCGGAAGTCATACTGAATTTATCCAATCAACCATAGCCGATAACTCATCATGAGCTTATGCAGTCTTATATATCAGACAAATATCGACATTTACCAAAAATTAATAAATATAAATCCACCTTTTTTACTTGATCTTGATAAGATTGCTAAATAGAAGGTGGTGTTTGGAATAATGAGGAGGCGGGGAGGGTGGATTTCTGTGGAAATACTGTGAAATGAGACCACGTTTGTTAAACAAAAAATCTAAACTGAGAACGAATGCAATTATAATCGAAAAAGCAAATGTATTATTGCATTATGATGGACAACAAACCTGTCTTAGGCATTGCGATCCACCAGCATATGAAACTCAACTGTTCACTTATCATTATGAAATTGCAAACGGAAATATGTACATATTTTACCTGACAATCAGGTACAATTTTATATTCTCCAAAGTTGTCTCGCATTGTCATTATCTCTGTATTACTGCACGATACCAATATATAGTTTTTGTTTAATCGGGGTATGAAATAGCAGCTTACGTTACGGTATAGTTTTCGTACGTCGTCATTCGCTAATAGCAATAATATCCATGTGACAGTAAATTTGGCACAATAAAATGATCATAAAAGGGTAAACGACATCAGCAGTACTAACGAGTTGAGCCGACTTTACTAGAGAAAAGGGCAACATGGTCATTTAAACCTCTGCGACAGATTTTTAATGGACAGAAAGGGAACTACGAGAATAATTTCTTGACGTGTTAGAGGCCGCTGAATCCTTTACTGCAGGAACGCCAAAATTTGTTTCCCGCTGACATCGCCGAAACAAGAAAGCTTGCTACAGTTGGACCTCTACTAAGCGGCCACCCTGGGGACTTTGACAACTGGCCGCTTAATAGAGGTTGGCCATTTAATAGAGGTACAATATAAATTGGGTAGAAATGGCAGTCAACGTAATCTCATTGCCTCTATATAGCAAAACGCTTGTTGAAAAGTGAACATACACTGTTTGTTTTTGTTTTGTTTTTATAAGAACCTTTTCTATAGGAACGTGCCACACATCTCGGTTTGTCATAATCAGCAGTTCTTGGTACCATATCCCAGCAGGCAATGCACTTTGATAGGTTTAGTTTCCTGGTCACGTCGGCATTGATTTACGGAAATACATGTAGTGTATACCATGTAATTTAAGAACACCTTAAGAAGGTTTTCAGCCTCAAATCGCAAAAAATATAAGAACATTCAGCCTCGGATACAAAATTAGACGTTCTTATAAAAAAAAGAAAAAAAAAAAAAAAAAAAAAAACAGAGTGTATGTGACTAATAAATGCAAAAGTCATTGAAACAAAACATTAAGTGCCCTGAATTTGCGCATTTCAAGTCCGTGCAAAGTTCTAGCTCTAACACAGAGAGCATATAGTCATAAGTACAGTATTTATTACTGTTGAGTAAAATTGTACAGAAACATATGCAAATCTATGTCACAAAACAACAAGTCTCTTACGCCTTTTTTGCATCAACAGTCTGTAAGAATTTTAGCTCAAAATATTTCACGGACGATTTATTTAGAATAATCCCTCACTGCTGTTTGCCGTTGTGGAGCTCGGAGTTGTAACGAGCAGATCAAGTCATTTGCCTTTCCGATAGGTAGGGGAAGGACCTGATAACTGTGAAACTGGGCAAAGTGTCGGAGTTGATCGGTGTCATTATAGTGGAGATTAAATTGCCGTTCTTGTTGTTATCAGTTGTCACCTTCATATTATCTGTCACCATTTCGCTTGAAAAGATAACTTGCTGGCCGCTTAATAGAGGTAAAAAAAATTGCTAAACTTGCGACAGCAAAAAGGTGGCCGCGGCCGCTTAAGAGAGGTTGTCGTTTAAAAGAGTTATCGAATACAGCACTTTACTGACAAATAATTCCGGACTTTGGAAAGTGGCTGCTTAATGGAGGGTCACCGACTGTAGTTGCAAAGAATGGTTAATTTGGGGTTCTTTCATCTAACTAGGAGCAGACCGTTTACTCACGTATATACAATCTAATGACTAAAAATACGGTATCTAGCAAAGTTCTCAAACGATCTGAAACGTATTTTTGTCATTCTATTTCAAATTGACAGCGATGTGATAAAAATCTGAGAAACTGAAATGAAGATGAGGTGTGTGCTTTCCTAGTCTAGTCTTCAATTTGACCACACAATAAAACTGAAGCAGTTTCAGCCGTTATAGAGTGCAGCGTTGGTGATTTGATAGTGATCTCCTTTCACGACTATTCCAAAGCATTTTCAACCTCTTCTTGTTATTTGTATTCAGCGAAGATGCACTCAACTTCCAAACATAACTTAATGCGGCTACCAACTGACGATAGTTTACCACCCATTTTCACCCTCCGTTGAAATCAGAGTGTTGGTCAATATTAGTGCGGTGATCATATACCCCCTTTAAATCGTAAGTCCCTTTGAACTGTTTAACTTAACTGTCACCTGCATAGTTAATTGCTTTTAGAGATACTGCTTACGCGGACGTTAAGAAGGTGTGCCCCTTGAGACCGAACACTCAGTTCATATATGCATGTGATTACCTTTTGAATACCACAAAACAGGTTTGTCGGCACGGAAGGCTATGCCAATAATTAGACTATAATTAGTCTCACATTTGAAATATGCCGTAAAAAAATCGAAAAAAAAAAACAAAAAACAAAACATACACTTTAACTGACATCATTTGCGAATTGTCCTGGCTAGGATCTTGTAAGTTATAGACGTACATATAGATGTCAATGACGTATATTTCCGAAAGTAGCAATGATTTTGCGGATTTTTGTAGACCAGTACCATGAAACGACTCTAAGACAGCGTACTCTGTATACGTTGTTTTTTTTTTTATCACTTACATCATAAGCAGTACGTAAAACAACTCAAATGTTTAATTTCACATGAATATTCCTACTGAGCCCTTAACAAAGCTAAGTTTGCAAACAATCAGTGTAACTCAGTGGCGCCAGAGCAGAATTGCAAAGTTGCTCCCATTCTTAACCAAATGCCTTTATTAATTTAAGTTCCTCGGCATGACGTCACGTTTCATTAACCTTGAAAGGAGTCCTAAATTCTTTAAAAGCGCATGTAACAGAGGTAAATGTACAATGAACAACTCGCGTTGTTTTACTCTCTGAGTATTTAACTATTCTCTACGAACTGTCATGCATTTTTTTTAACGAGTGAATGCATCTCCACCGAATAAAGGAAAAGATTTGAAGTCACTTGGTCACTAAGCTATATTCGTTGGTTATAAGTTGGTGTGTTTTACTGTTATGGATATTATAACAAACTGCCTCGTTAAACAGCCCCTGTGCCTACAGCTATCAACTAGTTTGCATCTGTTTATTAATAACCACACAGAAATCTATAAGTTATCATAATTATCATTTTCCGTACAACAATCGTCTTTGTAACAAGAAATAAGAGCAAAGTAAACATGTGACGCCCAAATGCAACGACCACATTTTTATAATATATCCTCCGCATTTAGCGCACTGCTCATGAGAACCTTTGATCAGAAGCAGAAGCACCCGCATGGTTAAAATGCAAAATCGGTCAAGTCCTGTTAGATCTTTATTAGAAACCCGCGTGCGTGTCGTTAGCCGCGTTGCGGAAGTTATAACTAATTAAAATCCATTCATCCATGACCCGAAGGCTCGAAATCAAATGATTTACCTATATCCCGTTCGTTTCGCAAACCGCGCCGATAAATTCTTCAAAATTGGATACTTTCTCTGGATCGATAATTCCATGCAATTTTTGTAGGATCCTTATTATTCTGTGTAAGTTGGTAGCTATTTGTTTTGATCGATCACAATTTATAGATCCCAAGAAAACAAATATCTCTGTTTCTAATTCGGTGCACGTGTTGTAGCTTTCAAGTTTCTGAAACTCTTGAGCTTGATGCTAAATATATTTTGGCCCCGATATATAGATGATATCAGGAGGCCGCTTTTTTCACGGAAGTATAGTATTTTCAAGCTAGATCGACGCACTTCCAATGAATTTTCATTTGATAAGAAAAATTCCACCGCCCATTTGCTCACTGATGACCTTGCGATATCCCTAAATCAGACTAAATCGTTCAAACTGGAGCTCTACATGTTGCCGAACCTTTAAATTTTAGCCTGGTTTCATCGAGACAAAGGAAATCAAATAGATTTTCGTGTAATGGGATCTTAATAAAAGCTCTTTTTTTTTTTTTTTGCCAACTCTCTATAGTCAAATCAGGGATCTGAGGATTGGGCTTCCTCGAGTCTTAAATCAGACCGACCAGCATTTGGAGCCAGTATATATACCAGGAAAGCCTGATCATAAAGGAGGCAATCGATGCAATATTGGAGGGCTTTCAATACTCCTAGTCTCTCTCAGTGCCTTGATAAATGCGATCAAACCAAGGCGTAGAAGTCCATGAACTTGATGGTAAGGATCCCGTGTCTGGGAAACCCATAACTTGGATGAAATAGAACGTTATGTAACAACTGGGAAAAGGCTACGTACCTCGATTCCAAACGATTTTTTCTCTGTATTAAATCCTATAACCTCAACATGGAGTAGCAGCTCAATTTTATTTTGGTAACACAATGCGAACTATCAATGCAGTATCAGCCCTTATAAAATGTGACGCTAATTCGATTCAATAGTACCTTCCTTGCAAGGCTGTTCGAAGGCACTTTTTTATTAAAGCCTCTTCACATTTTGTTAGAAAATTTAATGAAGTGGGAACCACGAGCATTTAGATGAATTCATTAATTCTGCTGTTATTCATGAAGCAATGTATTTACCACTCACTCAGATTTTCTTAAGATAAAAGAAAGGTGTTTTTAGTATTATTGGAAATTTCGTCTCAAGACCAAAGATGTAATATACACAGATTGGAGAATAAACTGTTAACACTGATACAGTTTGTAGAATGCTTTCATGAGGGTTTGCATTTCCTTAAATCAGTAAATATACAAGGAGCTAAAATCGCAATGAAATAATTATCTCAAGTAGGTTTTTGCGTTGGAGTCAAATAACGCCCTTTTTCTGAAGCTAACGCGTGCGAATTAAAAGAGCGAAAGAGTTGGCCAGAAAGTCACTGAAGGCTCGAAATGTATTGAATATCCTAAGGTAAAAGCGTCTTGTAGTTCCTAGTCCGTATTTTAACATGCTGGTACAAGGCTGTGTATTTATGTAAATATACACCTGCAATCAAATACTCTTCAGCTTTTCCGCAGATTGGTTTGTATTCGAGATACAAAGTTAGATTAACCGCCACCTCTCACAAGTAAGCTGCTTTAATTTGAAACTGGGAAATGACTTCTCTTAAAATATCTGTGATTTAATCAACATCGCAAAATGGTTTGCGGTCTGGATTTTAGCCATTGCTTCAGTGCATCAATGCCACAGTTACAAATGTCATCAAAATACCGAAATGAAGCGAGGAAACGGTTCTTTCAGTCAAACCTAGAGGGTCAAGGACGATATCTTAGACTCTTTGCTGAGGTTGATTTCTAACAAATGCATAAAAACCACAAAAAAAAAAATGTTTGAAAAGGTTGCTAATGACTTCAGTCACGAACATTTTGCTGATTTAACGCATCTTAACGCGTTAGAGCGCCGCTTTACTTAATGCTCCTGTTCTTATCAAAATGACAATATAAGGCGATTCTTGTCGTATACGAATATGAAAATCGTATGAAAATACAAGACGAATGATCAGTCTGCGTTAGTAGAAAGGGCAAGAGAGAGCTAAATTGGGAAATTCGTGAATCAATTGTACTTCAACATGCATATCGAAACAAATTTTATCTAAACTTCTGTTGTTCACTTATTGAGTGGAAGCTGTTCATTTTCGTTTTTAAAGTTTTGGTATGACTTAAGTTGATTTTTCTACTTACCGAATGCTGGCAGCAACAATTTCATACTCCCTCAATAGGCTTTACCTTGGCCATAGCGAAGTAACATTTTGTTCATTCAAAAACATAGCCGGTGTGGCTCGAAGCCTTTGCACAATGCAAGAGTTTTTGCATGTAATTATCACAAATTGTCACGAAACACTAAACAAGCCAAGAATGTGACAACGAGATGAGATACGTCATAAAAGGCGGAAAAATATGAAAAGATAAACATTTCTCACTTTACCATGATACCTGCAAGCTCAGCCGGTTTGAACCACAAAAAAAAAATACATGTTTTTAACGTGACGTAATATACTATTAATTTTTAGCGATCTACAGTCCCAGGTTATGTTCGATTCGCTGTATTCCTAAATAAGGAGACATACCTATAAATACTTCCTATGAGGTTTTAGGAGTTACTAGGATACAAATTCTATCTTGAATATCGCTGGAAACGAAGTCTACAAAGAGATCAAAATGCAAATTTACTCATTTGCGTGGGCAATGTGCGTAAACGAAACTCCAACCCTTCAATCATGCGTGACCCCGCATGGTCATGGATCCGTAGTGAAATTGCAAGCATCTATTTGTCTCGCAAATTTTTACAGAACCCAACAGGACTATAAAGTTTTAAATGTATAAATTTATACAAAAAGGAAAATGATATGTCCACAAGAGAAGCGGTACTCCTATATTAAAGAAAAATAATAAATCGTTTTTATTTCAGAATCATTGTGTTCATACTTAGGATACGCGGGAAGTTTGGAAAGCGCGAGGGAAGCATGAGAGTTGTTCGTGGAGTAGCCGAGACTGCTCTAGCTTCATGAGTGATCTCCAAACTTCCCTGGTTTAAGGATAGGCGGCCAGAGGTATGGTTTCGATTAATCGCGACTTTTATAATTACCTTGCGCGTTGTACAGTTTTAATTTTTAAAAGCGGCAATTAACGAGTACCTTTCCTTTACGGGAACTTAATTTTTTTCCTGAGTTTCTTGAAATGGACTGTCTTAAGACTTAATTTATATGCCTACCCATAACTTAAAGTGATTGACAATCACGTGTTGTTTCGAAGGGTTTTCTTTTTCACCGGAAAGAGAAAACCGTCATGCAAATACTTAAAATTCTTAATAAAGTAGTTTTACGGACGTCCTAAACGTGCTTCGATTTGACTTAAAACCACCACTTTCTTAAATGCGTCAAGGCCCGGTTGACTGATCGTCACGTATCAAGAGGATACTATCAGTGGGATATATAACTTAATTGGGAATTTACTACCTTGACCTAAAAAAGCAAGGAAAACTGTAGCTAACAGGAGGAATTCAATGCAGTCTTAAATATTTTTTTTCCATGCAACTAAAACTGCGTTGGGTTTTGTTTAGCGAGACGTAACCATAAGTTCCACGGCTTTTTTCTTATTATTTTATTTTATTATTATTTTTTCAAGACAGACAGCCATTATCCGAATTATCCGAATTATCCGACTTAGAAAGACGGAAAATTCGTTTTCAAAATCCGTCTAAATAGACGTCCAAATTGAAGACCGTCCCGTTTTCACATCAAGACGGATTATCCGTCTAAGACGGATTATCCGTCTTAGACGGATAATCCGTCTCTAGTGTGAAAACGGCCAATGTACCTGTGCATCAGCAAGACTGAAAACAACAATAATAATAATAATAGTAATAATAATAATAATAATAATAATAATAATAATAATAATAATAATAATAATATTTTTTATTAAAAACGAGAACTCTTTATTAACATATTCCAAGCAAATTGCTATTCACAAGTTAAAAGTAGAAAAAAGAACTATTAAAAAACTATTTAAAACTATTTACAATTCATTTCGATGAAAAAAGAGACTACTTTCAAGCCAATTTTTTCTCTCATAAAGTTACTATGCAATAATAATAATAATAATAATAATAATAATAATAATAGTAATAATAGTAATAATAATAATAATAATAATAATAATAATAATAATAATAATAATAATAATAATAATAATCATTGACGTGCTTGGGGGATGGTCAACGGATGTAGACCTGATAATGAGAAAGCTCTTTGGCAGCAGGGTTATGACGTATTGAGAAGGATGCAGAAGGCTACCATTTCGAGTTCTCTCAACATAGTGAGAACTTTCAAAGCTACCGTCAATTGATTTTCCTTTAGGAAATAGCGTAGAAGCTCGATATAGTTTTGGTATTAAAGAACTTTTACATTTTATGAGATTTTAATATTTTATCGCTAATTTTTAACTCAGCATTTTCTTTTTATAGTTCCTTAAGATCGCATAGGTTACCCTGCGCGCCCTATGTGGTTCTATTTTAGCATCCATATACGTTTATTAACTGCACATAATAATGATAATAATAATAATAATAATAATAATAATAATAATAATAATAATAATAATAATGCAAACAAACAAACAAAAATAAAAATAAAAGAAGTTAAAAAAACAAAGAAAAACAAACAAACAAACGAACAACAAAAAATATTATTAGCCATGCCGAATGATGCATATAATAAAATACAGAATACATGCAGGAATTAATATTATTTGCCAAAAATGGATGATACGAAAAGTGAACCGAATGTATCAAAAGGTAATAGTTTTAAATTAAGCGCAGCGTTGGAAACCAGAGATAGACCTTGGTTCATTTCCCGGCCGCAACCTTCGTCGCATAGCTACCTTGTTGCGGTTTTTGTTAATTTACACTTTTCCATGTAGTTTTTGTTTTCCGTATCTTTATCCGTTTTAATTGTGTCCTGCACCCTTCATTCCTTCCTGAACAATTTTTCGCACTATATGTAAATTCAGTGGTATATAATATTTTCAACACTTTCATTTTATCACTCACCTACCTAAATCCAGCAATTGGTAAGTGTTTTTTCAGTCGTCCTGATTTTTGGTTTCAGTTGTCATTTTCGCGTTTATTCTTTTTATAGTCGTTCTTAGTTGTTTCCTGTACTTTCTCTGATAGGTATTTTACCAAACCCCTTGATTTGAATGAATAAATTGCGGATTGAAAACCTGTGAGTCTCTTCGTGGCCCTCGCCACTTCATTGTGAAATACCAATTGAAGATCATGGACGGTATCGAAGCTGATAATGCAAGTTCCATCCGAGCAAGTTCCAGGAGTAGAGTGCCTAATTCGATGCAGGACCAAGAAGGAGTTGTACGCGAAAAGCTGAACAGTCTAAAACGGTCTGCAGGAGGCTATGTCGCCACAATGTCTAAAGTGTGTGCTCGAATTGATGATTTATTCGCAGACTTTTCTAACTTGGTGCAAGTGCGGAATCTGCAAGCCACCTTGTCTGATGCATTTAGGAATTATGGAGACAACGTCGCGCGGGCCAAAGCTCTTCTCAGTGACAGCAGCGTAGAACGTCACGAAATCCAGGGCGTTTACGAGGCTCAAGAGGTCAGAAAACGTCTGTATGATGATAGGATCGAACATTTCGCGATCGAAGCTGCTTCGTATTTTAATAAACAAGTGTCAGAAGAATTACCCCGTGTCAACACTTCATCGCCTCGAGGATCGTTGAAATCGCAGAGCAGTCGAATTTCCAAGTTAAGTGCAGCGAGCTCGAGACTTCGCGAAGCCAAAATCGCGGCAGAAAAAGCGGCTCTAGTCGAAAAACAAACTGAGCGAAAACGATCGAGGACAATAGCAATGAAAGTCAAGTTATTGGAGCTTGAAATGAAACAAAAGCAATTCGAATTTCAACATCAACTAGAACTAACGAAGCTCGACGCCGAAAAAGAGGCAGAGGAAGCTCGGGAAAGGACAGAGTTGGCAGATTTGGAGTTCAAGTTAGCAGAGCGCGAGTTTTCTTGTCTGCAGTTTGAGGAAAATCCACCTGAGCGGCATAGTTTTAACAGAAATATTGACATTGACGGAAACTTTACAAGCGTATCCGACGCTGGTCCGCAAGTAGTCTACCCTCAAGCTGTTTCCACGCAATTAGGGTCGATCGTGCAGGTTTGCTCCACGCCGCCATTTTCTCCAACCATGTGCTCTGTCTCATCCACGAGAGTCTCGGCCGGCCACGTCACGTCTTCGCGTGTCTCTGTTCTTCCCGACACGTCCTCGCGTGGATCAACGTTACCTGCGCCCACTTCGCGTTTTCCTGGGTTTTCTGCCACGTCCTTTCAAGCCCCTACAGTTCCCGTGGTGTCCTCGCGTGTCTCCTCGTTACCTGCGTACTCTACGCGTCTTGCAGATTTTCCACCCATGCCTACGTGTGCTTCCTTGCAAACCTCTGCAGTTCCCGTGGTGTCCTCGCGCGTCTCCTCGTTACCTGCGTACTCTACGCGTCTTACAGATTTTCCACCCATGCCTACGTGTGCTTCCTTGCAAGCCTCTGCAGTTCCTGTGGTGCCCTCGCGCGTCTCCACGTTACCTGCGTACCCTACGTATGTTCCTGATTTCCCACCGATGCCTACGCCTGCTTCTGTGGTTCCTGCTATGTCTGCCTCAACGCTGTCGTCCACGTATGTTCCCGAGTCTCCACGCGCTAGCTCGTGTGTTCCTGCCATGTACCCGGGTGTCTCCCTGTTTTCTTCCCAACCGCCCTACAATGCAGGTCCGATATTCACACATGCAGCTCAAGCCTATGGTCCAGTTCGCTTGCCTTATCACGCAACTTCAGGACACCTTCCACCTTCTCTTCAGCCAATGGGTGAAAGCTTCCTTGCATCTATTGCTGCCACAATAGAAAGAATTAGTGCCGATCAAGGTCTACCTCCACTACAGGTGCTTAAGTTTGATGGCTCCCCCGAGAGATATCCACTATTCAGACAGAGATTTCGCCAGATGGTAGAATCGAAGGCATTGGATGAGCAGACTAAGATGGCTCGCCTGCTGCAGTTTCTCGAGGGCCCTGCTCTTAGAGCTGTACAAAGGTACGAGGCCTTGCCAGGAGGTTTAACCAAGGCGTTAGAAGTCCTGCAAAGTCGTTTTGGTCAACCCTTTAAGATCGTAAGAGCTTGCGTCGACACTCTGACTAAAGGTCCCCCCATCGCATCTCAAGACAAGGAAGGTCTCCAACGCTATGCAGATATGGCACAAGTCATGTATGATACCCTCGGATCTATGAGCTGTTTAGGAGAAATGAACACTGACAATCTCGAGAAAGTGATACTAAGGTTACCCAAATGGCTCCAAGACAAGTTTCGAGAGCATTTGAAGGAGCTTCAACGCCAAGGAAGAATTATCCCCACATTCAAAGACATTGTTGAGTTCCTGAATGACCGAGCTGATTTGGCTAATCATCCGTTTTTCACAACTTCTTCTGAGGTGAAGCCACACAAACGAATTGAAGATCGAGACAAGTCTCACCTGCGTCACCTTACCACTCTTACCACGAGTACCTCTAGGGAGGCCAGCAGACTTACGATCAATAAAGACACTAAAGCCAGCAATTGCCCCTTGTGTGTCCAGTACCACCCACTCTATCGCTGCGGGGTATTCAAGTCCAAGCCCGTCGAGGAGAGGAGGGCCTTAGTCAACAGAAAGCGGATTTGCTTTAACTGCATCAACTCTACAGAACACACGGCCAGTTCGTGCAAGTCGCCGATGCGTTGTAGGGTACCTGGTTGTGGAAGGTCTCACCACACTTTGCTTCACCTGTCAGGTCCATCCCGAGAAAACGCTGATCATCATACTAACAACACTGAAGTCACAGTCATCCCAACCATGCCTGCTGTCCTGCCAAGCGACCAAGATGCTCCCTCGAGCACGTGCGCTACTGCAACCTTGGCTGAATCCTTTGAGATTTACCTGCAGATCATGACCCTCAAGATCATCGCCAACGATAGACGATATACAACCACTTACGGCTTGATCGACTCCGGCTCCGACGTCACTATGATTGACCCATCCCTCGTCGATCAGCTTGGTATTCAAGGCGAAGTGGGACAACTCCTCCTTTCCACAGTAAGCCAAAGAGACAAACAGGAGAATGGAGTAAAGGTTGACTTCAAAATAGACCCCGTTGATGATCAGCACTCACACCAGATTACTGTGCGCAATGCATGGGCTGTACGAGACCTTACCATCCCTCTTAAGCATGTAACAGCTCGCAAGAAGATGGAGCAATGGTCGCATTTGTGTCAAGTTCCTTTTCCCGAAGTAGAAAGAAAGAAGGTTTCTATCCTTATTGGAACGAACATCCAGGAAGCCTTCATTCCGTTGGAAGTTAGAAAAGGAAGTCCTAATGAGCCCTTCGCGATACGATCCTGCCTTGGCTGGAGTATCCTTGGCGGTTCCGGCAGTGTAGGCGGTAGGCGTCAGTCATGCTTCTTCTGAAGATGTTTCTCTCAACCGACAGTTGGAAGAATTCTGGCGAATTGAGTCCCAGGGCACCGTGAAAGAAGCCTTTGGGCCAATGTCTGTTGAGGATCGAAAGGCGCTGAAGATAATAGAGAACACAATCTCTAAGGTTGACGGCCATTACCAGATGGGCCTTCTCTGGAGGCAGGAAGTACCTTACCTTCCATTTAACAGAGCCTTGGCAGAAGGTCGTCTTCAAGCTCCGAAAAGGAGATTTAACCGGGATCCTGGCCTAGAGGAAAAGTACCGCTCCGTCATAGATGACTACGTTACTAAAGGATATGCAAGACAGCTAAACGAAGAAGAGGCCTCTAAGAGATCCAAGATCACTTGGTACTTACCACACCACCCGGTGCTGAACGTTAACAAGCCCAACAAAGTACGCGTGGTATTTGATGCTTCCGCTAAATTTGATGGCCCTTCCCTGAACGATCGGTTGTACCATGGCCCAGATCTCACAAATAATCTGGTTGGCGTACTTATTCGCTTTCGAGAAGAAGAAACTGCGTTCACAGCTGACGTAGAGGCGATGTTCCATCAAGTCAAAGTTCTCCCAGAGGATGCAGACGCCCTAAGGTTCTTGTGGTGGAATGCTTCTTCAAATCTCCCCCCTAAGGAATATCAGATGCTTGTCCACATATTTGGAGCAACTTCATCCCCTTGCTGTGCCAACAAGGCACTTCGACAGACGGCAGACGATAATAAAGGCCGGTATAGCCCTGAAGTCATCAAGACCGTACACAGAGATTTCTACGTTGATGATTTACTGAAATCTGCGCCGACAACAGAGAAGGTGATTTGGCTTGCAGACCAGCTGACCAGGCTACTGAGTGAGGGCGGCTTCCACCTAACGAAGTTCACAAGCAACAGTAGGCAGGTTTTAAAGGCCCTCGCCACTTCAACCTATTTCAATTGATTCTTTCGCATTAATGTCTCAGTGCCGGAAAAAATGACATAGAAATACATAGTTGAAATTTACTTATTTCACGTGCTCTTAACTGCAATGCCTCGTAAGAAACTATTCTCTCGGCGTAACTGTAACTGGTGAAATTTAAGCCTATCTAAAAGCATTTACGGTTTGCTGGGCTGTTTGTGTTTACCGAATTAGAGATCAGAAGCATGTACATTATAGCGATGCTTTATGCTTAATCACCCTCTTTTCGCTTATGTCATTGGCGGATGTAACGTCAGTCGTTGTAGAATTTTGGCTCATGTTACTACTGATTAGCATTGAATACATCCCACGACCCCAATTGTAGAAATTTTGCTTTTTTTTAAAAAAAAATAATGATATTTCCTTTCCCTTCAATATGAAAGGCATTGGACCTACTATAATATCTTTATGTTAAAGACATGGTTACTGATTTTGGTATCACGGTTATTTAAAGTAGCTTTTAAGAAGGGGAAGTGACGAACATGAAATCGAGAACTAGACTCGTTCAGTAATAGCATTTTTTTTTTATAACCATTTGCACTGTTTTCTTTTCTTTTCTTTTTTTTGGCTATAAATTATTTTGGTTGTACAATTATCTGTACTTTCTCACTGAAAAAAAAAAGAGAGAAACGATTGTTCATAAGCCATTTTTAAAATTTACTACACATCGCTACTGACACAGAAATTGTACTAAACGACTGGAAATTAATAGCCACATCTTCAGAGTACACAAGAAAGATCTAGCTTCTTCATAGCAGCGGGGTTCAGTAACCAAAATGGAAGAGTTTAGGAATTAAACCGCTTGGCCTTTCGCTTGAGTTTAGTTCTTGACATATTGACGGACCTCTTATAAAGTCTGTAGACGGTATTGTTATTGATGACGATTTCAGTTTGGTGGTTATTCAGAATAAAGGCCGCTTAACGTTGTAGGTCTCGTCAAAATTCATCTTGCATACTGAACAAGGATTGCAGAAAGAAGGCCCAAACTTGTGAGGATACAAGTGTATTATTATTATTATAGTAGGAAAAGAGTAAATGGGTATAGGGAAGCTGTATGTCATGCCAACATACAATCATTTGTATCCAAACAATGTTTAAGGTTCTGTTATTTTTAAGTTGTGTTAGAAGTCGCGAATCATAGATTTTTTTTGCTTCAATCCGAAGTCCTGAATAATTGCTTATTTACTCACCAGATTCTAGCAGGCATGATTTCATAATCTCTTGCTTTAGTCAAACCATCTCGTTGACACAACAACACTTGGGAAAAGTAACCGGTTGTATATAATTACAAGACTAAAATATTCAATGCACGTCATTGAAAGCCAAGTTTTTTTTCGGCTCAAGTTAGATTGGTCCGTACGTGGAAAAATTAAAGTCTTAAATGTCAGTTCTCTTTGAGCAAAACTTGAAGCATCAGGTTTCAAATAAGACGACTCTGCGAGCATAAATATTTCCCGAAGAAATTTATGGACAAGAGAAAAAATTAGTCGTGTGCAGATGACCGTACCTTGGTCACCAAGGCAAACCGGTTTCAAGGATGTTGAGTGACGAGAAAAATATAACCTACAGTTGTATCTAGGGGTAACTCAGTAGAGGAAACGTGCTTGCGATATACACAAGAACAAGGGAATTGTAAAATACTGAAAATTCCACGGTAAATTTGCTCTTATCAGTCTGTGCCGCCAAGGATCATGGCTTATTTTCAAACTCTGTTTTTTTTTTTCTTCTTTCTCTTGAGCTCTTAGGCTGTGATCCAACACCGTCGTGTAGATCTTCGTGGAATGTTAATCTGTATCATCTTGAAGTGCACGTCTCCGAGTAAATAACAATCTCAAATCAGGCCTAATTCATACTTCGAATATAATTCGGACGAATTTAATTCAAATTGACTTAGACATTCGATTTTGACGACGAATTAAATTAAGTCGACTTGAATAACAGGGGATGGTTGAACTTGGTGTGGAAAACCTACGACGATGCCAGATTCAAGAAAACGAAAAATCGATATTACGTTAATGTATTTATGCATTAAATTCGATGCGTCTGAATTACGACGTCCGAACTCACAAACTTTTCAGACGTTTTATCCGTCTGCCCCGGACGGATGGAACGATTTTAATTCTACGAACGGTTTCGCAGGTCGCTTTACAGACGAATTAGTTTAATTTCTTGTATATTAACTTTGTCTGCATTATATTCGACTGAAATGCGACGTATGAACTCAAGGCCTAAAGCGCGTCTTAAACGGCGGGAAATTATTTATTATTAGAACACAACTGAATTGAACTCTATCATCTGTGGCATAAAACGTATTTTATGTTATCTTAGTCCCCTTAGCTAGCTTTTTAATTTCTTTTTTCCCGGGTTTTCTATTCGTTCTGATATTAGACAGCGAGATCTTTTAAATGAAAATACATTCAAGTACTAACTAATGACTTCCGAAAGTAGCAATATAAAAGGGACATACGGTAAAGTACAAAACGAACTATTTTAATCGACTTACCGAGTTGAGAGGTTAGCATTCCCTAGGGAGTATGGAAAGCATGGATATGACCGCAAAATAGCGCATAGCTGCTCAATGTCACTTTCGTCCATCTCTTTCCTGTGGTGTTTGAATAATTACGTTATAACACAGTTTTACGTGATGTTATTATGTTATCGTTAGGTATCAACTGAGCATTATCAGTTGGTATTACACCACGATCCCCACATGGAGGCCGATTACGGTAAAATCGGCGAACACAAATAGATATGGTAAGCCACAGGATCACCACTCCAAGTAGCGAGTCAAAGGCACCGAGGACAATTCCCAGTGCATTGCCAGGTGATTCCTTTAGAGAAGCACTGTAAATATCTGTAAGAGAGAATAAACATTTTATTCAGTTTTTGTTACATATGGAAAGAAGTATCCTTTAAAAAAAAAAAACAGTTTCTATAATTGAAGAAACTTAGATACAATCAAAAATGTTCTTGGATAAAAGCTAATGCGTATATGAAGTGAAATTAAGATACAAGAAGAAACTTGTTATTGTTCGATATACACACCAAATCTATCTTTCCTTTCTACTTTTCGATTTGGTTTCGCATTGGCTATATGGGTGCAGCCCTAGTTAGTTTTACTCATTTTTCGTTAAAGAGGATATTGCTGTTTTTTAATTTATTAATAATACACATGAAAAAAAATTACTCAATTCTGATTGGCCTAAAAGGAGTGCAGTTTTCGTGTAACACGAGTGCAAAATTTATAACACGAGTGCAATTACAAATGGGTTCTGATTGACAGTGAAACAAAAGAAACCAAACTACAGCCAATCGGACTAGAGTTGTTTCTATAGCAACATATTGGCGGAACATTTTGAGATAAGAAGTGGAGACAAAATGGCAGGGGCTTTCAGCAAACAACGAGTTGGTTTTGCAAGTGAACAATAATAGAACAGCTAAAAATCATCCCAAAGACCCGAACACAGTCAAGACTATCTCTTTCTTGCTTAATGTGTGGAAAACGTGGCGTGGAGAGAAAAATATCGTCAACATGCAGAATCGAGAAAAGTGAGCCAGAAAACCTAAACAGACTACTAGAAACATTCTAGCTGAAGTTAAAAACAAAAAATGGTGACGACTACGAACCAGACAGCTTAAGAGTGATCCGACAACGGCGGATGTCTGCGACGGCAACTATGACCGTGGAAAACTGGGGAGAGACCGCCGTTGTAAGGAGTGAAAAGTAAAACTTAAGAAACCGACCAGAGGACGGCTGTGAAGAAAGGGCTCAATAATTTTTATTGTAGTTATAGCTTCATTTAGATCGGCTAGTGGCCCTCTCCTTGAAAGCTTCGACGACTGAGAAATTTCAGAGGACGAATTTGTTCTCTTGTTTGGTTAAAATAACTCGAAAAATCCAGATTTTTCTTTTGCTTCTTCATTCCATAAAGATGCTGACATTTAAAATTACATATTTTCAATGCAGGTAACAAGACAACGTGTAAATATGCGTACAGACAAAACCAAACCAGATTTAAACAAAAAAGAAACTTGTAAACATAGCAATTGGAGGAAAAGGCGAGTTGGAGAATAGAAATCATCGCTGAACTAATGAAGAAGATACAATATTTCAACTCTATTGCAGAGTTATAACCATGTCGTGACATAATTATGGCTTTGGAATATAGTTTAAATATTGTATCTTCTTCATTAGTTCTGCGATGATTTCTATTCTCGGACTCGCCTTTTTCCTTGTTGATTTAAAACTGTCGGATGGATCTGGATCAAAACAAGCTCGATTTTGTGTTGTCAACAAACTGAGCCGAGATTGTGAAATGTTGACTCTTTATTTCGATGAAAGACGACTCGTCTAATCTGGGTACAACAACAGAATTTAAACGGGGTATTTAATGACTGAAATCTTTCATGTATATTCCTAACGTTCATCACGAAAAAAGGAAAACTTAATGGTTTGGAATTGGCGGCTTCGTGACTGAGCCACAGCAGCTTTCCATGTGGTCATCGACAGCCTGCCAAGATGGAAAAAATGAAACGGAGATTTATCCTTTAAAATCGTTTTCTCTTTATAAAATACTTATTTAAACTATCCACTGAGATTGAAAAATCTTTAACTATTGAAAGTATTAAAGGATTTCGTCGAATAAGATCTAAAATGAGATAATTTTACTCACGTTTTAGACGCGACGGCAAACTAGGCATTTTGACGTCGTAGACAACCCCGCTACGGCTGGAAACTTTTCACGACGGCTGTCCAGAAGTTATTTGGTAACTTATTTTACTTCCGCCCGCCGTCATAGACACCCGCCGTCGTCGGATCTCAAGCTCGGTAATGTCTGTACTATGCGGCTACTAGCCTAGAAGAAAGTGAGAACAAGTTCACGAATTACAGTGCAAGAAAAACAACAGTCAGAAAACTGAAGAAAGTTAACGGTGAACGTTCAGACATCGTAAAGGTCACAGGTCACAGGAACATACAGTAAGCCGACGAGGAAGAGCAACGACGACTCTCTCTTACATCTCTCTTGCATATCTAAATAAAATTATGAAAACCCCTGTGCCAATAAGGAGCAAATAGCAGTTTCCTAAATCCCAACAACTCTGGCTCCACTTGCTCCGGTATTAAACGATGAATGTGAGCTAATGCCACAGTCAACAGCAGGATCATCGATGGGAGCGTCAACGGAAAACCAATTCCAGCCTTCATTTCCGGGTTTTAATCTCAGAATTTCTCTATGACTCCAACCATGATGTCGGTCTCAGGAACAGACCATGATGAACACGTTCAACAACTGCCAAGTTTCTTTCATCTTCGGCCGCTCTACATCTGCGGTTTTAAAACAGCGGTCCAGTTCTTTAAACGCCGATCTTTCATAATCGAAGATGATTCCGATTGAACATTTACATTTGTTGATTAATGTAAACCGAGATTTCTCTCAAAGTTGTTTGAATGGTTAAAAGTAAATTCTCAGCTAAATGACTGATTTTGAATGTTTTGGTCTACTTGCAAAAGTTTGAATTTCAAAAAAGTTGCAATCTGTTTCAGCCAATCTGTTGAATGAACTTTATATAAAAGCGCGCGCGTACTGCCAAAATTTCACTTGTTTTAAATCTCTGTCGTCGATTTTTAGGAGTATATTATTAATACATAATCACATGATTTTTCTCGTGCAATTTGGAATAAATAAGCACTACAAATTGCACTCACCCTACGGGCTCGTGCAATTTTGTTAGTCTTTAGAACATTTACTCATGCTTAATTATTCCAAATTGCACTCGAAATCATGTGATTACCTATACTAATTTATTATTACCTTTTTGTCTCACCTAAAGATAGTTGAAGAGGCCATGCACGGTCCGTTGTTAAAGGCCGATTAATGGTTAAACTGATAGTTTAAAATGGTCGTTAAAAATGTTTTCAAAAGTTAATTTTAAGCTAATGGAAAACAGAGGGACAAAAATCGATTAAATTTAAGGACGATGCCTACTATTGTTACTGCGCATACGTTCTGCGCATCTCGAGATACTCGGGTTTCCTACATTCTCGTCCCCAGAGCCCCAACGTTTTTTTTTTTTTAATTGTTGAACGAGTGGCTCTGGGTCCATCCAAAAATATCTTTTTTTTCATTGGCTGCCGAAAACCCGATGCGCCGTAAGGTAAAAAATTCTACGCTTCTGGGCATTGATCTTTACTTCCGGTGAGACGCTTGAAATCGTGCTATATAACGAAACAAATGATGTAAACATTTTGTCGAAAGACGAAAAGTACTTTCTGTTGAGCGCAAAGAATTAGCGATTTGGATAAAAGTTTATCAAAGGAGACGTCCGAAATATTTTCGGAAACTTGATGTTGAAATATTTTGCTAGGTGTTTCAATTCTTCCAACTGAATAAGCTAGCTTGCTTTCCATAAAAGCCAAGGTGATCATTGGGATCTCAGAGGATCGGAAGAACTGAACGAACAGTAAACCATACCCTTTGTACTAGCACAAGTCAGGAGTGATGTATCTCTCAATTTCGAAGGTAAGTGCCTCTTACTCGGCTTTATTTCGTTGCCCAAAAACACGCTTACGGCCAAACAGACACAACATTTCGATTTATAATTTTCGGAAGTACTGTACACTGTCGCACATAAATAATAAAATGCTGAGAAAAATTGAAGTTTCCCTTGTCGGTAATAATACAAGTAACTATCTGTGATGTATTAGGCGGTTTATTCCAAGGAATCTCATATTCTGTTTTAAGCTGACCACAGATTCATTGGATTGTCCTGTGCAAAGTAATGTAATTTGGAATTGAGTTAATAAATAAAAATATAATAAATAAGTGTAAACCTTACAGAAGCTCTACCAACTCACCGATCAGAGGCTAAGCAAACAGAAGCTAAAAGGCAAATTAAAGATTTGTTTGTTCGCTTCCACCGGTTCACCCAATTAGTGCATTGTTTGCTTTTAAGAATGAATATGGCTTCTAATGGGTTTTGTTGAAGGGAATAAGAATTAGGACTAAGGGACTTAGGTAAGTCTTATTTGATACTGAATTTGTCTGGACAATCCATTAACTTCCAATTGAATAATCACTTTCAATCAACAGCTCACAGGCGATTTACACCCTTTCTGAGTCACATGGAAATGATGGCATCCCATTTTTCTGTTGAGAATTAAAAGCAACGTAACTGAACTGATAACCTCCTCAAATCACAACCCCTGATGGCCTGTTGACATGGAGGAAGGATACATTTGTGGTTTTACCGGATTCACCACAGAGGAAGGATAGAGGAAGGATACGTCCATGACTTTGCCACTGCAAGGGTCACCTGGCTTTAATTTGTTACTTTTGTTGCTGTTGTTGTTGTCTTTTGACATGTGCTTTACATGCATAACTAGATGAAAACTTTTCTCCTTGTGTTTAATTAACAGTTACTACACTCAAGTGACACCCATCTCAGAAAGAAAGCTGTCCTAGAGTTGAAAGGTTCTAGTTCCTTTGTATTCAAGTCTGTTACTAATTTAAGTTGGTTTTTCCTAGATCTTAGACACTTTTTAAGACATCTGAATTTGTTTTTTTAATATTATAACTCATTCTATTTTATAACAGTTTTTAAATTTTGCAAGTATAAATAAATTTGTTTTAAGCTCTTTATCTAAGTACATAACATTTTTTCACATTTTAGAGTTTCAAATGGACTAGCAAAGCCCCAATGGCAGGTCTCATATTTTTCCTAGTAGTGTGGGGAACTTCTCTGACCCTATGAAAGACTTACAGCAAGTGTTTGGCCACTGAAAAGGATACTACCAAAATGCCTCTGAGGCAAATAGACCTGTTTGATTTAGTTTAACCTACCTGTAGCTGCCAATGTCACATAAGCATGTTTTATTTTATTCTTTATGAGAACAACAAAGGAAATTAATGGTGTTATTCAGTGGTAATCATTTCAGTTTTAAACATCTTAAGGAACTAAATGCTAAAAAGTATTAGAATCACCCCCATCACTGTGAGTAGGATTCTCTCCCCATCCACCTTTACCCTGTGGTTTCTGAGAGAGAGTAAACATGACTGGGGTCCTTAAATTGGGTAACCAGAAAATACTGCAGTTTGTTTGACCACTAAAACAAAATAATGATTTGCATCTGATGTTTGGGATTTTAAAATAATAACAGTGTGCCATTGCTGATCTTTACTTATATTTTACAGATGTAACAAAGCTGGTAAGCTTTTATCTGAGATAATAGATCTCAGAACACAGAGACGTAAGACAAATTAAGATACCCGAGCTATTCACTGAATGGCAATGGTTGGTCTTTGAACTAATATAGCGGCAATGCGGGTTCCATTTTTCCCCTTTCATATAAACAACACACAGATTTTTCGACATCGACAATCTGCCTCAGTTATGGAACGTAATTTAAACATCACATTAATGACACAAGGCGCAAGTCCGATAACAATATTTCACAACAGAATGTATAAATTTATACAACAGTGAAACATGTACAAGAAACCACTAAAACATTTCTTGCCACGTTTCGTTTCCAATAAGTTAATTAACCGATAGATGAGACAAACTAATTCGGCTTTTGATTGTCACTTCTGAGTAATTTTTCCTTAATTCTTCGGAAATCTGCTTGACCTATTTTCCGAGGTCATTCGCATTACAAGGCGTGACAGGACGGGTGTAAACACAGAACTACGACTGTATCCACAACGAAAAAGTTCTTGAATTATTTTAAAATAACTCCTGAAAGCCGTTAATCGAAGACGTAGGCTGTGGTTTTTCAGAGTAGTGGCGGGTAGGGTATTTAAATCTCTATTAAATTGGCCATGAGAACATCTTATGCGTTGACAATCCTTCGACAATCTCGTTCCCACAGCCCGCTTAGATTGATCCTTCGACAAAATGTTTCCGGTCTCCTAATACTGAGCAAGCGCAATAGTAATTTATCACACTGAGCGTGCGCCACCGGATGTCGTGAAATTCACGACATCCGGTAACGGCTGTTACCAGGGCCTACGATCCAACCGCTGACCAAAAGATCGTAGGCTCCGGGAACGAGGATGGGTTTCCCATGGGTGGTGCCAACTAATACAGGAATATTCTTGCGCGGTTTAAAACTATACGGAGAAAACAGAACTTAGCAAATGCTTTTAGTATCTCAAAAGAAAATTGGGGGTAACCATGCATTTTTCAGAGATAATTAAGCTTCACGTTAGGAAAAAATCCCATACATTGCTTTATATTTTGGCGCTTTTTAGAGATATCATTACTTAATTATCTCTGAAAAATGCATGGTTACCGCCAATTTTCTTTTTGGATTCCAGTAGCCCGTGCTAAGATCTGCTTTTCCCGCAGAGTCATAAACCGCACAAAAATACTTCGGTATTAGTAGGCACCGTCCTTAAGTAATTAAAATCGAATCAAAGCTCACATTAACTGATGACTAGCTTAATCAGGCGTAAATGAACAACTGGGCCCATATAACTTAATTGTATTTTTGTCGAAACTATAGCATTGAATTCTGCGCTTTTTTCAGAGAAAGGGAAAATTACATGTTAAATGAAATAAAGTACCTTTTATAATGGTTTTGATTACTTTTCGTTCAATTTTGGCGCTTTCCTAGATTACGGGAAAATTCAGAGAGCCAAGATGGCCGCCATTTGCCAATCATGACGAAGTTAGCAAGTGACCTTACTTATGAACGAAGTATATAACCGAAGTAGTCAAAAGGCTAGTAAGAGGTTGTATTTCTTAATTCAACTAAAGACAGCTAGAGTTACACTGCATATCCAGCACATTTTTGTATTTCGTGTGTAACCTTTGTAATAGACCATGCTGTTCCTGCTTTCTAAGGTGGACGATGAGAAGTCCAAAGACTACTACAAAGCTGACACAAAGTAATATATTTTAAAACAATATTTCGGCTGGCCAAACCAGCCTTCTTCAGGTTTAGATGTTACTAAATTATATAAATGAAATTACAATATTATATTATGGAGGATGTTGCAATACATGGGAGCGGCGGAAATGACGTTTACAAGGTGGTACCAAAGGATGAGAAAATAAATAAAATAAAATAAAAAAATTACAATTCATCAGTTCTATTCAAACCGTGGGGTTCCAAGGTCCCCGCTAAATCTATAAGAAAAGACTCTCTGGCTTTTCTGATTGATTCACGTGAGGAGTGGATAACTTCAAGTGGTATTAGTTGCATGTCAGTGTGGCAGTGGTTAGGTTGAGAAAGAAAATGTTCAGAAACAGTGGTTGGTCTGGATGTAATGTTAGTTTTGTTAACTGGGCGTCTATGTTCGTTGAATCTGTCTTTGAGACGTCGCTTAGTTTCACCTATGTATTGCAAATGGCAGCGGTTACATTGTACCATGTAGATTAAATTTTTGGTGTTACAGGTTATGTGTGAAGTGATGTTACGGGTTTCGCCTGTGAAAGAAAATGTGTAATGTTTAAGACCGTTAGTAATGTAAGGACAAGTGGCACAATTTCGTCCACAGCGGAAAGATCCTGGTGGTGAATTAGTGCTGTTAGGAGCGGTGACAGTCGGTAGCTGTGCTTTAACTAAAATGTCGCGAAGGTTGGAAGTGCGTCTGTAAGCGACGATAGGTGGGTGTTTAAAAACGTCCCTGCAACGGTCGGAGGAAAGTAATATGTTAAAATGTTTGCATAATATATTAGAGAGGTGAGGAAGTGCTGGGTTATATGTAACGACAAAAGGTATGCGGTTAATAGAGTCGTTACGGTTAGTTTGCAGAGCGTCAGTGCGAGAAATATTACTGAGCAGCTCGTAGGAATTGTGAGTCAAGGAAGGTGTTATGATATCCTCGTGCGAGGAGATAAGCTTTTAATTCATTAATGCGAATTTGAAATGTAGCGTTAGTAGAACAGATACGGCGGATGCGAAGAGCTAAGCTAAATGGAATAGATGTTTTAGTATGTTGAGGATGGCATGATGAACTAAGATGTTGGTGTTTATCTGTAGGTTTAGTGTATAGGTCAGTTTGTATAGTGCCGTTATGTAGAGATATCATTACGTCGAGAAAAGGAACGTTAGTTAATGAGTGACTGCTAGTGAACTTAATAGTGGGATGAATATTATTGAGGTAATCGATGAATATTTTAAGATGATCTAGACCTTCAGTCCAAATCATAAAAATATCATCAAGGAATCTCCACCAGGTATGGACATGGAAAGGAGCATTAGAGAGAGCATTAATTTCGAAAATGCCGAGAAAAAGGTTAGCAAATGAAGGAGCCATCTTAGTACCCATGGCAGTACCATGGACCTGAAGATAGTGTTGCTGATTAAATGTGAAGTTATTCATGGTCAGTATTATGCGTAAAAGGTCACAAAGTGTCTCAGTAGGAATGTGTATGTCCGTAAGAGTTTCAAGGAAATGACAGCAAGCATCAATTCCTTCGTTGTGTGGAATGTTGGTGTACAATGATGAAACGTCGAGAGCTCAAGTACTTTAAGGCTTGGTTATTTGTCCGTCAAAGACCCCCAGCTAAGATTTTAAGGAACCTCTATTCTCTGTCGAGAAAAGAATTTACACTATAGAGGAAATTCATTTCATAAACTGCCTGACTTTCTTTACCAAACGGGAGTCTTCCTAAGTGTCACGTGACATTCCTTGGTTGATGACGTGACATAACTTGTTTTTGAAAATGGGGAACATTTATACTCCAAAATTTTGAAAACGTTTGCCATTAAAATGTTTAGTATAACTGTGCCAACCTATTTCCGCCTTTTAAGGTGGTACTCGTTATTTATCTTTTAAGATATTTGGACATTTATCATGTCACGTGACCCATTTTCCTTAATTGACCGTTACTCTTAAGATGTGGACATCATTAAAAGGCGGGATGATAAAGCCCTTAGAAGGGCTCATCAAGTAAGCAACAATCAAGATTGATATAATGTAGCTTTTTGTTCCCCATTTTTGAGTAAAGATTTTAGGCGTTATATGTCATTTTCAGGTCACGTGATTAGAATCTGATACAGCAAATTTTGGAAAATTAATAAGGACACCGATAATAAACTATTTGCCAAGTTTCACAGAGATCGGACAAATGCTTCTCCTCCAAATAAAAATGTGCATAACAATTAGGCTGGTCAAGCCTTAATTAATACACTTGAGAGTGACAAGCATGGCGTTACTAGGTAGAGTTCCAAGGTTAGAGAGTTTGTTAAGGAAGTCAGTAGTGTCTTTAATGTGCGAATCCAAGGAAGAGACGAGAGGGTTAATGTGGAAGTCAACGAATTGTGAGATGCGTTCAGTAGGGTGGCTGTTAGATGAAACTATGTGGCGTCCTGGGTTTCCAGTTTTGTGAATTTTAGGTAAAATGTAAAAGCGTCCAGGTTTAACGTCAGTTTGTATAAGGTATTGTTTCGTCTTTTCGTCAATGTAGCCGTCTTTGAGCATGCGTTGAACGTAAATAGTAACTCGTTGTTGAATTTGGTTAGTAATGTCTCCGTCTTGTTTTCTGTAGAATTTAACGTCGTTAAGCTGTCGATTACATTCGTCTATGTACCAGGTTTTGTCCATCACTACCGTCCCAGAGCCTTTGTCGGCCGGTTTGATAACGATGTCTTGTCGTTTCTTAAGATTCCGTAATGATTGTCGTTCATGTGAGGTTAAGTTGTCGGTTATATGATTGAGATTAGAGGTGGAGATGTCATGTTTGATAGCATCTATGCATGCGTTTAATGCTGAATCTCTGTTAGTGGGAGGCGTCCATGAGCTTTTGTTGCGGAATGGGTTAGTTGGGTTAGGATTAGAGGCATTGTTATAATCGTGAAAGTATTCCGTAAGTCGCATGCGTCGTGTGAAGTCATTAATGTCAGCTGACACTTCTGACCAATTAATACGTCTGGGTGTACGGCAAAAGGTTAAACCGCGAGCAAGAACTAATGATTCGTCGTTAGAAAGTGGAGTTTGTGACAGGTTAATGACAGAGGTTGTGTCAAGTCTGATGGTTGTGCGAGTGTTACGTGGTTTGCGTTTACGGCGATTACGTGTACGTGTGGAGGCTTGTGTATTATTGTTAAGAAATGTGTTAAGGTTATCGTTTACGGTGACGTTAGAATTAGTGGCGTGTGAAATATTAGTCTTTTTAGCACGTCTGTGAGCGAGTAGTGATTCAAGAGATAAAGCCATTGAATTAATTCTACTAATATAAAAAGAAAATGTTTCCGGTGTACAGTGTTCTTTCAGAAGTTTCTTGCAGTTGGAGAGTTCCTTGTGAATAAGTTTGATTTTGAGGCGACATTCCTTTGTCAGCAGGGTTAGATGTCGGCGGGCGGTGATGAAACAAATGTTTTTCCATTGTCTATGGAACCAGAAGTTATTAGAGTCGAAGGCAGGTAGCCAGTGTGGTAATAATCCGCGTGGAATAATGTTGTTAGCAGTGTAGAATTCATAGTTTTTGAGGTGGTGTTGATAGCGAATAAGCTTCAGTTGGATGCGTTTGGTGGCATTGAAAAGGCTTGTGAACTGAGGTGTAGACTCGGCGGGAGAAGAAGGTGGGCCAGGATTTGTTTCAATGTCCATGCAGATGACAAGCGATGAGATGTAGAATAACGCAGTAAGGAAAATCATAAGCTTAAGAGGAGCATGGTAGTTGGAGGAGGTGTCTTGTATGACTTGGCAGACTTGGGATGTGCGGTAACCAGTTGTGGCTTTCGGCGACAAGGCACCAATGCGAATTCTCCAGGATATAATATCGATTCCCGTTTTGTAAAGATGAAGTGATGGTAAGCAGGAAAAACGGATCTGTTGAAGACCTACGGCTAAAACTCGACGAATGAAAATTTTAAAAACTGCAAAAGCCGTGAACGAAGATCCTGCTTGCTTGTACGTTGGATCTCACAGGAGATCTAATCAGCCAAACTTGAAAAATAGACGATGAGAAGTCCAAAGACTACTGCAAAGCTGACACAACTTAATATATTTTAAAACAATATTTCGGCTGGCCAAACCAGCCTTCTTCAGGTGCCCTTCCACATTATTTAAAGAACGAGCTGCTACGCCTTGAGAAAAGGGCCTTGTCTGTAGTAACTTCGGGGGGGGGGGGGGGGGAGTTCCACAGCAGTTGCACATAACACCTATATGTTAGATCATTATGAGTTTTTGTGCCAGAAGCTTTTCAATACCATACTAGACGACCCAAGCCACAAGCTCAGGGAAATCCTTCCACCATTGCATGATGATTCACGTTATAACCTTAGGGAAACAGCACCATTTTAATGTGCCACAGCTTCGTACTATCTACTTATCTATCCATCTAACTATCGAAATAACGACGCAATATGGCGTTATAAATTCCCCTTGGACCTTAAGGGAAACATCTTTGGACGCACTATTTATATTTAATAGTCACGGAGCGGAGTTATGGAAGGGGGAGGGGTGCTCCCACCCTACCCAAGGTCTAGATAGGGTTTAGCAGCTATTAAAAATTAGGTGTTTGTGTACTGAGATATTAACGCTTTGTATTCTCCGAACTTTCGACTTCCACCACTTCAGGATCAAAAAACATACTCAAAAGAAAACAGCTTTTTTGAAAGTGGTTCAAGGTTTCAGAGAGTGATCAAATTTAACATGGTTAGAAGCCAATATGGAACGTGATTAAATGCTTCATATCCGTATGGCAGATACATTAAACAATTTTTCATTTGCATTCTGCGGCTTCACAGCACGTGGGTTGTCTTGTGATATATACCATATCCGCCTAGCAAGGTAAAAATTTAACGACACTTTTTTTTTTGCACCTGAAGTATTACCTCTTTTTGCCGAGTAAAGCTGGCCTAGTTCATCCACTCCAAAATCTTCCACTCCACAGCTTGACACTGCGTTAGGGATGTTCATTTGTAAAGTAAGCTTGCTTTCACGAGTAACTTGATGGAGCATTTCATACCTGCACCTTCTGTTTAAGATAACGATATAGAAAGGAATTCACTGTTCTAGTTGACGGGTGAGGTTTTCCCACCGGATGAACCAACTTGTGATGTTGATTCTATCAACCGTGAACAGCCAGTCAGTTAGGAAACGTGCTGAAAAAGACAGAAAGATGTGTTTGTAACTTATTGTTGAATAAACACAACAATTCCACGTCTTTCTGCGATGTCTGTTGCCTTTAGGCGACTACACTGTTATAATATAGACGATGTAAGATTGTATAAAGTAGTTCTAATTATGTAGGTATGTTGTGGTATCTCTACAACACTGCCATCAGGCAACTCTTAAATTTATAATAATAATAATAATAATAATAATAATAATAATAATAATAATAATAATTATAATAATAATAATAATAATAATAATAATAATAATAATAATAATAATTATAATAATAATAATAATAATAATAATAATAATAATAATAATAATAATAATAATAATAATAATAATTATAATAATAATAATAATAATAATCTTGGATGCGCTAGGCGGCTGGTCGAAAGAGACAGAGATTGGTGTGCGATCACTGGTTGGGCGAAAGACTACTCATGCACTGAGAAGGCGACGCTGAACATTGCAAGAACTTTCAAAGCAGTAACATGATAATGTTATATTATACCAAGATTGATAGACCAGCCATGAATAGTTATTTGTATGAGTTTTAGACTTTCAGACATCTAGACTATGAATTTTTTATATGTATATATATTTTTATCGATTTGTTCACGTGCTATTTTAAGTTTCGCGTGGCTCACAGGTTTCAGACAGTTTTATAGATTGAGTAAGAGTGTTCCAAAGTTTCGGGGCGCAGAAAGAGAAAGTTCTTTGATCATAGCTGGCTGTTGTAACAACGGGAGCTTTTCTTTCATAAGACACACTATTCAGTCAAAGGCTGTGTATGCATCTGGTGTATACATCATCATTTTCAGCTAGCTGCTGAATAATCAACTCAGATTCACTATTGTTTTTGCGAACATCATCTTCTACGCAAGTTGTTATAAAGAAGTAGTAACTCACTGGTAAGTCACAATGCAACTAGATCATTTGTACCCTAACACTTTTTGTTTGCTTGCCACGGGTGGCCCTCTTGTGTCCCGAAAGAGGGTGCATAGGGCGAATGTTTCGCCGATGATAAAGTCGGTCTACGCAGAGTGAAAAGAAACGGCAAGGTTTGTTTCACTTGCTAGAAATATAATTGTTTTGCTATTTCTTTATCCCGAAGTTTTGGCTCCATTTTTAGACTCGTGAATTGTGCATGCGCAATGAACGAGTTATAGCATTTGGGGGCAAATTTCACTCGTTTGGCCGTTCCATGGTTCCATCTGTCAATCGTTGAGCTGTAAGCTTTATATTAATTTAATCGGAATTTAATCAAAATCATTTATTAATCTACGTACGTCTATTACGAATTTACCCTCAAGAGCCATTACCACAAAAATAAAGGCCGAAGTATCAACGTAAACGAATAAAGTGTTCTGGAAAGTAAAAACGTTAGTGGAGCTGTTGTCTGCTAAATCCATTCATTTAACGAAACTTTCCCTTCAGGGCAGATTTTTCCAAAAGTTGAACTTCGGTACGCGGAACTTCCCGTCTCAGCAAAGCTGAATCGCAAACATAAAACCTTCAAAGGACCTTACATTAAAATTTAATTCTGAGGAAATGCAATGATTAAAAAAATAAAATAAAATAAAATAAAATAAAGGAAAAATACAGTGCGATATTTAACGAAATCGATCACGGATCAGGTTGTAAACACGGAAAATTTGCATTTCCATCTCAGGCCGCAAAATGTAAACGTTGAATTAACTTTCAAGATCAAAGGGAATGCATGCAATGAGCGAAAGGCTATGGGTAAAATAGGAAACTAAAACTTCGCAAAAAAATTCATTTGCTGTCGAGTGTTGGCGATAAGATCGATTCACCAGAACAAACGTGAACAGTGAAAACTAGAGTTTGCATACGCATAGCGACAACCACCATGTACCGCAGCGCTTCACGCATTTCTATATTGACGTTGGATAAATCCAAATAGCAATTCAACTTAAGAAAAAAAAAAATAGGGTGGTTCTATTCCAAAACCACGGGAGCCACAGTGCCTTTGCCCTTTTTCCTATCCTAACCTCGAGGTCCTTCAATTGAAATACACGTTTTTTGGAGTTAAAAATAAAATAAAAAAAAAATAAATAACCTGCAGAACAATAGACCGCCGAAAAAGATGAATCGCACAAGTCCCTCAGGCGATCCAAAATGTCATTCCAATCACCTGTTCAATTCACGAGTTCGCTCACACAGCGCTTTGATCTTAATCATACTGTCTGGAGCAAACACTTAGCCGTAAAATAACAAACAGAGACGTTTTGCCATTGCAATAAACAGAGAGAAAATTTCGCCTTTAAGAACTGCAGACGTTTCCTCTATTGCTCTATTCCTCTATATAATTAGAGAATGCTCGCTGCTTTTTAACGTCAAAAGTTTGCACCATTTCAACACTGTCAAGCGAATATCTCATCATCAATAAACGGCGAATTTTTCTGTCCATTGCTTCATAAAACGTTACCAGTTAACGGCAAATGAACGGCGAATTTCCGGTCCACAGATACAGAGGGAGCAAATGTTTCGGAGCTAATTTGATGCCGCCAAGTTTACGCTCCATCTCTGTATACAGAGGGAGCGTTGAGTCTAGTCTGTAAGGCACAGTTGTTTCAATTAATGTTGCCAGAATGCGCGACAGGACCGCAGGGTGATATGGTTGTTTTTTCAATGATGTACTCGTAGTTCATTCCTGTGGGAAATAAATCATAGAGGGAAATTTTTATGGTGCTTTGTCCTATTCTACGAGCTACGACACTTACAGCTTAGGTACAGAAGATTTGCAGCTACCCATAGCAACTTTAGGTGCTCTCGCGTAAGCTTGAGGCTTTCAAATGCGATAGCCCTATACGAATTCACTTTTTCGGGTTTAAAGTAAGTTGAGAAACGAAACGAAGCAAAACATAACGAGGATCGAAGATATATAAAGTACCATACTAGTCAGATTTCTGCGGTGTAATAAGCTATGAGAGTGATAAAATGCCGGAGGTGTAAGGTTTCTATATTAACTGAAAGATCTGTACATTTCCGTGATTTTGTAGGCCTTGACGATATTTAGCTTGCTTCGTTCCATTTGCGGACGCTTAATTATACATAGCTGCAATTGTGATTTCTGTAAAAAACAAACAAGAAAACGGATTTTTAATTTAGAAACTACACATCCAGCTTACCACGAAGTAAGATCTCGAAATCTGATGGTTTATTCATCACTTATAAGTAAAGGTTTGGTTATACATAGACAAGTAAAGATAAACGATAAAAAGGAACAACGTTTCGGGGTCGTCACTTCCTTTTATTTCGTTTCGCAAAATACAGAAGACCCCTCTAATATTTCGCTCATATTTTAATTGTTCTCTGCAGATCGACTTCAAAGCAAAAACTGCATTCAGCTACCTTGGGTGCCAGAGGTTTTTTTCTCGCGCGGGGGGATTAACAATAATTTTGATTCAAGTTTAATTACCAAACAACAAAGATTTTTCATACAGATCTCCATCCCTCAGTTTTCGGTGAGGGTGAAAGAAGGAATGAGTTTGCGGAATGGCATAATTATGCGAAATAGGAGATACACAAATATACAAATATAATTCTCTCCTGTACATTAATCCTAGGCTCTATAAACATCTCCTACATCCTCTAATGTTCAATAAAGCTCAGTGTCATTTCCTTGTTTACTTTAAAGTAGGTGGTGATCAACTAGAAAGCCTTTGCTACTTTGACCACCACACACATTTTATAATTTGTACTGTATTTATTTTTATCTTGTAATTATCTGTTGTAATAATTTACTTTTTTATGTTAATGTTGTGTAAATAGTGTGAAATAAAATGGACCAATGAACCAATGCGGAATGACTTAATAATGGTAATTGAACTGAGTGGAGTGCAATTTGGTCTGAAATCATACGCGTGATTTCAAAATCGAACGAGCGCGCAGCGCGAGTTCTTTTTTAAATCACAGGTGTGATTTCAGACCAAAATTGCACAACACGAAGTTCAATTACCACTTTATTACACCCATTTTGAAATCACATAGTTTGTTTGTCAATATTGATATTTATTTATCCACTTCAGGGAACCTGGTTTTTAAAAAAGCGGAACCGGAAAGGCTGCCATAATTATGGAAATGATAATGTCATGTGACAGACCTCGCTCGTGCGTAAAACAGTTTTTGATCAGTCATTCAAAGATGTCAAGCCACAGAATATCAGAGCCATTTTAAATCTCTCTAAAAAATGTCCACTACTAAACTTAGTCCTCATCGTCTGACTCAATAATGTAAGCCCTTCGCTTTTTCTGTGGTTTCGGAGACTTCTGGGCTTCTTTGGAGTAACTGAAGTTGAACATACAACCCGAGTAATTTTGCGCTGGAACAGGAGCTGCACTGCTGGCAAAAGCTGCCACATACTGGGAAGCAAAACAATGTTGTAATCCTGGAAATCCAGCAGGCTGAAATACAGGATTGAAGCCCATTGCCTGGTACATCTGGCTCTGTTGTCGGATATGGGGAATAGATGACAGAGGAGCTCCTTTTTTGACTGCAGTCGCTTGATTTAAGGCGGCCCCATTTGCAGCGTTTTGGCTGACTTTTGTGGATTCGCTTGCACTATTTTGCCTTGAAGCTTTGCAGAATCCACTGATTATGTGAGAAAGTTCCTTTCTCTGACTTTCGTCAATTTCGTCGTAGTCATCCAAAGAAGATTCTCGTGAATGGCCCGTGACTTCACAGCTGACATGGCGCGGCTGACCGGATTACTTCAGTTTGGCGACGAGTGTTTTTCTCATGCTGTGGTTCGTAATATTCTTGTTAGTCATGAGACAGGAAGCCATGGACTTCATAATGGTGCCGATTGTATGTTGGCACATTCGGATTTTTGTGTACCAGACTTCCTTTGATTTTGGATGGTTTGTCCTTCATTCCTTCTGGTCGCTTGCTCAGCCAGAGCAGGAACAGTCGCACGGGGTCGTGTTCGCTGCCATCGGTGCTGCACATTACTTGTGGTGTGGTTCTTCATCTGATAATAAGCCCACCGTTTCTTGTTTTTGTCGGCCCCTCACGGAACTCGACCACCTCGCTCCCGTCTTCCCGTTGCTTCAGGACAAGGTCCTCGACGTAGCCGTCGCAGTGCCCCTGGCGACCTCGTAAACCAACCGTTGAAGTCGCCAAGCCGATCCTTTTCCCATAGGGCTGACTCTTCGTCTGGTGTTACTGGCTGAGATTTGTTCGGTCGTTTACCTCTCCCATGTTGGCGCAGAGAAATCGCCTTCGCGTTGAGTATTTCCTGAGAGTTGTGAAACTCCCTCGACCGTACGATGCTCACTGGATAACCTTTTTTCTTTAAATATCTCTCAATGGCACTCTGCATGATTTTCAAGGGTTTTGGCTGGTAATCATCGCCGTCCTTTTTCTTAACTTCTGTGTAAAACTTGCTCATGACTTTATCAAGTTCTTCGGGCGCCATTGTTTCAATGTTGATGTCAAGATGGCGGGAGAAGTTGGGCGAGCCATTTATTTTAGACACTGATGCCAGCGACAGGGGTTTAGGGGCAGTGTTATCTCAGGTTCAGGTTGGAAAAGAGCGTGTTATAGCTTACGCGGCACGGGCACTTTCCAAGGCCGAAAGAAACAACAGCACGACCCGGAAGGAACTCTTAGCCCTTGTCTGGGGAGCGGAACACTTTGAGACGTATCTCTTCGTCAGACGATTTCTTGCTAGGACTGACCATAGTGCTCTACAGTGGCTAAAAAATTTCAAGAACCCTAGGGGTCAGGTTGCTCGCTGGCTAGAAAGGCTGAGTGATTTCGACTTTGAGGTGGATCATTGCTCTGGACAACTGCATGGAAATGCAGATGGACTCTCTCGCATGACATGGGAAAGTACCACTTTCGCTGAATAGGATGAGGATGCCGTGTTGATCCACTCTGTCAACGTAGAGCCGCTGTCAAGGGAAAGTATAAAAGCAACCCTGAAACAGGATCCTGTTCCGTAGCAGGTGGTGGATTGGCTTAAAACTGGTGTGAGACCTGCAAAGTGTGATGTGGAAGGAGGTGGGCGCAAACTTCTGTCATACTGGTCACAGTGGGGAAGACTGTTGCTCAGGGATGGTCTTAAGTGTTGAGACGCTGGGAAAACGAAAAGACAGGTCAAGAGGTCTACCAGCAGATTTGTTTGCCAGACAGCTTTGTGCCTCAAGTGTTGAATGTCCTTCATAACAGTCCTTCAGCCGGGCACCTCGGTATGTCGAAGACTTTAGAGAAGGTTCGAAGGAGATTTTACTGGCATGGCATGCGTGAGGATGTCGAAAATCACGTCAGAAAGTGTGGTCCATCTGCTGAAGTTAATGACCCAAGCAAGTTGCCTAGAGCTCCTCTTATCAACATCAAGTCGGGTCACCCCTTGCAGAGAGTGGCTATAGACATTGTTGGGCCTACGCCAAAGTCAAGCCTTGGTCACGAGTGGTTGCTGGTGGTTTCCGATCACTTTACTAAATTTGCCCAAGCTTTTCCCGTAAGGAACACTTCAGCTGTAACACTTGCAAAGAAAGTGATGGACGAGTACATATGTCAGTCTGGCTGCTTTGAGAGCTTACATTCTGATCAGGGAGCCAGTGTTTATGGAGCTGTCTTCAAGGTACTGTGTGATTTAATTGATGCAGCAAAAACTCGAACAACTCCATATTATCCTCAGGGGGATGGGCAAGTGGAGAGGCTAAACAAATCACTGTAAAAATTTTGTGCAAACTGATTTCTGACCATCGCCAGGACTGGGCGGACTTTGTGCCAAAAGCGGTTATTGCGTACAATACCAGCGTGCATGAGTCAACTGGATTTACCCCTTACCGTCTAATGTTTGGCCGGGAAGCTATTTTGCCTTTTGACGCAGTCGATCCTGAAGCTTGAGTCGTCACTGCCCCAGAGAGGGGGGGCAGAGTTATCCCGATTATGTTGTTCACCAGAAGAAGCAACTGGAGGAAACATGAGAGCACATAGTGAGAGAGAACCACAAGCGGGCACAGAACACTCAGAAAGCTTATTACAACACCAAGTGCCATGGTCAGCGGTTTCATGTAGGAGACCGAGTCTGGTATCGAAACCGAGCCAGGTCAAGGAGGAAGAAATTCCTTAAACCTTGGTGTGGCCCTTGGAAAATTGTGAAAGCCCTGTCTGATGTTACCTATTGCATTGAAGAGGAGAGGAGGAAAGCGGGGGAGCGACGCAACAGAAAGGTGGTCCATTTCAATTACCTGAAACCCTGTTTTACTCCGCCGCCAGTCCATGAGAAACCTCCTCCAGCAACCACTTCCGGAGAAGCGGCTCGAACAAAGTTGAGAGATGTGCTACAGCCACCTCAGGCAGGGGCTGATGATACGGGCGGGGTCGAGTTAGAATGGCTGGAAAATCCTGTTGTTCTGTCCACAGAGGGCCATCAAACGCCTCAGGTTCAGGATACGAGTGCTACCTATGGTCCGGATGCACAGCCCCCGGAAGTACCTTATCAGCCGGAGGTCCCTTCTGAGAACAATGAATCAGGTCAAATTCCAGTTAGAGACGTGAACGAAGGGAGCCATCGTGGCTCCAGGACTATGTTAGGACAGTTGTTGTTTACCCTACGTGGCCTCTTACTCTTGTTGGAACAATTGCTTATTAACTTTTTATTAACTTAATCTCTAACCTCTGACCTTATATGGGAGGGGGTAGTGTAGCGTAGGGCCTGAGCCCGAGTTAGCTCGGGCATGCGTTGTAAGTTGTGACGCGAACCTGCTTGCAGTGGAGCTTTCATGTTGCGTTTGAGACTGATGTACGATAAACTGTTTTTGAGACTAGTTGTGTCTTTAGTAGTGTTACATGCTCTTGATCAAAGTTTATAACCGTAAACGTTCTGCTTTCCATTAACCTTAACTGATGGAAGCTCAGTATGTATAACAGTACATTTTAATTCTCACATAAAAGTTAAGTTTGAATTTATGCGCGTGGTTTATTACACCTTTGTTGTTATTGTTACCCTCATTATTGTAGTGATTATGCCATTCATGTCTGTTGGTAGAGCTTCATCTGTGCATTATTATTATTATTATTATTATTATTATTATTATTATTATTGTTATTATTATTATTATTATTTGTCTTTCTGTACATCTTGATATTTACAATGGAACTTTTTATAACATTTTTATAACATATGTGGAGAAGAAGTCTTCACACAGTTTAGAGGATGAGTAGAAATTCATGGGTTCGCTCCAGCAATTTCGGCTGTGGGTTTGACTCCCATTAAGGTCGCCGAATTTTGTTGTTATTGTTGGTAGTTTGTTTTTTGGCCTCTTGGTTTTCCATTTTAATGTTCAGCTTGAAATTTACGTCAGCACAACCGACATTCGTGTTTAGAATGTACTTCTGGTCGCTTACCAAATCTAAATGTTTTGATGTTTGTTTGATTTTACTCCTTTTTCAGAATACATGGAAGAAATTCACCAAACCTACCTGGAAGCTAAAAGTTCAAAGCTTCCTAAATCTAGCTGTTGCTGCTGGGGAACTTAAAAGTAACGCACCACCACCGATGAATTAACAGCATGCTTGACAAGCGTTTCAAAAACCATTGCTCAAAGAAATATACAAAGACCTGCCCCTCATATGTTACAAAGAGGGCGGTCAATCAAAGATATACTTGTGAGAGCCAAATTATAGAAAAAAAGGCTAAAACACGTGCTAGGGAGTCGTGCAGGCCTGTCACTCTTGTATACTTCCCAAAGAATCAAGACAATAATAGAATCCCAGAAACTTGATTTGCAGGACAATAATAATTATATGTTCATGTTCATTTTATCCATTTGCTTACATGTGCACTTTTTTGCTAAAACAAATGAAATTTGCACCTTGAAAAAATAAACTAAAATAATAAATAACAAAACAATTATGCACAGATGAAGTTCTACCAACAGACATGAATGACATAATCACTACAATAATGAGGGTAACAATAATAACTGACAAAGGTGTAATGAGCCACGCGCATAAAGTCAAACTTAACGCTTATGTAAGAACTATAATGCACTCTTATACATACTGAACTTCCATGTGTTAAGGGTATGACATGTGTTAAGCAGGACATTTACGGTTATAAACTTTGATCAAGTGCACATAATTGAAAAATGTGAGGTGAGATAAATCTTACCAAACGGCGATCCAAACAACCGCAATCTCTAGTTGAATATTCTTGCTCGACTTTCGGTCGATAAAATCGAGAAACGGGCACAACACCAATTTCATCACGCTTCAGTCGCTTCTGATGTCGAAAGAATACATGCGAGTGAAATCTTCTTTGCGATGCATTGAGCACACCACTGAATATATACTTGCTCGGGCTCAAGTGTTTTCATTCACGAATGAAATCTATTTTCGTTTCCGATCTTGTGTCACCGTAGAAGGGAATTTTGTGGAAATAAATCCGCTTTTCCTCGTCTTCCTGTCTGCTTCATCCGTACACAACACACTGTAGGACCATGTTTTCTTCCTTCACACAACAAAAACACTGAAACCCGCCAAAGCAGCGTTCTTGTATCGACGTCGCAGATTCACTATGCCCAGTCTCCCGTCTTGAGCGTTTTGTATCCACCCGGAAGTGAAACTACACGTATTTGTCCGCCTCATACAAAGGGAAGAAAAACTGATAGGGAACTTTTTTCTCGATTTTTCATATGCGAATAATACGAAGATTCGATCAAGTAAATTAAAATAATCTGTCATATAGACTTTAAGGAAAAGCTTACGTGGTTTTAATCACTGGAAAAGTTCAATCATAAAAATCACAGTCTGTCTTCCACTCGCTCGGTGCACACAAATAATAACTTAATCTTTTCCCCAAACAATTGAATTTGATCTTGCGAAATCTGTCATACGGTAATAATAAACAGTCAGGGTGAAAAATACCTTTTGTGTTTGGATGTTTCCGGTGGATTTACAGCAGAGTGTTTTGAGAACAAAGATAAAACGAACTTGAATTCCCAGAGGGTTTGACCTTTATTGTTTCCGGGTTACCGAAGATTTCTATCGGCACAAGTGCTATCCATGGACGTGATACTATAACGATTAGTTCTAGGAAGGTGTGCTGTATTCGGAGAACTTTGCTGACGGTGAGTGGAATCTGTTTACTGTTTTTCCTGTTAAGCTTATAGTTTGTGAGACATAAGTAGCTTTCAAAGCTGGGAAACACCACACCAAACCTTTCTCAGGTGTGGTGCTTTGACATTTTGTCAACTACGAAGGCTTTATTTCGACAATATACAAGTCGACGATGTCTAGCCATAGCGTATTTTCTAACTCTGCTTTCCCTGTAGCCGGTTACGGTCTCAGATGGACTAAATTCCCTAGTAATCACATTTTCTACATCGAATTTCTGCAGAGTCACGATGAAACGTCTTGAGAGTATTTGATGTTTGCTTGGAAATTCCAAGCGAGTCGAAAACTTATTTTGGCTCTGTAATGGATGAAATTTCCGAGTAGGAGCATGGCGCGCTGAGTTTTTGACACTAAGAAAACAAGTTGTGGTCAGACCGCCGACACGGTCTCAAATAGACTAAATACTCGCCCGGCAGTCAGAATCAAACTTTTTGAGCGTATTCGATGCTTGATCCCAAATACTGTGTTGGTGTTGTAGTGGACGAATTTTCCGTGAAGCACAATTTCTTTGAAATAGCGTGACCAACTGGGCTTTGAAAACTATGACTGTGGCATCAAGCTCGCTCTCGGAAAAACAGGCATCTCCTACAAAACCAAAACAGCTTTTACAATCATTTGACATTTCCAAAGAAAAAAATAAAAATAAATAAATAATTAATCGAATATATTAAAGAATTTTGATTTTGACTACCTTTCGTAATCGTGTGTATATTTCTGACTGCCGTGCATTGCAAACTTTAATGACACTCCCTGAAAAGGGCTTTTGAGTGACAATAATGATTATTTAACAACATTAAACGTCAAAACGATAGTAAATCTAAAAGTTACACTGATGCAATGCAATGATTTATAAGAATGTATGAGAGTATAAGAGTATTTGAGACCGTACCTCGTCAGTCTGACCACAATTTGTTTCGAAAATTCAGCGTTTTTTTATCATGCTCGCGTTCCACCACATAACAAAATAATTTTTTAGAATCGCTTGGTATTTCAAAAAAAAAAAAAAAAAAAAAAAACATCGAATACGCTCAAGAAGCTTGATCTTGACCCTCTGCAGAAATTCGATGAACATTTTTGACTGTCGGGCATTTAGTCTATTTGAAAGCATGCCCGCCGGCTACCCGGTATATAGCTGCACAGCATTGAAAATATTGTGACTGTGCAGAATTTAGGCTAGAGAAGTGTATAAATTAAGTTGGATTCTCAAGCGTGATTACAGTTGGTTTTATTTCACACGTCTAGCACCGGAAAGTGTGGTATGCGTTTCGTAGATTAAAATACGATGCATTGAGGTGCAAATATGTGATTTAAGTGAAAGAAAAACAGGTGTTTTTAATTAGGCCCCGTGCCTGTTTAGTTGATCGATGGCGGCGTCTTTTTTGTTAACTTTATTTGGAGGTTTGTTTTACCTATTTGGAAGACTTTTCTCTTGTCGTTACATACGGGAAGACGGTCTCCGCTTGGCTCTGACATTACCTTTTGTTACATAGATGGAGGTTTTCTTTCTTGCCATAGCGCATGCATTCATTGGTTAGTTTATGGTCAAATGAGATCTAATAATTTAAAGAAAAACACGACACTCTTGAGTTCTACAGACATGTTTGCTTTTACCCGGATCAAATAATACAGTAGGTTTCAGGATAGATTAAAATTCAACTTTACAATGAGGTTTAGAGGACACAAACAAAGGGAACTGAATAATCATGTTTCGCTTTCAAGCTGACTTTTAATATTTCGAAAGGACCCTATTGTTTTTCATCAAAAACCCATGAGCTGGGTAGCGATGAACTTGACTGCTTTTCCACGTGAACAGAGCGTGACTCAAAGTGGCATGATGTGGTCGTGAGATTTGGAATTTGCGCTTTGTGCACAACTTGTTACGAGAAGAAATAGTCATCTCGTTACATTTAAATGTATACGACGATTTTTCTACATTTTGACAGCATTTTAAGACACTTCTCCGTGCCACGGTTGTCTGCTAATAATTTATCTATTATTTGTAATTATTTATCTATTAATGCATTTGTTGTGCAATGGAAGAATCACTTAATGAATGCATGATCCCTCTGGAAACCAGTTGATTTTGTTTCCTTTGGGACCAGTCATTATTGTACAATATTCTTGGGGCGAACCAAACTTGTTGATTTCTTTGACGGATTGTTCGTGAATTATTGACATATGTTGATGTCCCATTTTGGTTGACTGATGGTGAATGTGGTCAAAACAATAGATTATGCGCGTTGAGATTTAATAACCTCATGAACCTCAAGGTTGTTTGAAACATTTGCTAGTAGCTCTGATCCGCTGTGCCTAAAGCCTTTCCATTTCTTCTAAAAAGACTCATGTCAAGAAAATTCCTCCTAACTCAACGACAATTTTTTTGACAAGCATGACAATCCAATTCAGTAAAAGAAACTTCTGGATGAAACCCTTTGGCGCGCAAAGGTCAGCTTTAGATAGTAACTTAAGATTTTAGTCGGAACTGTTATGCAATTACATACATTTTGGCCTGAAAAAAGAAAAAAAAAGAAAGATTGTGTTAACTTCTTTTATTACAGGTTGCAGTATGTTTTCCTACTAAGGAAAAAAAGCGTTTGACGGAAAGTATGTACTCGCAGTGACAGCTTTTGTGCGAGTTTAAAATTCACAGCAGAAGGTGGCTTCCAATTTACGTTGTTGTCATTTATGTCTGTCAGCGTCAAGTAATTTGCGGTGGATTGAGGTTTAGGTTTCGATCAAATGAGACTCGATAGTAATTCCAGCCCACACCAATACGGATAGACACCTTAAAAAGTGTTAAAGACCATGGCATTTTTTTGCAGTAGTACAAAAAAGGTGAAAAGACCGGAGAAATTTTCCTGCCCACCTCAATCCGGATACACCGAAGAAACTGAATGAGCAGTCGAAGGGACACAATCATCTTGTCCTTTCGGAACTTTTTCACCATCCAGAAACACCAAACAGAACCGGCAGATTCGAGCCTATCGCCTAGGCTACTGGGATGCCCAGTTATGCAGTAAAGTAATATTACATTTCTTTGTCCGTTCAAAATATCAATTAAACCTAGACTGGGAGAAAAGAGTGCAAAAGGTTTCCTTTGTTATTTCAAGTTCCGGTAGAGAATTCATAGTCTCTCGCGGACGCTCTTTTGGCTCGTCACACCATCCTTCAGGAACAAAGATCGTGTATCGACCCAAAAGAGCGTCTGCTAGGGAGGCTATCCATAGTGATCTTTGGCTGAACTTAGTTCGAGATTTACAGTCAACCCAGGTCACGCATGAACAGTATTTCCAAGAATGAAATGAACATTCGAATTTCTCTTTGTAATGTCCGACGTGTGAATGGAATGTTGGACATTTCTCTGAAAATCGTTCCGAAAAAGACGCATTAACTGAAAAAAAGATTCAAAATACTTGCGAAACAATTGTTATTCTTGAAATATTCAATTTTGCAATGTAAAGAAATATTCATAGCGGAGGTCCGCGCGCCGGAGCCCCATTGATAAGAGATTTTGGTATACCCATGAAAGCGAAAAATGTTGGTTATGACGTCACTGTCCGACCATCTGTCGTACGTCCGCCCATCTATGTAAGCCATTGTGAAATGCCACACTCGACCTGTGCGGCAACCCGCGTTTTATTTCAGCGGGAAGTGGGATGGCTTACTTCTTTAACAAAAACAAACGAGAATTTTGAAGTGCACTTATTTCCTGTTTTCGTTGAATATGTTGTCAAACTACATATGTCGAGAAAGCAGGCGACTAAGAAGCAAATTTGAAACCTGACAGTGACGAAAAAACAGGCGAAATGTCAGTTCAAACAAACATGTGGTGAGCTGGGTGAGTAAGTAACACGCAAGTCGCATAAAATTTAAATGCATTTTTGCAGGCAACTGTCGGTAATTTTCCATATTTAACACACTTCAAATTATACACAAATACTTCAATTGTTGACATACGACAAATGTAGGGCACATTTGTAAACACGCAGTAACCGTTTAAATATTTCGGACCACAACCAAACATTGTTTTTCCTGTATTTTCCTTTTGTTAACGTTTACTTAAAGACTTGAATTATTTGTGTAGGAGAAATATTTACAGAGTTATGTGTTGTTTTGAGCATTTTGTGTTGGACTTCTCTAATTCATTCGCCATTCGCATCGCATAAGTTTTGTAAACATGCTCTAATTTTAAGCGCTCACTAAAATATTTCGGGCCACAACCAAACATTATTATTCCTGTATTCTCCGTTTGTTAATGTTTACTTAGAGACTAGAAGTATTTCCGTGAGAGAATATTCACAGAGTTATGAATTGTTTTGAACATCTTGTGTTGGACTTCTTCGCCATTCTCAGCGCATAAGTTTTGTAAACACGCCCTAAATTTAAGCCCTCACTGAAATATTTCGGGCCACAACCAAACCATGTTTTTCCTGTATTCTTCTTTTGTTAACGTTTATTAAGAGACTGGAGTTATTTCTATAAAAGAAATATTCACAGAGTTATGAATTGTTTTGAACATTTTGTGTTGGACTTGTGTATTTCATTCGCAATTCACAACGCATAAGTTTTGTAAACACGCTCTAATCTAGTGCTCATTGAAATATTTCGGGCCACAACCAAACATTATTTTTTCTGTATTCTTCGTTTGTTAACGTTTACTTAGAGACTAGAATTATTTCTGTAGAAGAAATATTCACAGAGTTATGAATTGTGTTGAGCATTTTGTGTTGGACTTCTCCAGCTAATTCGCCATTCGCAGCGCATAAGTTTTGTAAACATGCTATTATTTTAAATTAAAGGGTTCTCTGAAATATTTCGGACCACAACCAAACATTATTTTTCCTGTATTTTCCGTTTGTTAACGTTTACTTTGAGACTAGAATTATTTCAATAGGAGAAATATTCACAGAGTTATGAATTGTTTTGAACATTTTGTGCTGGACTTGTGTAATTCATTCGCCATTCTCGGCGGATAAATTTTGTAAACACGCTCAAATGTTAAGCGCTCACTGAAATATTTCAGGCCACAACCAAACATTATTTTTTCTGTATTTTCCGTTTGTTAACGTTTATTTTATTAAAGACTAGAATTATTTCTGTGAGAGAAATAGACGAGCTAGTAGGTTTAAGAGCCGTCCTCTGTAAATATCGACTTTCGTCGTTTGGACGAGAAAAAATGAAATCCCTTAAGCTTTCTCAGAAGAATGGTCTATACAAGTGATTCACATAAATATAACTTTCAGCTCAGTTCGATTCGTATTTTAGCTGTAGTGCGACCATCTTGGTTTTACCGCTCTGAGAGGGCTTTCAGCGGTCATTTTAGGCCACACTTTTAAAAATTTGCCTTACAAAGAAAGCGTTACAAATCCGAACAAAATCCCATTATTCGATACAAGCAAATGTTTGTTGTTGTGTTGAGAAGCTTTTTGGGGAATTTGATCGAGATCTGATTTTTTTACAAAATTTTTAATTTCTTCCCTATTGAACTACTCTTCAAGTGCCAAAAAAATGGCCGACTTTAAAGGAAAATATCGCTAAAGATACATCAGTTGGCATCCTAAAACAGAATCCAGGTTAAAGAGCAATGTCTCGTCTGTAAGAATATGCAATAAAATTTTTGGGGCAGTTAAAAAGAGAGAATTATAGAAGAATAAGTTTTAACTGTACTTTTGTCAACAAACACCGCCTTCGTAATTAGAAGACCTCTAAAACGAACACCCTAAGACCCTAAGACCCCGAAAACTCAAAAACGAAGACCCCAAAATTTCCAAGTGTAAGTACAAGAAAAAATAAATATAACATAAAAATACATTAATTTATACCTTAAGTGAAATTTAATTCCTTCCTGTGGTCCTACCATGGTTATCCGCCATCTTGAGCTGAGCAACCGCGTTTCTTACTGACCGGAAGTGTGTTTCCAGCTCCACTGGACCAGAAGCGCGTTTCCCAACTTCTCAGATTGCGCTGCTGGGTTTTTATTTAATAACCAACAAGCAAAAGAAACGAGTGTTAAATCCCTCCTTCTCGGAATTACTACCACGCGATCGTGAGAGCAAAAGAAATGAAGCCAAGGCTTTCTACTATGAAAGCTGCTGTAATGATTTTGAAGTTCTTCAATCCCGAGTGTCGATTCCTATTTTTAACAAAATTCATCAGCCTCCCTGTAAAATAGGCCTTATCAGGGTATTCGACGCCATTTTGACGAGTAGGCAAAATGGCGTCGAATACTAGGAAAAGGATTTTAGGGAAAAATTGGAGGGATGTAGCTATGCCAGAAAGCGTCCAGTCCTGTTTTGAATTTTCCATACATTCCCCTTTTTTTTTATTTCCCGTGAACTATGGCTTAGTAGCAGTTCACGGCTAGTTTGCAATAGAGATAAATGTATGGATGTACTCGGGATTAAAGAACCTCAAAATCATTACAACAACTTTCATAATAGAAAGCCTAGGCTTCATTTCTTTTGCTCTCACGATCGCGTGGTTGTAATTCCCAGAAGGAGGGATTTAACACTCGTTTCGTTGTGCATGTAGTTAGTAATTAAATAAAAACCCAGCAGCGCAACTGAGAAGTTCGGAAACGCGCCTCCGGTCCAGGGGAGTGGGAAACACACTTCCGGTCAGTATTCCAAGAAACACGGTTACTCATCTCAAGATGGCGGATAACCATGGTAGGACCACAGGAAAGAATTAAATTCCACTTCAGGTATAAATTAATGTATTTTTATTTTATTTTATTTTATTTTTTTCTTTTGTACTTACATTTGGAAATTTTGGGGGTCTTCGTTTTCGAGTTTTCGGGGTCTTACGGTCTTAGGCTCTTCGTTTAGAGGTCTTCGTTTTCGAGACACCCAATTTTTTCATCCACAAGTGTTTTATGGTCTCGAACGTCATCGGAATTCAGCAATGTGATCTCGCACAATCAACAAGAACAGCTTATGGTTCAAAACGTATATTTTCCGCCGACGCGTAAAAAGTTTGCTTTATATGCACTTAAGATATATATCACTCAAGACAGGATGAAGAATTGGTAACGTTATTACGTTTATACAATAAGCAGAGTCGCATGTATATATATGCTATTAAAAAGGAATTGTGGAGCTCCACTTTTAGGCTTGGCTAAATATATATATATTAGCTTTATACCGTCAATAAGCTAGGGAAATTTATACGGGAACTGACATGTAAATTTCAAAACTCCGTTCAAATTTTAAAAATATCGTTCACGCGTGACCTGGGTTGACTGTAATATTCGTATTGGTCATAAGGATTTAGAAGGGCAGTAATAACAACAACAACAACAATAATAATAGTAATAATAATAATAATAATAATAATTATAATAATAATGGACTTTCGAAATGATGACACATTTTTAAGAAATTCACATTCATGATTTTTAGAGATTATTAGTCACTAAGTTTTTTTTTATTTATTTAGCTTTTATTATATATTTTGTACAAAGTCTAGATAGATTTGCTATTCCTACACGTAGTTTGGCCCACGTTAACGCCCCAGTCTATGTATATTAAGTATTGTTTTCTCGTGTGCCGATCGAGATGGTAGCTTACTGTCATTTACTTTAGAGTCGTATAACCATTTATCGCTGCCTGGTTTACAATTGACCATTACATGGTTACGTCACTGACTCTTTTGCCAAAGGGTGTATAGATGTTTCTATCACGTCTATTGGTTAATATATGCCGGATATCTACGGTCTCAGTCGCTTTTTAGACAACATTTACCCGTTTGCCTTTATCTTCATTGTTTACTACGCGCCGTTTACCCTAGCGTTTTCCTTCGTAACTCATCATAACAGCAAACAAGTTTCATTACTTAAAATATGGCATCACGTCTAGGGTTCTTACGCAATCTTTCTGTCTGCTTCAACGACTAGGTTTGATGATCGAATGAAACCTTCATACCTAGAACTGAACATTGGAACAGGAGCATGAATCCCTATACCGTTTTACACCTCTGTTTAAAAGGTAAGAGAAACTATTTTAACTCAACCAACCAACCAATCATGTTCCTTTCACTTTTCATGATACTGGTTTTCTTATTCTGTCACAAGTGTCTTAAGAGCGGCTGCCTGTAAGAATAGAGAACTGCATTTCAGCGACCACTTGGTCGATTTTCTGATATTTTGTCTGAAGATACCCTTGGATAAACTGTTTTCGAAAAAATCATATTTTAAATTTCCAAAGTATTTTATTTTTAGAGAAAATTGCAAGAGTTTGAAATGCGGCCTAGGTGCGGTCACGGGCCAATCAAAACCGCGAAAATTATGTTCAATCGACGAAGCCCCTATTCACGGTGTGAAATAATCCAATGAACATGAAACTTTACACAAACCTAGACCAACCATTACACAAGAAAATTAATACAATAAACGTTCCAAACTCGCTGGCTGCTTTCTAAAGCATTCAGTTTTTTGTACGCTACTCAAAATGCCTTGAAAGTGATGATTATTTTCATTAAAATAAAAGTGTTTCTGGTATGTAATTTTCTCTAAATTATATCTCATATCTCAAAAGACGAAGAAGAGAACTTCATTTTTTCCAAGTTTCAAGCTCTGGTTCAAACTCTTTCCCACTCAGGGAAGATCGAATATGCGTGCGATAATTAGGACACGAATTATGAGATGAAAACCGTTTCCCAAACACTTGACATCTGGAGCTCGTGAATGTTTCCAAACATCACATATTGGACCCTCAAACTTTTCAGACTCAGTGAAGAGAGCCATTCAATGTTTTTCGATTCCAGATTACTTTCCTGTTCTACTCTAAAAAAATATGTCTATTCCTGTCAATTAGCCTGCGAAACATGTGCAACAAATTTGCATACCATTTCGATGCCAGGAGTACCCAACGACCCTTTTAGAGAAAATTAATCGCATGTTCCACTAAACACTATCTGAGTGTCTCTACGTCAATCTTGGTCACTAATTAACGTTCCTGGAAAAAAAATACTCGCTCCTCACTGCCAGCGAGCAAGACTTTTAAGAAATCAAAATCTCAGCCAGCTCGGTAGCCGGCAAGCAAGTCAGCTTGTAGGCACGGCAACATGGCTCTTCGGGACCGAATCGGGCAAGTTATTTACATAGATGAGAAATGAATGGAGTCCTGAGGTATTCCGATGCTGACAGGCAAAGTATCACAAGGTTTCACCCAGTACTGTTACACGTTGGTAGCGACCCATCAGGGAAGAGCTAAACCACTGCAAGAGGCTGCTTCCAAATCCAAACTCGTGAAACTTTTGCAGCAGGAAGCCGTGGTTCACCTTACTAAAGGCCTTAGACATATCCATATAGATCATGTCCACTTGTTTTCCGTTGTCTAGTAGGGAGCTCACGTGGTCCAGAACTTCCAAGAGGTTGGAGGTGCATGATTTCCCTCTAATGAATCCATGCTGACAATCTCTTTCCACCTCGCACAGTCTATCTTTGAAGTGTTTTAACACTTAAAAATACACACCGCTTCAAGACTTTAGATACCAGTGACGGTAAGGAGATGGGTATGTAATTCTCTGTTCACTCGTTAGGCTTTCGTGACTTCAAGGGCTTCGAGTACGGATTCGACTTTGAAGTAGCAGTTAAACAGGTTGGCTTGTTCCCGAGGATTTTCAATTGAAGATCTTAACCTTAGTTCGTCGGAGGGAGATAGTTTCAGCTTCTGTCTTATAGATTCCTTGTATGGGATTGCGTCCCTTAAGCCTCTTTGTCTGTATATAGTCAGAGACCGCTAATAGAAACGTGTCTTTCCATTTATGCCAGTCAGGATTTATATCGTCATTGGCTATGATCGAAGAGAGGTTAATTGCTGACAGAGCCGTACGCAGACCCCTAAAGATGACCCCATATTGCTTTACAAGACTTCGGCCGCGGCGTACTTGTAGGTGACCAAAACAATCTATACCAACTGCTGTGAAAGGTGGCGCACCTGAGGTAATCCGGTCCAAAGGCAGATCAGCCATTTTCTGCTCACAAAGTGGGCTATGTCGTCGTCTGCAACTAAAACATTTGGGAAGAACTCTCCTAATAACGGAACTTGCATTTACGATCCAAAACTTCTCGGGTGCCAGACCTAACTCGTACTCTTTGCTAGAGTACCCAAAAACGAGGTGATAATTCTCGATAACCAGATTGGTCACGTGATCATTCTTGGGAAGGATGATTTGATGCTTAGATTCAAAGGAAGTTGAAGCTAGACTAAGTCTTCCGCCAATACGTACTTGGCCATCAACCGAGATGGGATCCAGGCTCCGAAGACTGCTGCTCTTTTTAACTCGTTAAGTAGAGCAGCAGTTTTCTGGCTTCTCAAGGGACTTGAATTCTTTAGGAAATGGTGTCGCTGAACATTCTTTACTATTTCCAATTCTGCGACTTTCATCTCCTCCACTGCTATAAACTGCAAATCTTTGCTTGGAATGTACTCAGTTGACTGTCCGGCTTTTCTTCGCCTCGTTAGTCTTCCCAGAATGTCACGATAATGCGAAACCAAGCTACCTCAACCAATGCCATGAAGATGATCGCTAAAAGGGCTCAACAAAAGGGTAAACAGACTCTGACATGGACGCCACAGAAGTCTTTAGTTCTGGTTTTACTTCTGGGTCTTCGCATGAAATCCTTCCAAACGACAAGGGATTTTGAGGCCAATCTTGCCCGGGTTCCAAAAAAACTCCGGCTCCGTTAACCATCTCTCACAATTCAGCAAGGCTTCAGCGGTCATTCCTCTTGACGTATTAGTCACCAGGATTTACTGCTCCTTCATGTGGTGCCATTGATCTGGAGACGAACGGTCTCGTATCATGGAAACGCGATTCACAAAAAAGGTGCAAAAGCGCTTGTTTTAGTTCTTGACATAAAGCAGAACTGACATACTATCCGTCCAGAATACTAATTAAGTGTTTAATGAAATCTCGATCTTTCTCTTAAACATCTTGTCATGGCGCACTGACATAGCAGCAGCTCGGAGCTCCAAACGGGGAACTGAAACAGCTTTCATAGGTGTAACGCGTGACTTGTCAAACAGGAATGCACAATGAATCTTGCCTCCTTCATTTACTGATCGCAAAAAAGACACAGAACGATAAGCAACTTCTGAGGCATCGTAAAAATGAAGAAGCTGATTGAATGTAACTTGGCCGAAGTCTGCTGGCGTCAAACAACGATTAACACCGAAAGACGTCAGTTTTGGCAGATCTACCAGCCAATTTTTCCAGCGCGGACGGTACTCCGGAGAAATTTCATCATCCCAATCGAGCTTGATGCGATAGAGATCTTGGAGAATATGCTTCGCCGTCAAAGTAAAAGGTGCCGAGAAATCCAAGGGGTCAAAAACAGAACTTGCAGCGGACGGGATTCCGCTTCGTATCGAAGGATAAGGTTTTGCACAGATTTTAAACCCAAACGTATCAGTTTCCACCCACCACTGGATTCCAAGAGCCCACTAAATAGGTAAAACGTCTTTATGTGCGTTGATCCCTTTAATTTCATTAGGTCTCTCAGACTCAGAAATAGCTTCATTAACACTGCGTCTGTTGCCATTTGATCCATTTGATCCATTTGGTTAACTTGAAACCGCCTCTTGAAAGAAGGCCTAGCAAGCTGTCGACGTGAGTAATTGCTTCCAACTCAGAAGGGAGATACTTAAAGCAATCGTCTACATAGAAATTTCTTTTTACTGCGTTAACGACGTCAGAGGGGAAACTTTCTTTGTTATCAACTGCCGTTCTCCGAAGTGCGAAGTTTGCGCAAGCCGGGGACGATATGGCACCAAACAAGTGTACAAGCATCTGGCATTCCTGCAGTTCTACCGCCATGTTGCCGTCATCCCACCATAACAAGCGCAAAAAGGAACTGTCACGGTCCGAAACTCGTACCTGATAAAACATAGCTTCTATATCTGCCATGACTGCGATTCTGTCTTCACGGAATCTTATCAATACTCCAACTATAGAATTGGTGAGGTCTGGAACCTTGAACAGCATACTGTTGAGCGATACACTATTGAACTTTGCAGAACATCAAAAACAGCTCGAATTTTGCCAGGTTTGTGGGGATGATATACCCCGTGGTGGAGTATATACCACGCCTTTCCCTCTTCAAGACTTGTCTGATCCGGGGAAAAATTAAGTGCACAACCCTTAGCCACAATGTCTCTTATGAAAGCTTTGTAGTCCGCGCAGAACTTCGGGTCTCTTTCGAGTCTTTTCTTCAACCAGTTCGAACGCCGTATGGTAAGGAGATTTGATAATGGCAACCTTTCGTTCAACTGTCTCTTCGGCATTTTGCTTGAACTGCCGCTCGTCCTGTGACATCTCCGTCTTTTCATCAACGATTAACCAAAGAAATTCACGATTGTAAAAATATTTTTCCATTTGGTGCAGTTGCGGGTCAACCTTAACGAAAAAGCCAGAGACCTGAGGTCGATGGCGATGACGCCCCAAGGGACGATTAATAGCCTAACCAATGCGCGTTATTGCAGCGTAGGGACCACTTTCCTGACTGTGTTTTATCTCTAACGGATCCAGGGCTTCAGGTACATCACTTGCAATCAGAAGACCTGCTTCAGCATGGACACGAGGAATGAAAACACCTTGTATATGAGGTCTCTAGTAAATGTCATATTGAATGCGAATGTCTTCGATGCTAACAGGAATCTCTGGTCAGGCATTCAGCATTGGTAGACTAACGTATTCAATCTAATCTAAGTCAGACACGAGAAGGTCACGAACGATGGTACTATAGGTCGTACAGTTTTCCCAATCCAGGGTAGAGAGAGATATCTTTGTCTTCTGACCTTTCACTCCAAGTTGCTTCAATATAGGCTCTGTGCAGAAACTTGAATTGCTGCCATTGCCGAGAAAGGCGCTCGTGATGACACTCTTATCAGTACCTTTCGCTCTAACTTTAACTGGATTTACGGCCATCCCTGTCCTATAACGCCCACAATGGTGACTTTGCGCTTTCATGTCCGTGTTTACCACGTTGAAACGAACTTGAGAGTCTGTTCCTACAACCAGGTCTCTCGTGGTTCCCCCGCGCGGACGAGTATGTAAAACGGATAGATGCTTTCTTGTGCAGTTTGCAATTTTGCAAGTCTTCCTTTGAAGGCAGTACTGCAAAACATGCTGATCTGACAGGCATCCGAAACACAGGTTCTTGGAAGTCAGGAACTGGTATTTTTCTCTTGATATGGCTTCCACATTAGTGACTGGCAGTCTTCAAGGGCGTGGTTCTTGTTACTGTACACGCACTGAATAACAGGGTCATCCCGCGGCCTTGCTTTAGCACCGTCAACTTGGGAGAGGAAACTGATCTTTCTCAACCTGGAAGTCTTGTCACTTGCTGCAGACGGCCCTGAGCCAGACTCGTACCCAGTCGCTATTTACGTGTTTTGTGGGGTGGGAAGAGGGATTGCGCGCAGGGTGTCATTGGAAGAAGCGAAGGAAAAATAGCGACTGGAAGATTTCGTTTGACAGATCCGTGCAATCGTGCGTGGAACCGTCCAGTGCTCTTTTTTAAGAAAACGGAGTAATTTTAGACATTTCTTGCAGTCAGAATTCAGTGCGGGTTCTAGTTTGGTATTTAACGAGCTAAAGCGTTCGTCCGATGAGTGATTTCCTTTTTTGTTTGCTTGTAATGTCGTGCTGCCGTAATGGCTTCTTCGCGGGAACATTCGCGGCAAGACGATGTGGGTGATTTGGACAATCCGTTCAGTGAATTGTGGATCGAAGGTTAGTATCACAGTCATATTTCGTCTTCCCGCGAATATTCCTGCGAAAAAGCCGTTAGCCGTTACGGTAGCACGAAATTACAAGCCAACAAAAAAGAAATCACTCTTTGGACAAACGCCATATTGGATCAAAATCTGCCAGTCGCTATTTTTCCTTCGCCTCTTTTCATGACACCCCGCGCGCTCCAATCCATCCTCGTATCCAATCTTCTCACCCCACAAAACACGTAAATAGCGTCTGGGTACGAGTCTGGCCCTGAGCCAGATGGTGGCTTTGAGCTTTCTTAAATTTTTGCAAAAACAGGGTTGGTGATAATCCTAACTCCACGATCCACGAACGCGAGAAGATCGCTAATCTCCACAGGCCTGGCTTGCAGCTCCATTATGTCGTCTGCAGTTCTACGCCATCTCTCTCTGAGGTTGTACGGGGGTTTAAACACCAATTTTTGGATGTTCCCTGGCTGATCAAACTTCCATACGTAATGACTGTCCGCCGAGGCGTTCTTGCAGCTCCTCAAATATACGGAAAATCGATTTAACGCCATACGATCCTCTTCCTTTATTTTCGGCAAGTTCAATGCTTTAATTTCATAAGAGACGCAATACGGTATTCTTCACCGAATTTCTTTTTCAGGAGTCGGCGGGCCTTGTCATACCCTTTGTCTGATGGCAAGTGGTGACAAGATCTCACAAGGTCTTTTACATGTCCTGCAATGAGCTGCTCGAAGTAATACAGCCGATCGGTATTGTTAAAAGTCCTGGATTCAATCAAACTCACGTAGGAAGGATCGGTACTCCAACGGGTTGCCATCAAAAACTGGAATACGCGGCTGAGGGAGTTTATTTCTGTTCTGGCTGTGGGCGAGTAACTCAACTATTCTGTTCTGTTGACTCTGGAGATCTGTCTGCTGCCGCTGCAAAGCAATCGTTTCTTTCTGTAAACTCTCTTTAACCACGTAGTGATCCATACGTTCAGGTGCGGTACGATGGGCTGGGAAACTAGGAAAGTCTTGATCAAAACGACGAACTTTCTCTTGGCCAGGATTTTTAGTGGGAGTGGCAGTAACAGAATCTTCGTCATTTAATCTTAGCTCCACTTGGGAGGTTGTAACTGAACTTAACTAGGGGAAGTTATCGCTGCGAATGCTCTTTCTCTTGCTGTAGACTTAGCAATCTCAGCCTCCAAATTAAGACCGGATTCTTCTTGCTTCAAACGAAACTTCCGCTCCTCGAGCACCTGCCGTTTTTCTAGGATAGTAATCTCGTCCCTTAATACCGCAACTTGAGCTGCCTCCTTGGCCCTTGCTAACGCAACGGAAAAAGGCTCGACTGGAACTCCGCGAAACCTTGGACAGCGTAGGCGTACCAGCGCCGCTAATAGAATCCTCGGGTTTCACGTCCGAATCCACGCAAAGCGATTCTGCTAACAGCTTACTTTCTGTCGCTGCAATCCAGTCAACGATCCGTTGGCGAAAGGGGGTAAAATTTATCTCCTGTCTTTCAATTTGACATTCAATTTATTCAGCCTCGTCACGAATCTCACTGACATAATCGCAGTGAGCATGTTTTGGTTTTTGGAAGGCGGCGTCCACGTGTACTAGGTTTTCTTTCGTCTGCTAAAGAGGCGATAATCTCGTTCGATTTTGCAGTAACTTTGGAAGCTTCTTTTTTGTCAACATCTTCACCATCATTTATTTATTTATTTGCCTTACTAAAAAAAAGAAAAAATGATAGAATTTACAATAATGGCGAGGAGATCTCAAGAAACGACCAGGCCTATAGGAGAGGCTTCCTCGGCTGTCATTAAGAAATAGAAAATATGGTGCTGCGTAAGTGCGGCTTGGTCAATTCATGATTTTATAGATAAAAATTAACTGCAACATTTTTTTCGTAAAGGTGAAAAAACTTGATGAAGAAGTAATTGATATTGGGTGAGAGTTCCAGATTTTGGGACATTGGTAAAGGACTGTAAATTGCTAAAGATCATGCTTTACAAAGCAGCCAGCGATTTTGAAATGTTTATTGCATTAATCTTCTTGTGGGATGGTTGGTCTAGGTTTGTGTAAAGTTTCAAGTTCATTGGCGAAGAAATTTGCCAGTATTTTGCCTGTTTTATCCTATTTTATTTGCTTCATCTTTTATACTGTCAATCACTTTGGTTTTACGTAGTTCCGTAATTGCAAAAATACTTGCTGACGGTCGACGGTAAAGTTTCCCTTTTTGACGGTTGACGGTTAAATTTTAGGCTGTTTGACGGCTGCCGGTTAACTCAATTGAGACCGTCTAATAAACGTTGGTAATTCGTGTCCGTAGTTAAGGGGCGGGGTGGGAAGGGAAGGTGAAGTATTGTCTTGGTATAAAGAAGGGGGATTTTTGCCACGCTGCTGGATCAATCTGCCTAATTATTTTTTCATCAGGCCTGTGTATGGTGTCCCAACGCCATTCGTTTAAACTTCTTAAAGGTGTTCTTGGTCATAGTGATGTGGTCAGCTTATTCATCCAAATAATTAAACTATATAAGCACGAATGCACGGAATAACACAAACATGGGACAATGTACAATGAAGGCAACATAGGCTTGATGGCCGATACTTGATTCAAATTATTCATTCTGATCAAATTTGTTTCTGATCTTTTGCAGTTTTGATTTTTGCCCATCTGGTTGTCCTAGGGCATGGTGAGTTTTTTGATAAATGTCCGGTAGTAAAGCCAATTTTTTTAAGGCCAAATTTATTCCAACAAAGTTGTCTGTTATTTTCGCTTCTGGGAAATCTGCTAGTAACAGTGTTTTCAACAAAGCTTGCGCTCTAACTGCACGTTTTGTTTAATGAGAACATGCGTCGATATAAAGTAGTATTATGTATTATGTGTTATGTATTATATATTATGTAATATGTTTAAGTACCGTTCGTACAACATGTCTACTATCAGATGTATTATGTATTATGTATTATGTATTATGTATTATGTATTATGTATTATGGATTATGGATTATGTATTATGGATTATGGATTATGTATTATGGATTATGGATTATGGATTATGGATTATGGATTATGGATTATGGATTATGGATTATGGATTATGGGTTATGGATTATGTATTATGGATTATGGATTATGGATTATGGATTATGGATTATGGATTATGTAATATGTATAAGTACCGTTCGTACAACATATCTACTATCAGATGTTAAGAGGTTTTCTTTTCAGCGTTAAGGGTTAAAAAGCCAAACTATCTAATCCCATTTACTATACGAGCATTACAAAAGCAAAAAATTATAAATGACATTAAATTCAAGTTTCAAAGTCATTTACGGTTGTATTTTTATTTCATCATAGGATACTCCACAGCGGCTCCATACACAGCTCCTCAATCATCTGGTAAATGATGTTTAATTTAGTATGCTCAGTATTTTCAGAGAAATAAGCTTGAGAAACTGTGACATTTACAAAGAATATGTGGCTGAGTGTCAAGAGTCTGAAGAGTTGCCACCCCGTCATATATTCCTTGTAAAATCTTTACAGTTCAGTTCTGTAAACCGTTATAGCAAAGCGTTCTCTAATTTTCTGCTATATCTTAGTTTGCCTGCGAGCTCCTTTATTTTGTGGAGTGTATTTAAGTGAAGCTAATCATATAGTTTCTCCGTTTGTGGCAAACATGTAACAAAGATCCTCTATTGAGCGATCGGTGGTGATCATGTGGAATGAAGATTAGCCCGGTGAACAATAACAAATGAGACCACGTAAAATTTTCCAAAGAGTTTTAAGTTGACATTTTGACAGTTTTTGACATTTTTTTTTAAATTTATACTCTCCATCCTTACTGCTACATAAGGCCAAAAAAAATAAAAAGTCGAAGGTATTAAAAACTTAGACTAAGGGTGCGTTCGATAAGGAATTCCGGATTTAGATTTTCAAAATCTAAATCCAGATTTCCCAATCGAACGCGAAATCCGAAAACGGATTTCAACTCCGAGAAATCCGTTCTCAGGGTGGATTTCAATTAACACGCATCTCAAGAATACAATTCAAATAGGGGAGAGGAGAGTAGAGGGGGACCGCTAGTAAAACTAATACTGTGCATCTTTATTGGAAGCAAATTGATAAGAAAAGTAATTAAGACGAGATTTTTTTGAGCTTCGAGCAATTCAAGAAGCCAGCGGTCAAAAATCCCATAAGAACTTGCGCGCACATTTCGCTTTCGATCAGAACGCGCGGCCATGTTGTTCGATTATAGGGGAGAGCGGCTTTTGTGGCGTTTTTGTCGAAAGTGGAAGAGTTGTAAACGATTTTATTCAAAGTTTAACTCTGGTACTTCAAGAAGAAGATCTGAGAAACTTCGAGGAACCTTTTGAGGCGGTGAGTCCAATGTTTGTTTACCGTATCTTCGTTTGTAAACTGTACGCGATGGAGATTGTTTTTGCCGGCAGATTTCGACTCGTTCGTCTGGAGATTGAATTTCTTGAATATACTTTACAGAATAGACGTTCAGAAATGTTTATTGTAACGTAGGAGTATTTGTTTTTTTACAATTAAATGATGAACAGTTGTTTGCATTATTCTTTGTGTTGTCTTTGATCTTATATTCGAAGCCAATAAAATTCATGCAGCGGGCAAGACATGACCGCCGCCAACCATTTTCTCGCCTTTAATCCTAAACCGGCGCCGGCCGGCTTACCCGAGATTGAAACGTTTTTTTTTGGCAACTTCGCAAAAGCTGTTGACAAATCTGTTACAATCTCAGCTCTTCACTATTAGTGTACGCCGTCTTTAGAGAGAATTGTTTTCAGAGAATCAGCTACATGTAAGCTTGTATATTTGTGTTTTAAATTTATACGGTACATTTTTGTACTTGTTCAAAGCCGTACAGACAAATTTTCCACCTTCTTTTAAAATTTATTGTAAAATTTGCCGTTTATTTCCCCGTTTCCGGCGTTTTCTCTTCGGGTCTGTTTTTAAAAGCGTAATATTTGAGGCTTTTTGCTTTCTTATTTTTTCAGTCATTGGATTTTCCATGGCTGTTTCATTTTGTTATAGTTTCTGGAAATATTACACTGGTAGATAATTCTTTTACCAAACGAGTGCTTGTTTTGTCAAGTAATTAGTCAAGTTTGTTCCTTAGCTTTCTGAGTGGCGTTTTCTCCTCGGGTTCGTAGAAGCCTAATATTTGAGAATTTTTGTTTTGTCGATTTTTCTGTCATTGCACAGTTGCTGGAAATTTAGCCTAGATTTAATTCCTGAGCGCTTGTTTTGTCCAGTAATCCTGAAAATTACTCAAGTTTGTTTCTTATAAGACTTATTTATTGATGGAATTCTAGCTAGCTTTTGTAATTAGGACTTTCAGTAGGTTTTTTCAAATTTTATCTGATATTATAATCAGGATTTTAAATAGGATATTATGATAATATAATTTTATACAATTTGTTATTATTATTATTATTATTATTATTATTATTATTATTATTATTATTATTATTTGGGCCCCACTGAAAACTGCCAATGGCAAGTGGGCTCCCTAGCTAAACATTTCCCGCGTGGTGTTTTCTCCTTGGGTCAGTGTGTAAAAGCCTAGTATTTGAGAGTTCCTGTTTTCCCTTTTTTTTTTTTTAGTCATTGTACTTTACTAGGCTGGTTGTTTTGTTATAGCAAGTTTCAGCGTCTGGAAATTTTTCAGTGCGCTTGTTTGACAAGAAATTCTTAACTTTCGTCAAGTTTGTTCCAAATTTTGCTTAGATTGTACAGAACGTCTTCAGTAACTTGCATCAGCTGTTTAAGAAACTGTAACAAAAAGTGAATCTCGCCTTATTAAAGATGGTGAAAACAAAATAAATTGGAAGAACTTGCCAAAGCTGCAGAAACGAGACAATTCGCCTGAGATGTTCTGCAGTAAAATGCACAACACCACACTACAAGATCAAATATTTGAAGTCTGTGCCTCAGTCAGTGGGTGACTTGCCCACTGAAAAAAGAAATTCTTTTTTTTGCAATATGAGTTTGGCAGCGTGGCCCTGTCTGGAAATTTAAGGTGCTGTGCAGCATGCTACATAAGGCTACACAGGTTATCGTGCAATAATGAGAACAGTACTCAGAACAGTACTCTGGTTATCGTACAGCCTTCCCCAGGGGGGTACTCTGGTATAACCGTGATGGGGGGAGGGGGGGGGGCGTATTTTTTTGGGTCAAAAATTTTCAACTCCTGTAATTTTTTGGGTTGAAGATTTAACCGTGTATTTTTTTGGGTCTGAAAAATCTGTGCGTGTACTTTTTGGTTCGAATTTCCGCCAGGCTAATAGTTCTTACTCAATTCAAGCCAAAGTTCCCGCAAGATCCAAAAGTATTATTTCCAGTCTTGTATTTTTTTGGGTGCACAATATAAGGTCCATGTATTTTTTTGGGTGCAATATACTAGGCTCCGTCTGACCCCCCCGTCACGTTTATACCCGAGTACCCCCCTGGGCAGCCTTCGCCACTAAGCACTTCTGTCAAAAATTCAGTTGGACAACCTCCATCACGTTTTGAAAATGCATCGAAACGCACTCAGCGGAGGATTAAGAAAAACATTAACATATGGACAAAACACAAAATACATGAACTTAAAGCAGCTGTTGAAAAGATAGGTGCCTCATATGAGGAGATTTGCAAAGAGATCCTTGAAAGGGAATTTGAGAAAGAACGACAGGTAGGAAAATGCTTACAGTGAATAAACCTCCACTCTAAGTACCTCATGTCTATGATAAATGCCCCTGTAGAATTTTTATTTTGTATTCCAAAAAACTCTTAAAACAAAGGACAAAACAGCTCAATCAAGCAAAAAAATATATAACCAAAAATATTTCACTTCAGAAGCTGCACTGATTTTAGTAATAAGGGTTACTGGTAAGAACCTATTTGGGCATTTGGTCTTTTTTTTTAGAGTCAGGATGCCAAGACTTTTGCACCTTTGGTAGTCTTGTTCCACACCTGGAAACCTACATGTAGCTGTAAAATCAAATCAACAAAACTGGCAACACAAGTGATGAGGACATTTGAGTGTGCCCGCAACCGTATTGAAAATTGACAGAATACTGATACTGCATTTTAAATTGCAAGTACTGTAATCTGCTCTTGCTCTACATGCTAGTTCCAGACAGAAAAATACAGAGGAACATTCTAGTAGTAATGGGAATTGACACTGCATACTGCAGGGCTGGATGAAACAGCAACACCACATTATCAAAGTACTGCATGAAAAATAGCCTGATACTGCTTCCCTAACCAGTAAAATCAGTGCAAAACTCATCGATACCATTTTTTTACTCAAACTTTTTTTCATGCTGAGGCCAGAAATATAATTATTACAAACATATAATTATTGCAACTTTGCTACTGTATTTCTGGGTGTGGTCAACCTTACCCATGTGAGCCTGAGGCTCATCCGGCTCCTGTTGTTATAGTTTTTGCAAAAGAAAAGTTGACATGATCACTCAACCTTTACCAAACTAAAATTAATAAAGTCCCTGGTCCCTGCATTCCATAAAATTCTAAAAATAAGCCCCAGGGTTCAATTTAATAAGCTATAGTATATGCCAACTCCTGTTGTAATTGTCACCTGTAAGTTCCTGGGGGGCTTATATTTGGGGATGGGCTTATTTATAGGTGGCTTTTATATAATATATTTTTTCTGTTTTTTTTTTCTTTTGTTTTGGTTTGTTTGTTTGTTTGTCGAGGAGAAGAGGTATTGTGCACTGACTACAAAATAACAAAGGCTAGACTACACAGTAAAGTGTATGGTACAGGAGCTTCTGTGCCTAAAGTGAATTGGCGGCCTTGTCAGAAACTTTCCATTGGAAACCATAGCCTTTGTGCTAGAATTCATTCACCATCCAGACAGTGTTGAATACTCTTCATACAAAACTGCTTCCTGTGAAGGTAAAAAAAAAAAATCATAGGCCAGTGAATTATTAGGAGGTGGATGCCAACCAGTCCTGTGGTTAAAGCATTATTTTGATTAATTTGAAAAAATGCATTACATGTACCTCTTCCTCCTCCGGGAAAACAACACCTTGACACTGAAAACTACCTGTTAGTAGTTTTCATCTCTTTAAGAATGGTGCCTACTATTGTTACTGCGCATACGTTCTACGCATCTCGAGATACTCAGGTTTCCTATGGGGGGTGCCTACTAAAACAGGGATATTTTTGTGCGGTTTAAAACTATGCGGAGAAAGCAGAACTTAGCAAGTGTTCTTGGTATCCAAAAAGAAAATTGGGGGTAGCCATGCATTTTTCAGAGATAATAAAACTTCAATATGGAAGAAAAATGCCATACATTGCTTTGTATTTTACTGGTCTTTTGGATTATTATTACTTAATTATCTCTGAAAAATGCATAGTTACCCAATAGCCCTTGCTAAAATCTGCTTTTCCCGCATAGTAATAAAGTACACAAAAAACTTCTGTATTGGTAGGCACCGTCCTTAAAATGACTGCTTGTCACTATAATGTTACAGCATTTAGGATAAAATTATTATTTTTAGACTGAACTTCAGAAAACATGTTAAATTGTACTACTTCTAAATAAAACACTTGGAAATTCTCCACTACCTTAGCGGATATTTAGGTCGTTTTGCAGACATACATGTATTGGCGACACAGCAAAACAACACTGAGCTCGGGCAGGTTGGCTCGCGTCGCGCTCCACGCCAGCTTTGCCGCGGTTTTCCATGGTGGTCGATCAACAGCTCAGGAAAACGGCGGGAATTTGGATGTTGAAAAGAATTTCTCATCAAAGGAATGTTTTACTTCAAACCAAAACAAACGAGGCGGATCGTTAAGAAATCGCAGATAAATGGCACTTAAATTTAAAACCGACAGTACGGATAGGCTTAAAACAGAAAAAAAGGTTTCTTTTCAATAGTTGTTAGTACGGTAGCTGCGGACTTCAGTAACACTATTACGATTTAATAGCTTCATATTCCTGAGCAAAACATGGAAATGGTGCGAACTTACTATAAAATGTACGCAAAACCATAAAATATCTACGTTCAAATACAAGACTTGCAAACGAAATATTTGCAGTTCGACGAGAAAGAATCTTGACACGTGAAAGAATCTCGATCGTGATCGAGCGGCGGCTATCGAATTTCAATATGAATAAACCACACTCGCGCATTTTCAAATTGCAACCGTACAACCGGTTCAAAACGAAATCACATCAACTTGAGCAGCACTGGCGAGCTTGTTCTCTAGAGGCCTGTTTTATTGGGATAACTCTTTGGTACATAACACAACTAATCAAGGATAAAGCGGAAAACAAGTTTCTTCATTATTCGATTCACAAGCAATTATTTCTGTCGCGAAGAAATCGTAAATGATGAGCGAAAGTCACCATTGCAAAAGCATTACATCGTACAAAATAAAAACACTATATTTGAAGTTCGAAATAACAGTATGTTCAGTAACTCAGCACTTACCAGAGAAAACCAGATCTCTTGTTGCTGGGCCGATGTGAGAGTGTTGACATTACATTAGCCTACAAGTTTGAGTTGAAGAAAAAACAACCGGTTCAAATATATTTTACTTGAATAATGTTAGTATCGAGTGTAAAATATATGAATAAAATTGCTTTAGGTCAGTAACCCTTAGTACAACAGCGTTTTAGAGAATTGTTCCTGAAAAGGAATATAAATAATTTTTATTTCGCACGATGAGATTGATTTTGCAATCAACAAACCATGGAAATCCCAACAATGAATATTGCGCTTGTATTCAATAATTCTAAAGGTAAAGCAGAACCATTTAAGTTTAAATGTCTATTCTGACTATGTTCTTTTAAATAAAAGTTCATAAAAAGAACGGAATAATTGAAAATTGCACTCGACGATCGACGATATCAGGGATATGCTAGCGGATAAAAAATCTCCAGGTGGACACTGCACCACTAAATCTTGCTCTATCATAACAGAACAATCGGCGATTCAAACTGTTCCTTTAAATGGTTTCTGTGATGTAAAGGATTTTTACTAAAAGAAATAACTGATACCTTTACAAGTTAAGTATAACATACCTTTAAATAACTGGATTAGCCACGCTGTTATCGAAAGTTAACCGGCGGGATAAGCCATACTTCTCCAAGAACAGGCTACACGTTGATTGCATCTGACGACGGTTTAAACTTCTTCATCTCAATAATATTAAGGCTAAATGAAGGTTTACATAGTTGGAGTTTTTTCTACCATAGTAAATGCTTCATATCCGTTTCTTAAGGTGGATAAAAAGCGAACGGAAAAGAAAAAAGCGAAATCTTTTTACTCCGGATGCGAAACACACGTGAATGCTGACGAGTGACGAGTGGCATCACGGGAATTTTGGCCGCGCGTTGCTCGAAGTTCAAAAAAATCTCGTCTTAAGTAGAATAGGAAAATAAGAAAGATATAAGAGAAGGAAGACACAAAAAAAAGAAGAAAAAAAATGAAACAATTGGAATAAAGCATCAGTTAACAATGAGCCAGGAACGTATCATCAATATTGAGCAAGGTAATTTTTTTAGAGTGCTTTTCTAAGCATTATCTTAGTCGGTTTGTTGTTAACTGTCTGAGTAATGTTATTGAAAAAAAAAAATGCCTATTACGGTCGGAAAAAATCTCTTTGGATTTGTTCTGAAAGAAGTTATGAAAAGTTGATTGGAAGATGCACTGCATGATTGGAAGATTGGAAGATGATTAAATTTATGTAGTTCAGATACTAGTGAAACAGGTAAAGTAGCAAGTTTTAAGTTCCCGTTGGATACAACGTTTTATTTGTAAACCCCGCTTAAAACAATAACAAACAACAACAACAGCTTACAAATGCGCTTGAACGAGCTGAGAGAGACGCAGCTATCCTTCCTAGTCATTTAAGTCTTTTACTGCAGAAAGTGATATCCAGACATTTGTTGTTTGTTCACCCATCCACATCTCAATCTGCCTAAAAGCCATTAAAAGCGCTCAGAAACTATCATAGTAATTTTCTTTTTTTTATCTTGTTGTAATAAATTACTTAATTGATTAATGAAATAATCAATTAATCGATTAATCAATTGTTATGTTTTTAACTTTTAACAGATTGCGGTTCTGTTGTTAACAACATACTGAGGAGTCCCGGATATCCAAACTATTATCCAAACAACAAGGACTGCTTTTATCGGGTTCCCATTCCAAACAAAAAAGGGCTGAATATCAAATTTAACTATTTCTATTTGGAGAGCGATTCATATTGCAGGTATGCACGGAAATCAGTTCCTTTCCTAAAGAATATTTGGTATAACTTCATATTCTAAATAACTATTTAAGCCTTAGACTAACAATATTTCAAAATGTCTTTAAGGGTTCTTACAAGTTTTGAGGCCGAAACTTTCATATGCCCTTTCATTTGTTTCCCCAATAACAAGTAACTTTGTTATACAAGCAATTTCTGATAGGCTTGGCAACCGAAATGTTAGAATTTTACATATTAAGTGAATTTTCGTTTCTTTTCCTTTTAGTAATCTTTTGTAGATTTCAACTGAAATTTTGGCTTAACTGGGTGTCATTCTCTGGCAGTAACAAACCAAATAAAGGTGGATCGTAAGTGGAGCCTACACAAATATGTCAAACGATAATACGTCATCAAAGACTCGTGACCCCTTTATTTATTTATTTATTTATTTATTTATTTATTTATTTACACCTAAGGGAAAGAGTTTGTAGGGGGGGGGGGGGGGGGGCTAGGGGATGGGGGTCCTTAACACTCCTTCTTTTTCCAAAGGTTTAATATTGTTATCTAAGAAGAGCGAATTTCTTTTCCTCAAACATAGATATATTATCTATTTTTTTATAGTTACGACTATCTAAGGATTACCAATGATGCAAGCCAGACCATCGGTACGTACTGTGGTTGGCGAACTGGACAAATCGTCCGTGTAACAGGGAGCTATGCTGAGTTCTCTTTTCATTCAGATGGGAGTTCTCAATACTTTGGATACGAACTATTTTTCTCTTATTTCACTATCCGTAAGTACACTGAGTTTACATTCTTTTTTTTTTTCTGAAAATTTTAATATAAGAATATTAATCTGAGTTAGCGATATATACGATTCATTTCCTTACAAAGAACTTATTTGTTAATTTTAAAAAGCTAAATATCAACTGATACTGTTATTTGGGTGTAAGGCTTGCTAGCTCTAGCTTTTTGCGTGTACATTTTGGAAAAGATCGCCAAAATACAAATGTTATTTAACTTTACGAGAGGTTCCATCCCTGAACTTCGAACCCCCTCATTCTTCCGCTCCCCACTCAATCCCCAGTAGACATGTAAACATGAAAAGTGCAGCAGTTTTGACCAGCTTACGAACAATGTCAATTTGATCGAAAAGCAATCAATTTGGCAGCCACATTGATTGTACTAAATAAAACGCACCGTTAATATCCTTCCATAAAAAGGGGACAATTTCGACTGGAGGAAACTTTTGAAAGGATTTTTTTTTTTGCGTGTGTGTTTGTGTGTGTTCTTTGCGTAGTTCGAATTCTTCTATGTTCTCAATATATTACTTTTATAAGAATCCAAACATTGTAAGCAGTCCCCTTTAAACCTTGCATAGATTCGAGCGAACAGGCAAGCTGCGCTGTCTCGGAAATACAACGTTTTTCTATTCCTGCAAAGGAAAGGGACGACTCGTACTCCACGTGCTTTTTGGTTTTCTTTCTTCTTACAGTAGATAGATGCCCTGGTAAATCATTTTCCATTTAAAGTCATAAATAAAAGCTACATTGACGACATTTCCACTTCTCCTTTCAGCTCTGGCATCATGTAACTTTGATTCTGGATTGTGTCCTGGCTGGCGTCAGTCTCACTTAGATGTCTTTGACTGGACGCGGCTTTCAGGCCCAACTCTATCTTCTAGAACTGGCCCCTCCTCAGGCGCGACTGGATCAGGTATTTTCTCCTCATTCAACTGGATACAACTCCTCTACCTTTTAGATAAAACTACAGATAAACAGCAGTTAGACATATGGGGGCACCCCTAAGCTCTTAGTAGGGCTCACACGGTTGGCTGAGGAGCAAAACGATCCACCGTAGCCCTGAAACAGCAGGGCTGTTTTATACACAGGTCTATCGTAATTAGAGGTTATAAAGAATATGGTGCAATATGGAAAACCTTCAAACAATGTACTCTTTTGCAAGTTATGTTGTTTTCTATTACTGGTCAGAATGTGATTTGGTCTGGCAGTAAGTGTTCTATTCAATATGTATACCATTATAAATTATCTTTGAATTAGACACTAGTCAGTAATACTATGGAATCATGACTAATTATAGTAATTGACTGACCGCATAGATTTCACGTTACGAAGTTCCCTACAAGTAAAGTTAAACCCAAACAGACTGCATTTGATATTGCTGATTCTAACAATATGTTTAAGTCAGATATGAACTTCGCAAATGACATAGCCGGGCCAGAATGTCACAGGCTTCCAAATAATTCCTATGGGGCACTTGTAAGTTTCAATGAAAAGTCAACAACAACAAAAATCAAAACGCATCACAAATTACCATGTGGAAAACTGAGATTATTCTGTGGGATTATCCTCTTAAAGAGTAAAAAAGGCTTGACTTTAAAGGGACACAGTCACCTTTGTGACCGCGCTGACCTGGACGCTAGTTTTTGTCAATTTTGAAAAGCGTCCACCTCAACCCAAAAACAAAAGTACGCGTCGGCATCTAAAAATCCGCTTCAATCTTCCCAGCGTTTTATTGGATTTTCAATCTTTTACTGGAAACCTGTTTCTGAGTATGCTTTTGCTCATCCTATGATATTATTTTATCATATTTGGTTAAAAACAGTATGGATCGCGTCTCCAACGGAACGTGAAAAGAAGAGGTGGGAAACGTGAAGGCGCCGGGCGGAAGAAATCGCCTGCGTTGACTAAAATAACGAGCGAAATCAATGAAAAACATTGGAGGACAAATCACCATTATATATGTGGAAAATTACATTTTCTCAACCTGGCGAAAGGTTCGTGCGGTGGGAATCTTCGTAAACGATTCGAGCTACGCGTCATGGCTGTTTGGTTTGGAGCTCAGACGAAGACAAGCTTCGGTACACAGTCGATTATCTCCTCGACAAGGAAAACCTCCAGTAGAATCTTGTTTTCTACGGGTCGAGCAAGCGTTCTTGCAACGACATGGGTTTGGTTCCTAAATTTAGATAACAGAGAAGTGGTAGAAACGAAATTATAAAAGCAAAATATATAATTGAAAGCAGAAATAAAGCTTACCGGTAGTTTCGCTACAAAGTCGTTTCGCTACACTGCATCTCAGTCGATTCGCTACGTTTTAAAATTGACATATTCTTTAATATTTGAACTCAATTTACTTCTCATGCAAACACTGTGAAACGTAGAAACAGCTAAAATAATTTTTCACACGACCAGATACCGAAATAAACGATGAAATGATTCTTCGACTTCAGAGGCATTCGTTGACGTTTGACTTTCCCTGGAAAAGTCCATCAGTAAATTCTCCATGGTATCAAGAAAATGAGTGTTTTAAAATGGCATTAAGTCTATAATCACTATAATAATTTTGACTGGCAAATACTTCGACTCGACAAAGTTTGGTTACATTTTTCAAAGGATGCGCTTGTCAGCGCGAGACTTGTGATGAAGTGTGATATGCAAATCAGCAATCTCGTTCCCAGAGGCTGCGTTCCTTTTGGTCAGCACCAAGGAAGCAAGATCTCTGGGCTAATCAATGTCAAAATCCAGCAAATCGAAATCTGATTGGCTAATACTTTTTATCGAAAGTGTCTTCGGAGGTATCAAACAAGAAATGAAATAGAGACTGTCAAAGATATCGATGCAAAAACCGCCATAGAATCGAAATGCAACTAAATTTTCACACGCTTTTTTGCAGTGAGTAAACACGAAAAAGATAAGTCAAATCACATGACTAAACGGAAAAGGCGCGAAAACCTCTGCTATATGTTGCAGCGTTTGACAAAGCTGAATGACAGTTGACACTTGCGACGGTCGAGTTAACGATGGACCTGACAATTTTCGGAAAAACTCCTCTAATTATCGATTATGAAAAGTGGTTCATAGTCAATGATGGCCGTTTAAAATCGTTCTTAACATTGTCTAAAGCGGATAAGAGTAAAACAACCTTTCTCGTGCTGTTGATTGAAGGAACTGAAAGAAGCAAACTTGTAATCCATTCGCACCGCGTAGTCTGCAAGTTGATCTGACTGGAACAGAATTTATTGAAGATTACTTTGTTGAACAGGAACAGATATTCTGTCAGCAGCCCAGCAGAAACATAATTGAACTTCAACAAGGAAAACCAACGGCCTTTGTTACCGCTGCGTTAAGAGCGGAGTATTCAAGAATGCGTGGCCCAAAAAGTGGTTCAGAAAGCGGACGGACAGAAAGACAAAAATATTAGCGCTTGCCGGAATAGCGATCGTTGTCACTCTATTCACAACAGTTCATTTGTGAGCTTTGTAAGTTTGCAGCTCAGTAGGACTGATAAGCCACGTCGAGTGCAGGTAAATTTTTTTTTTTTTTCAGGATGAGTTTCTTTGGCTTACACTGAGTGTGTGAATTGAAAAAAAAAAATGGCGATCTTTAAGTTGCTGGTTATTTCGGTTGAACGTTTACAGAGTTGTGTCTTGTTATTAAATGTACTTCTACTATTTTATTGTATTTATTCTGGGATCATGGTATCCGGGTAAGCCAGAACTGATCTTGTGAAACCTATCGTTTGTAAATTTGACGGCAGAAAAATTAAGCTTAAATTTGTAAACAATTGTTGGTATTTGTCGTCGACGGCAATCAGGTTAGAAACGGTATCTTGCTGAAGTTTCTCGAATGTTGTTTGAAAATCGTTACCCTGTTTTAGTTAATTCGGGTTGAAGCTTATATAACCTCCGACCAGCCTCTATTTTCGTTTCGCTATTAGCTTTACCATGGTGTCATGAAAAAACTTGGCTATCTCATACTGCGTAGACTGCGTATATTCACCCCCATTTTAAAGTTTTAAAAACTACATTTACAGGCGAAAACAAGCTTACTTTAATTCCAAATGAGTATAGTACAACAAATGGTTTCTAATCGGTATAGCCTATGTATGTGTTTTTGCCTCTGCCTATAAAAAATGTTTGGTTTTTTAAAACGATTGAAATTGTGCAAAATGAATTTGTCGCGGTTGAGAGAGGCATATCGCCGACAAACCCAGATTTTACGCAGATTTTACGCAGCCTTTGTTTTGGTTGTTTTGTTTTCGAAGTCTCACATAAATGACAATCACTTGCAAACGGGAGGGATGGAGGTTGTCACCTTTTTCACTCGTTTTCTTGGCCTTTGATGCTCTTCACCAGAGGCTGTCTTCCTCTCGGTCAGCAATATCTCCCTTTGAACCGGAAGCAGGATCCTTGCTTCCGGTTTCTGATTAGCCCAGAGCTCGTCAATCTCGTACCCAGAGTCCTTAGGCTTTTTGGTCAGCGGGGCGGCGCCAGGAGAGACTCTGGGATAATGGAAAATATTATACCTGTCAAGTTTTTCTGAGTCAAACGCGTGAGATTTTTGTCTCGTCATGACCGGGATTTCCGAAAACGTACGAGCCACTTCCGAATATTTCCGACGATTTTCCGAAGCCTTCCAAACGTTGCCGAAAATTTCCGACGATATGTTGACGACCTTTGAACACTTACGATTCAAGGGGATTGTAGACATTTGAAAGCTTTTGCGATTGTTATAAGGAGCAAATAAATAATACATAACAAATCTGAAATGAAATGAAGATTTTTTAGAGCAACTGGTCCGGATTTGTGAGTCAGGCGTGAGATATTGTCCTTGATGCGTGAGATCGATGTCTCTAGTCCCCAGGCGTGAGACTCACGCATAATGCGTGAGAGTTGGCAGGTATAAAATATCATTTTTTTGATTGGTCGTCTGCATAACAATGGAAGACCGACAGGAAGTCCGTTGGTCATTTGCGGAAGTTAACCAAACCGGAAACCCCCCAACCAACTTTCCTTGTTTTGGAGGGAGATTTGAAATGTCGAACTCGGAGTTTTGTAATTTTTATGTGTGTGTCACGGCTATTTTATTTTATTATTTTTTTTTTCACACCAAAAATTAGAAACACTCCAATTCAAAGACGGGTTTTGAATTATGTCAGAGAAACAATTTCTAGCCGGCTAAACATCAGCCGTTTTATCGTAGGAAGTTTGCCACTACTGTCATACGACGGTAAATCACGGCAAAATGCAAACAGCTTAAACTGATTACTGTCGCTGTTGTGAAAAATTGTTTTCGGAAAATATCATTATATCAGTCAGTTTGGGAGAAAAAGCGGTAGGAGAACGAATTGGTGAAGCCGTTCGCAAGTATGGAAACATTAAACGTAACAGAGAGGACATTGTCGTCAACGTTCTGAATAATTCGAACATGTAATTTACTGTTATCATGGAAAAATAGAGAAGTTCTTGACAGCTATAAACCTTGTTGTGGATAAAAATTTGGAGATGACTGATCTGTTGTAGAGTGGAGTCCATCTCAGGTTGCCGTTTCGATTAATTCCCTTTCGGTTTTGCCACAAGGGAAACGCTGAAGACATCTCCACGATGATCAAACGCCGCACACGAGAGCAAAAGTTTCACTTTTTTCAGTCACGGCCCATGGCCAGTTTACCAAAGAAAAAGATTCAGAAAAAAAATTCCCCCTTTTAGGCGGAGGTAATGGTGTGTTGAACATTTTTCTTAATTTTTGAGAGATTATGTTTTGAGAAATTTTGTCAGATTTTTTTTCTCGCTGTTCCATATTCCATGCAAAATAAGAGCAATTAATTATTTGTCCTAAAAAGTGTATAAGGCCGTGGTTTTAATTTACCTTCAGATGAAAGTTTAATCTCAAATGTAATAGTACATACAGATTTGAAGTTTACTTTTACAGTATAGGGGCAGTTGAGAATAAAGACTTGTTGCCTGTTACTTACAACCATCTTCTCTGTAAGAAAGTCGACACACCGTGACAGTGAAGAGCGACCCAACTTGACCAGTCAAGAAAACAGGTGTAGATAATACTGAAGCCTAAAGCTGGACTTCGAAATGCAGAAGTACCTTAAAATCTTGTTTTTTTTCCCACACGTACACAGACAAATATACAAAAGTTATTACATAATATATTGCTTGGAGTTTTTTTTATAACTAAACAAATAAGGTACACTGAGTTTATAATAAAGATGGCAAAAATTTGAAGGTAATGATAGTTTAATTGTACTCTGTTAATGTACTGTACATTAATATGTAAGTAAAAACAATCTAACCTTTTTAAAATATTATTTTTCCCTTCATCTGACAAAACATGCAAATACTCCATTGAAGAAGTGTGAGACAGGGAAACTGTGGGTTCCCTTGTAGACAAGTGTGCAATCATGCCTAAAGTACCATTTGTTGAAAAAAAAAAAAAAGATGAGCGGTGGGGTGACTTTCTGTGCTATATGTTATGAGGACGACCACCAAGTCTTCCCTTGAAGGGTTCAATTGGGACGCTATTATATTGAGGAGATATAAGAGAAGGCCCCTGCTCGATTTCATTCTACTGTAAGTGTATTCATTGTACATAAACATGGAAGCCAAGTACCCCAAGTTCGTGTGGCATTTGACCTGCAGATAATGCTTGCACAGCCTTGTGCAGAAAGTGACCACTTTCATCATAATTATATTCTTATCAAACACTCCACTTGTAATTGGCAAATTTACTGACATAATTGTTTTGGCAGTGGATGGATTTTACTGAATAATTTGGTGAAAACAACCCCGTCTATAATTTCTTCATGTAATATTCATTCATGTAATTATAATTGCTAATAAATATTAGCAAGAAATTTGTGGTAGCCAGCAGGTTTAAGCATAAAAATTATACTTCTCAGTGAATCCTACCGTTTATTGTTATTTTGCACTGATAATCAAACAAAAAAAAAACTTTCAGACACTACAATACTAGCTTGCAAAAAAAAACTGCATTCAATATTTATTAAAGAATGACAAGTCTATAAAATATATATGTTGAACATTCCAAGGATTCCAATGGGTCCTTTACTCTCTTTCCCTTCCCTGTTAAGGGGTAACTTATAAAATTATGTGTAACCATTATCTCATTAAGTATGTAGAATTTTTAAGTATAATTTGTTAACAAAACTGTTAATTATAGAGTGATTATAGATGAAACATGAAGTTTTACAGGCAATGCTTGTTAGACCCCCCCCCCCCCCCCAAAAAAAAAAAAAAATTACTATTCAATCTATCTTATGGGTTAAAGAACCATCACTAGCCTTATTGTTTATTCTGCTAACCAGCTAAAAAGAAATTTGAAACATCTTTTTAGATATAGTTTTGTAACTAATGGTATGACAAATTTATATGATTTTGAATTATTATCCTGAATGTGTATTTCTATTGTTCTAGAGCTTTGATCAATGCAGCTGATTAGGCTTGGTCCAAACATAATTTATTTATGCAATATGCTGGATGACTTAGATTGTGACCTAATAGACAATCAGAGCCCAGGAAGGGCTTTAAATAAGAGTCACGTTTGACAATTTTCTGTTTTAGTTCTTAGCTAACATTATTGTCAAGGGATCACAAATTCCCACAAGCGCTGGATAATTTACACAGTTCAGCAAAGGTCTCAAAACACTGTGCCAATCATTTAGGATATTGGGGAGTTTGGCAATAGTATTCATCTGTCGTCAAATCAAGAGCTGCAAGATCAGAGAAGAGATTATATTATATCAGCAGAGTGTTGGTTGAGTATAATACTTCCCTTGCCTGAAGTCAATTAAACGTGTGATACCAAATCACATCGCCATCCAGTACTCAAACGAAATGGCAAATCCTTCAGAAATTATCAATTTACCAGTAATGTGCCCTAATCAATCAGAATACTTTAGGTAATGTGTGTCAGTATCTGAGCTATCTGACTCAGCTCTTAGTTAAAGTGTGCACTCCACAACCAGATGAAGTCAGGCCCCACCAAAATTATTTCAATTTATAATATAAACACAATTTCCCCAATCTTTTGACCCCTTCCCCGTGCTTCCTACACTGCACCCAAAATTACAAGAGAACTCACATGAGATAGTTTTAAATTATTTTACCTTGATTACATGTATACAAGAACAGACTAAGGAGATTATACACACGGTATAGAAATTTACTGACTAAATGAAATATTATAGTCAGGTTATCAACAGTCTCTCAACAATCACATTATAACCAATTTACTGATGAGAGGTGGCATGATTACCACTCTCCATACAGTTCTCAGTAAAGCAGAATAGTTAACAAATTAAACCTCAACACAACTCACTATCCTTATTTTTAAAGCCTGTTGGCACAATTATCCAATCTCTGTTATACTACTTCATTTTATTTCTAGATACATTATTAGTATACCTGGGAGCAACTCTACAGCACTAAAAGCATGCAAGATGTGAGCACTCTCTATCAGTTTCGCCAAAAGCTAGGCAAAAGGAATGTTTATTCAGAAAGAAAAACTTCAAAGCTGCTCCTGAATTCATGACATCTATTAAATATGCTGATGTTGAAATTGTACTAGCTTGCACTTGAGCACATATGACATTCTTAAATTCACTTTAAGAATAGCGTGCACACAATTCAGTCTAATAAAATTAACAATTTTTGGGACAAAAAAAATTAATTTACAACAGTAAATATTACTAATATTAAGAGGTGATTTAAATTATTGTCAAATGGTAACATGTATGTCTTCATTGAATCCCATTTGGACGTAAACTGTTAAGGGAAGGGGAGGTATACAGTCAGCTGCTCAGTTCTGTGAGAGGAGAAGTGATGGTTCCTTTTTATTTGTAAGTATAAACAGTAATAAAGAAATATGTTACTTGTCTGTTGTAGCAACGTCTCGAATCAAGTCCACCTTTCGCTCGCTCTTACATGAAAAAAAATCCAGTTGCTTTTATCCACTCTTACGGGAAAAAAATCCAGTTCCTTTTGATCGCGTGTAAGAATCAATTTTGGCTTTCTCGAACACTTTCAAGGCCCGATAAAACCTTCAGGCCCAACAACAATAACACGGCTGCCATTTTGGGGCATTTGACTTCCGTTTTAATCTTAAGCATGCGCACTAAGACCGGAATCCCACGTTTTCAGCTAAGAAATGGTATCTAATGCGCATGTGCACCAGGTGACTGTGTGCCCTTTAAACAAGAAAAAAAAAATCATCTCTTGGCCTTATAGCAAAAAAGACCGTGAGAAATGAATATTGTTACGTGGCTTTGTTTTCAACCTAGAATTATAACATAGCGGGGGAGCATCCTAATCTAATTCCTATTGCCTACATCATGCTACATTTCTCAACATACGCACGGCCGTGCGACCATCCGAAGACATGTGCGAGTCAGATGGGGAAACATGCACGCGCTTTGTTATAACAAACTTTTTACAGAGAGACAACACCATAAAAAAGTATATTTATAACAGCTCGTCGAAGTTTAATGAAACGTTAAGACTCAACCGTTATGAGAAACCACTTTCACCTTTTTTTTTGTTCAGAGAATTTTGCAATTAATCAGGAACAAAACCTGTTTTCTAGGAATCATTTACTTTATTTCCACTGTTATAGAAGAATTGGTTCATGCTTTTAGCTGTGCGTATATCGAGTAATGATGCATTTGGGAAGTTTGGAGAGCACTCAAGAGGCTAGAGTTGCTCTCGGCTCCGCATCGAGCAACTCTTACACTTCTCTCGTGCTCTCCAAACTGCCCGCGTGCATCCATAACTCGATATACGCAAGCTAAGCATGAACCAATTCTTAAATATTGCACGAGGGGGCATAAAGGATAAAATGGAAACTGTAATTTCTCCTTTTTTTTTGTCTGGGAAAATGCGATTTGACGCACTAAAATACAATTTGGTTATTAAATTTAGGTGCCTAGAACGGATCTAGGACTAAATTTTGAGCTGGTAAATGGAATTTAAAACTCCCTTTAACAAATTTAGGACTCTCTTACATTGGAGCTAAAATTTATCTGACATTTATATTTATATTTTTAAGGTTAGCTTTGTTTCTTTGTATTTTTGGATAGGGTATTACATGTACATCGAAACATCACCTAGATCATACGGAGATAACGCAAAATTGGAGTTCTCAGTTCCAAGCTATGAAGTTGGGAAGTTGTCCTGTTTGAGATTTTATTATCACATGTATGGAGCAACAATAAACACTCTCAACGTCTATAACGGAAACAGCATAGTTTTTACGAAATCAGGACAACAAGGATATCAATGGTTAAAGGCTAAACTTGCATTTACTTTGCAGAATAACGTAAGTTGAGCTTCTCAATTCAGTGGTGTTATTTTTCAACAATTGCTATTTCAATACGAAACGTTTTCCTGACATTATTTAGAAAGGTAAACAAACAAGCAGGGATAGAGTATTTGAAGTTTGTAATACTTACTCTAGAATGATGTGTACCAAAACAAGAACAGTACGAACCAGAAGGAGGCAGAGTTGCTCATTCTCAAACCTATTATTCTTCAATCTAGGAAAGAAGTTAAAAGGAGATTAATCGTTATTTTTTACTTAGCCTTTAATCTACAAATTATAGTACAAAGAATAAATATTTAATTATTATTGAATGAACAACCCTCTTTAATTGCAGTGGTTCCGAATTTACATTTTACAGCCCATGGGTTTAATTTGAATGGACCATTTTCTCGTTTGTTGTTTGGTTATTTCATTTTTAGCAGATTTTTAACGTCTGTTAGTCATTTTCTGAAAATGAACGGGTCAATCTATCACTTAGATTACTTTCGAGGGAATTAGTGGTTCATCCTACACTGGCGATATTGCCATTGACGATGTGACATTAACCAACGGAACTTGCCAAGGTAAGTGTAATTCTTCAGATTTGACTACGGAAATAATCTTCTGAGCAGACACTTTTTTTTTAAAAGGACGCCTAATGAGATTAGATTTGAACAAACATTTAAGAATAAAAATTAGCGAAAAGAGGTTTGCGCAGCATTATTATCTCGCCATGACATCATTTTCAAATGACAAAAAATAAGTTCAAACAGTCTAATGTATGCGGATTCCATCTGCACAAAACTATTCGTTCAGACAAATGTAAATGCTTAATCGGCCCTCGCACATCTCACAGCATACATTAGAATGTTTAAACTTTATTTTTGTCACTTTAAAATGATGTCATGGCGACATCGAAACGATGTGCAAAACTCTTACCGCTATATTATTTCTCAAAGTTTATTCCTACTGACTACAAAGGTACGCTTTTCATCATAAGGTAGATATAACGGTTACAAACTAAAATATGAAACGAGTCTAGTCACATCAAACGAACAGTAACTTATCGCAAACGAAAGTTTAGCACAATTACTTGATGACACTTTAATTTGTTTTTTTAGATTGCAAGGAAGTTTCAAACCTACCCTTTAGAAGATTGTACATCAGTTACAGTGATCAGTTTGACCCGCATTGCAGCTGGATTATTAGAAATACTGGACTGGCTCAGCCTGTTGCTGTTATTTGGATTCACGGAACATATTTTGGAGATCGTAGCCTGAGGTACCTGTATCCTTGTTTCATTTTAGTGAAGCAAACTGACATTGACTTATAAGGATTGAATTAAATGACCCTTTATTCGTTAGTAAACAATTAATAGGAACGAGGACATCAACCTGCTGTAAAGATATTGTGTGGAAGAAAGCTAATATTTTTAAGGATCCTCTAAAGTACGCTTAAGTTTTTTGAAGTGTATAATGAATAGGCCCACCTAGTCAGTAAATAAATGCCCTCCTCTGATCGTCGAAGACATTTTTATGGTCAAAACCCGCCGTTTCGTTAACTACGAGTTTTGTTTTCTCATTGCAAACATTTTAGCTTGGTTAGAATCCTTTTCTAGGCCTTACAAGATGTAACATCGTAAGCAGCTGGAAGGCAAATCTTTTTAAGTAAAGGCCATACTTTTCACCTATTTTTCTTTTCAGTTTTTCTTTAAATAAAAATGATATTCAAAGAGTTAAAATAGATCATGTGGTGTATAATTCTGAGCAAAATTCAAAACAACCAAGTCCCAAAGATTACCACTTAACTTAATGGCAGATTCAACATCAACACGTACCAATTGTTCTTTTTTTAACTTGTAATTGTGCGCATGCGCAATAGACGAGTTATAGCGATGGTTCAGTTTCACTTAGTTAGTTGGTTGGTTGTTTCATTTGTTAACTTTCGGACATGTGCAGTGAATGAGTTTTAAATTCAACAAGTGGAAGAAACACGCGATTTTTTTTTCGTTCACTGCGCATCAGAATTACCTTATTCAATGTGTAGAGAATAACTAGACAATGATTTTAGTGTAAGAATGGAAATTTTTTTGTTGAATCTGAGCAAAGTCATAAGTTTTTTTTTCAGTTTGTCAGAAAGTCCGAAGTCTTAAACTCAATTAAAAAAAAACACGAGAAAATATTTTTCTCGATGCATCAGAATAATTGTTTTCAGTCTGTAGAGAATAATTTGACAATCATTTTAGTGCAAGAATGAAAAGTTTCCGTTGCATCTAAGCAAAGTTATAGGGTTTTTTCCGTTTTCGGTGTCTTAAATTCAATAAGAGAAGTGTCGGCTGAACTTTGAATTAAAAACAAAAACACGTGAAAAATTTTTAATTGGAGCATCACAATAACCTTATTCAATGAGTCGGGAATAAGATACAATCATTTTTTATAGTACAAAAATGGTTATTTCTCGTTACATAATCGGGCAAATATATAATTTATTTTAACTTTCAAGGAAGTGTCCGTAGCTGTCTCGAGCTCAATTTAAATTACTGATGTGTCATCTGCATTCACGAGTTGGCTCACTGTAGCCTTTTATTTCTTTTTTGCAGTGAGTATGTCAAAGTATTTAACGGAAATGGAACACAGGTCTTCGTTCGACAGGGTTGTGGTTCAAATTGCATCGTTGGCACACTTCTGGAGATACCATTTGGAGAATCGAGAAACGTCACGATACAGGTGTCACTTGTATCCGCAAGTAGCTACGTAAAACTTGATTATGGAACCTTGAATAAAAGCTTGAATTCAGGTAAGCAGTGTAAATTGAACCTTTTTCCATTACTTCAGTCTTTATGAACATTTACTGTTATGTAATTAACGATTCCAATGGCTGTATTTTATTAATATGCCTTTCACTTTTGTGGTCTTATACAATATGGCATGGTATGTTTTTACTTATATTAACCCTATTAATACCTTCTTTTTTTTTTTGTTGCTGTTTTTTTTTAAATCTTCATTTGCGTTCCGCAATGAGAAGGGACAAATATGAGTTTCTGATTACCACCTCACCATTGCAAACGGTGGCCTTGGATCCGCTATTTTGGATTTCTGTATTTTACCAAAATTTTATTAAACCACATAAATCAACGAAAAAATTGATCTCCACTTGGTAAACTAAAATTACTGTAAGAAAAATATCTTTTCTTCGTTTTTAAGAAAAAATATTCCATTTTCTGAAAAAATTGCCTTGTCAGACATTGGTTACCATGGAAACTTCAATTCAATAAACACTAACCACATCAAATTGATTCCAGATAAATTTGTTACAGAAGGCAGAATCCACTACCACCCAACCCCGTCTATGCAAATAAAACAGAAATGTGTATAGAAAACAAATGCATTGAATTTTGTAACCTAATGATGACGTTTGTGGATGCTTTGGGAGAAACAGACTAGTAGAAAAAAGGAATTATCCCTTTTTCATCCTGAAAGGAAAGATTAAATATCACAAGAAACAATTCGCGTGAGAATAAGCAGTCACCGTTATTTATGTAATCAAGCAAGGAACGAAAGTGAGTAATGAGTGCAAAGAAAAGAGTTAGAAATGGCCTCGCCCTCCCTCTGCCGTTAACTGGATAGTAAATAAGCCCAAAAAAAAATCACTTTTAGCACATATTAATGTATTTTGCACAGATGTGGATTAGCTTTTTGCAACTTTTAATGCAGCAGTCCTTTATGGATAATTGCGAGATTTGATTTACCCACTGATAATTGAATTGTAATAATTTTTAGCTTCCCATCTGCCTGGCTGGAATGTGACAGTTGTGAACAGAACTTCGACCAGTTTTACATTAGGCTGGAGAGACCTGGCGAATCAGCTGAGTGGAGGAGTGCGCTTTTACATAGCCATTGTTATCAAAGCAAACGGCAATTTAACAAGCAGAAAACTGTCGGATCCAAATGCTACATCCACTGTGATGATGGGGCTAAGTACTTATACTGAATACAACATCAGTGTTCTAGCCATAAGTACTGATGGGAGGCCCTTTAAAAGTGAAAATATCTTGGCAATGACCGACGAAGGAGGTGAGAAAAATGAAAAATGGAGGCCCAAATATAAATTCGCCAGCTAGTAAAACAATTTCGCTCAACGTTTGGTTGTGGAAAATTTAAGAAGTATGCATTGGATGTCATTGTACACAGGTGAGATCAATAAAACGGGCATCTATAATTTAACGAAACACAGTCTTCTATAATTGACAGAACATCATGGTCTGTCGAACTTCTGTTGTCACACTGATTTTCCATTGAAAAGATTAAACGAGCGAGTTGAACCTTACCCTATTTTTGTTAAGTAAAGAAGACTGGTGGCGCTTTGGGACCCTCTTCTGGCTTGATCCACCAATTAACGGTATTCTCTTGAAGAAAATAACCAACATATTTGCCCTTAAATTTTTAGTTCCAAGTAGAGCACCCTACCTTTCACGAGTGATAAGCGTGGCGTTTTCTTCCGACCTCATGGTGTATTGGTATCCTATTTCCCCGAACTACGTCAATGGCAGGCTTCTGGGGTACAGCATCTATTATCGGTACAGACAAAGTTACTATAGCTGGTCATCTCACGAGAGTGTCAACATCAGTTCTCATAATGCTACGTATCTGAAATTGACAAATTTGAAACCGGGACAACAATATCGTGTCTCAGTAGCAGCCTTCACGTCCAAAGGAGTAGGGCCACGTTCTTACGAATATTACGCAACGACAGGTGAGGATTCTGGTAAAAATAAAGTATGATTACACTGCCTTTAGGATGAGGTAATCGCAATACTAGTCCATCGGAAACGCCGTGGAAACGAATGTTTGCCAAGTGCGGTGTTCTACCCGTCATTTTATTTATATCGCTGTTTTGCCCCGAGTTTATAGAACTTATGCATAAATGACGGACGGTTTATTATTGTTTCTATATATGTTAACTAGCCCTCTAAGCAACAAAAGTTGTTTTCCTATATACGAACGTAGTGTGTAATGAGTACTAGTGATCTTTTGAAACTTGCAGAAACATAATTGAAGAAGACTTAACACTTAGTTAGGTTTCCACGTAGTTCGTTGATACTCATTATACTCCTGGGAGAATTGTATTGTTCATAACGCAGTGACCCCAGTTAGGCCTCGAACCCGGACCTTTTTATTCTTGTACAACGCACTGAACATTTGGCAACCGCGGTCACCGTATGGAATACTACTTAAGATGAACTATCTCTTTTGTCCAATTAGAATTGAGTAGTTTGTTGAGTACGCTAGCAAGAAAAGAATATCCCCCAGCTTTTCTTATTTGTTATTATAAACGTTTTCTCCGCTCTCTTCTTCCTATAGGATGTTCAACCACTCTCAATATGACCTTTGGTGAGATAGATTTCAACGTTTTAAGTTCCTATTACGTTCGCTGTTACTGGAAAATACAAAACGCCGGTGTCAACCAGGCCGTAGCTTTGATTTCAGTGAAGGAATTAAACCTTCAATATTGCAGGTAAATAAACTCAACCATTTAATTTAGATAGGTAGAACAAAAATGTATGAGGAGGGGAAAGAGGTCTTTGTTTACATGTATGTGGGAACTTCTTGTAGAAGAAATTGTAGCTCTTAAACATAACGTCATCATTTGTTACTAATAATTATCACAATATTATTCCCACATTTGTGATAAAAATTAAACTTATCCATCAGACGATAACTTCATCCATTTCCAGTTCAATCTCGTCCGCAGACCCCAATTTTCCTTTGGTCAGCACCTTGGTGTTAAGAGAAAGTCCGCGTTAGATTCGACTGGTCAATCTGGGCCAATCGTTCGATTTCCGTCAAATTTTCAGCAACAAACAAAGTTGATATAACATAAAAGAAAACACATTTCTTTTGATTCTAAACTTAACAAGACCCGAAATTTTAACGGGAATGTTCAACCCCCCCCCCCCCCCCCCTCTCCCAACCCCCAAAAATCGACCTTTCACCGAGTCGAAATTAACCCGTTTTCGGATGTTTGCCGCCGAAAGAATATTAATCCGATAAACCTTACATTTATACCACAAACACATACGCTATACTATTTTACAAATATGGTATATAGAACTCATATTATTAAAAACTTTTAAAAGGAGGGCATCTCAAACATACCGGTGTTAACGATTCGTGCACGGAGGGTGTCAAGTGCTGCAACATTTCTCAAAATTCTGACTTACTCTGGAAGACTCGTGTATTTTTCCAAAGAGTACGAGGATAGTGTCCTTAAACTACGGAATAATATTTAGTGGCTCTCTATACTGCGAAAAGATACGGCCGCAACAATTTTGGGCAAATCTCTTATTTTCCGACACGTGTTGTGTGACAGCGATGGCATCCCAACGCAACAAATCTCGACTTTTTTCGGTCTTGACCGCAACTTCAAGTAAACAAACACGTTTTAAAAAGGTAAACAATTAAAAACATACCTTAAAAGTTAAAAGTTCCACTGTTTTGCCTCCAAGATTTCATGTTTCACCGATTAACTGTCAGCAAATTTGATTGCCGCGTCACGGATACCGATCATGCTAGCTAAAAACCTGAACATCTCTACAGAGTTCCGTGAGATTAGTTCTGTTATTCAATCGGGCACTCTGCCGACGAAACAATCATCAGTTGCACAATTTATATCGAGGAAAGACTTTTGGAAGTTGTCGTCCATCTTTGTTTTGAAATAACAACCGCTGACCGCAACAACACTTCCGGTGTGATCGAACCGGAAACAAAACATCGTCTACAGTAAGAAGTCGTGCACTAAGTTCAATTTCTAGAGTTTTGTTGTTATTAACTTACTGTTAATTACTTAATTATTTCTAGCTTATTTTCTACTTCATATGCGTACATGTTTATGCCGGACAACTTATTATTTAACCCTTTTACGTTATCTAACATGTATTGTACTAAAATAATAACAAAAACGGTAGAAAAAAAAATATCGCAAAACTGAGAAATATATAGAAATGAGACTTCAGAAAGGTCTCAATAGCAACTGCGATTTTACGAAACTTGCAATAAATGAGACGTCAGAATGGCCTCAGCGAGAACTGCGAATTCTAATGCAAAAAAAGAAGAAAATGCAGGAAACTGCGAAAATTGGCAATTTTCAGTTGAAAATCGTAAACGTTGTAGCTACAATTTCGTCCTGGACCGGCATACCGCTACAAGAGGCTAGGCTAGCAGATTTTTTCTTTATCTTGTTTGTATCCAGGAGGTTTTATTTGAGCTAGACTTTTCAGCGGCTCTCCTGTTTGCTAGCTCCGAGAACGACAGGTAGCTGCATGGAAAGCAATCATGCATTAAAGACTGAGTGTACCTAAATATTATTCAGTCTCTTAGCTAGATGATTTTATAAAAAAAACACCAGCATTTTTTAACAAAGATAGCCAAGTGCTGAACCAAATCCTTCTTTCTGTCCTTTGCTGTAAATGGGACTTCATAGTTCTTTAGAATATTCTTTAGCATTGAAACATTAAACCTTCCTGTACTCCTGTGACGTCATCACCGACGTCACACTCCACTCCACCATCAAATAAATATTGAATAAAAATAAGTGAAAAATATGCCTTGACCTGCCGCCTGGTCTTCTTGTGACTTTACCGCCTGGGTGTCCTGTGCCCATGTAACGTCGCCACTGACGTCACACTTTACTTGTCCGTACAATATATATTAAACAAGTATGCTTTGGTCTGCCACTTAGGCTTCATGTGACTCCATGTGACTCCATAAACAGCAGGCCTTGGCCTGCCGGCAAAGAACTGACGACGACCACGACACGACCATTCACCATGAAATCCGGGTATTGCATGAAGTGGCGCGTCACGCTCGCGTGACGGGCCACTTAAAAATGCCTCCGTTCCTGGCATTGTAGTCTTGAAAATATCTTTTAATAAATACTCACTTCCTAGCTATTAAAATATGAAAGAAAACAAATGTTGCAGGTACCTCCAGGGGCCCAGCATTGGTCGGATTCGTTGGCACATTTGTGCGGCGTGGGAAAATATCTATATGGTGTCGAAGATAGGACATTGGATATCGCTGCCATGGCTTCTTGTTTGGCACTTCTAGTGAAAAAAACATTCTACCATGAATATAATGGTGATATCAAAGGAAATGTCTTTAGAGGCAGTCATTGCTCATAACGACCGAACAACACAGTACATGCGGAATGTAAACTACGCGTATTGTACACGTGCTCTTGACTATAAAAAAAAAAAAAAAAAGATACCATGCATTATTATTTGAGTTTTATCATTTTAGCTTTTATCATCTTCAATCCAAATAGGGATATGGGACGATGCTGTGGACACCGTGTATATATAGGGAAGATAGAAATATACCCACCATAATCAGTCAACAATAAAGGTAAAAAGTAAGAATGATCCCAGAAAGTTAATTTATTTCAAGTCATTTATATTACCTCCAGTCTGAACTTTCATCACAATCACTGTTTGGCTAGTCTTCTTGGTCATGCAACCACGTCGCTACTTCAAGTTTCTCCTTATGCTTTTTTCGGCATGCCGTACAAAACGCTAAACCAGCGACAGGAAAAAAGTAATTATTATTTTTTTAAATAGCAACTGAGTCGAAAGGCAAAACGTCGGTACTTAAAAATAGAATAAAAACATTTTAACAACTCACGCGAACCCACTCTTGCTGTTTCACCATAGAGAGTATAAATCTCTCTTAATGTTTTTAAATTTATCACTTTGTTGCCGTCAACTCGTTTGATCTTCCCAGTATGTTCAGGATACTGGTAAGTTCGTGGAGGCTGCCAGCACCTGTCAAGATTATTTCTGTGCGTGGTACATATTTTTTTTTTTTTTTTTTTTAATGCAAATCTTTATTGGAAATAACAAGATTACAATTTGTAGTTTTACATTTCAGAAATACACACAGTTACACAACACTGGACACATGCACAAAAAACGTACACACAAACACAAGTTGTAACAGGCATGTTAAATATAGACTAAGTAGACTAAGTAAATAATGAATATTAAAGAGGTTGAATTATGAAAGGCCTTCAATGCGAAGTTTGAAGGCAATACGTTGCTTAAACTCATCAAAGTTGATTTGTTTTTTGTTCAGAAAAAAAAAAAAAAAAAGTGCGTGGTACATATGTTCATCTCCTTGACCTTACTGTCTCCGAGGTCAAATAACCAGGCACGAGCCAATACAACTTCAACTTCGGTCATCTTCTCGCGTGACAAATGGCAACTTCGCAGGTGATTAGAAATATCACTGCAACATTCGCGAAGGAACATTGTGTCATGGTCACCTCTATTAGGACCACACTTGGTGTTCAACACAACGGAAAACGAGCAAATTTCGGTTTTCGACATTGTTCTCTTCGCGAATCACATGATCTTCGATCAGTCACTATATTGTTCTGATTAGTCATACACAAGAAGAGATTGTTGTACAGTATATGTTTGATAGAGACACGTCTGTTACAACTATACTCAATAAAACGCATCTCTTTTTTACACAATAACAACAAACAGTCATAACACAAACCCAGGTTGATTTTATGCTGTTTATTTTTTTTTTAATTAAGGAGAAAATTGGCCCATGTTCAATTGTTCCTCATTTCCTGTTCGCAGACGTAAGTGTTTTTGCGGTCAGCGGTTATATCTAAACAAGATGGACGACAACTTTCAAAAGCCTTTCTGCAACGTCCAAAAATCTTTCTCTGCAATTAATGATTGTTTGGTCGGCAGGGTGCCCGGTTGAATAACAGAACTAATTTCACGGAACTCTGTAGAGATGTTCAGGTTTTTAGCTAGCATGATCGTCGCCTGCAAGCAATCTAAAGAACACGGATCCCGTGTCACGGTATCCCTGACGCGGCTATCAAATTTGCTGACAGTTAATCGGTGAAACATGAAGTCTTGGAAGCAAAACAGTGGAACTTTTAAGGTATGTTTTTAATCTGTTACCCTTTTAAAGCGTATTTCTCTACTTTAAGTTGCGGTCAAGACAGAAAAAGTCGAAATTTGTTGCGTTGGGATGCCATCGCTGTCACACAACACGTGTCGGAAAATAAGAGATTTGCCCAAAATTGTTGCGGCCGTATCTTTTCGCAGTATAGAGAGCCACAAAATATTATTCCGTAGTTTAAGGACACTATCCTAGTACTCTTTGAAAAAATACACGAGACTTTCTGAGTAGTCAGAACTTTGAGAAATGTTGGTTTTTGTTGCAGCATTTGACACGCTCCGTGCACGAATCGTTAACACCGGTATGTTTGAGATGCCCTCCTTTTAAAATTTCTCAATAATATGACTTCTATATACCATATTTGTAAACTAGTATAGAGCTGTGTTCGTGGTATAAATGTAAGGTTTTTCGGATAAATATTCTTTCCTATGTCACTGTATGATATTATAAAGAAAAGTACAGGGAGATGTAAAGAATCGACCATAAGAGGATACAGAAAAAATCTGAGCCCCAGATGAGATTCGAACCCACGACCCTCCGTGTTCTAGATCGGATGCTCTAACCTCTGAGCTACTGAGGACTCGTTGGCGAGCAAGGGTCATTTTTGTGGGTTGGACTTACGAACCGCATCACGCGGTCACGGAGTCCATCACAAGCAACACATTAAGGCTTAACTGCATCACGCAGTCACATTAATCGCAAGAAATGTCTCGCCCTTGAGCCTCCAACCAACCAACCTATGTCACTGCATGATATTATAAAGGAAAATACAGGGAGATGTAAAGAATCGACCATAAGAGGACACAGAAAAAATCTGAGCCCTAGATGGGATTCGAACCCACGACCCTCCGTGTTCTAGATTGGATGCTCTAACCTCTGAGCTACTGAGGACTCGTTGGACCGCGTGATGCAGTTCGTAAGTCCAACCCACAAAAATGACCCCTGCTCGCCAACGAGTCCTTAGTAGCTCAGAGGTTAGAGCATCCGATCTAGAACACGGAGGGTCGTGGGTTCGAATCCCATCTGGGGCTCAGATTATTTCTGTCTCCTCTTAGGGTCGATTCTTTACATCTCCCTGTACTTTTCTTTAAAATATTCTTTCGGCGGCAAACATCCGAAAACGGGTCAATTTCGACTCGCTGAAAGGTCGATTTTTTGGAATTCGGGAGGGTTGAACATTCGCCTCAAAATTTCGGGTCTTGTTAAGTTTAGAATCAAAAGAAATGAGCTTTCATTAATGTTATATCAACTTTGTCTGTTGCTGAAAATTTGAAGGAAATCTCTTAAGAACTTGGGATACTGTAACACTATATGCGAACATGTCTGAACCACGGATTACTTCAAGGTGTTACATGCCGAATTTAAGTTAATCAATTTCAGCTTTGCAGTCATATCGGGTGCTGTTACGGTTTTCAATGTGCCCGTCCTCTGTGATGTACGTAGCTGGGGTGATCGCGCGCCAGCTTCAACATTGCAGAATTACTACATGTTTTCATTGTATTTTATTTTATTTTTTTTTTATAGCGAATTTGTGAACATAACGAATGGAAATGGCACTGATGTTCTTTATCACCAAGGCTGCGTCCCATTTGCGACAGAAAATTTACTGGATGTTCAGTTTGGACGTTCTAAAAATATCTACATTCAAACGTTCTTGAGAAGTTCACAGAGCAGTGTTAAAGTTAAGTTCGGCATATTAAAGGAAGGCATTTCTTCAGGTAAGTAGCTCTGACAGCAAAACGGCGGTAACCTGAGTCCGCCATCGTGAATTTCCCTTAAACATCAGATAACCGCTAAAATGCATCATCATCATCATCATCATCATTATTATCATCATCGTTATCACCATTTAATTATTTATACCACGCAGTTTCTACAAAAATTATTCAACTGTTCCTTGCAATAGCAACCTACTAACTGAACTTAAAATCGAATTGTAGTCAGAGAAGACACTAATAGATTAGAACAATTACTCTTTAAAAATACTAATTTAAAAAAGCCCTTTCAAATAAGAAAGATCTTTAGGTTGCTTTAAAGGACATCAGAGCTATTCACACAAATAAAACTACTACCGCTAGTGCCGTTAAGACTTCTTCGAGGTGATTAATTTTGTCCATCTGTTTGTTTAGCGATAACGGTTTTTGGATGGAATGTGACGGTTTTGGATGCGGCTGCTACCAGTTTTATCCTTCAATGGACCTCACTTTACACAAAAACAAACCGTGTTGCCAGCTTTTACGTGATTCTAATCAAAAGTACTGAAGGAAGTGTACTGGCCGTGGAAATAGTATCAGGAAGCACATTATCTCTAACTGTAAATGGACTGAAACCGTCGGCAAGGTACCGAGTAGGTTTATACGGCATTGATGGTATTGGCCAGTCCTACAAGAGTCAAGAGAATCTAGCTTCTACTACAAAAGGTAAAAGCTAAGTGTATATTTGTTTTCAATTCTTTATGCACGATGGGAATTATGATTCTCACCATTCTCTTTTATTCAAACAAACATGACCGTTTCTTTCTCTATCTGTTTTACTTTTAACGAGCACTTGTTACTGGCTGTAAAAGAAGACTATAAAAAGTGATTGGTGATTGGTTAAATTTGTCGGTTTGATCAACGTGAAGACGAATAGGCCGACAAACCGAGCGAAAAACATGGAACAGCTTACAAGATCAAATGCCGCGGCTTCCAGGCCATTTATACTGGTGACACGTACGCGTGGGATTTACTGGGCACAAAGGAGCAACTAGAAATGGGAATTTCAACAATCACATTGCTGAAAGACCACAGAATAGCCCTTTCTCATTTGCATTACAATGTTATCCAACGTGGATGCGAGGCAATTTCGGGCTAAAACTACAAAATAGCCCGAAATTGCCTCACATGCATGCTAGATTTCATTGTAATTCAACTGAGCAGAGTTAACCTAGAAAAGGGCAATGACTGGAATTCTGCCAAGTGCGTTACCTACAGTACACTGAAATTACTGTCGACGACTCACTCTGGAAAACTAGTTTACTTACAATACAAACGCCACATTCTGAGCCGTTCCCAACAGATATCTGAACCATACAAACGGCTAATTGACGGCATCAACAAAACAGACAATAACAATAGACAAAACGACTAAAACTTTCCTAACTATAGACCAGTGAATTTTTCACTAACAAAAGACTGAATGAAAAGCACCAATCGCGTTTCACAGTCTACTCAGCTAATAACATCACGGCTTAATTAACAAACAAACAACCAAAAATATCTCGACTTTGCTGACCAATCAGGTCAACAACAAAAGACTCTTATACCACCTACTGAGGCTTCACAAGTTACTTGACTCTGTTTTAAAAGTAAATGTCCCTAAGCATCAAATGAAATCGTCAAATCGCAGACACAGCTCAAAATTTCATTTCGCTCATACTTTTTTCTATAGATAGGCCTTTGACCCAAACTAGACAAAACTGGTTTAGTTTGTTTTAAAATTTGTTTCTTTGAGAGTAAATTAAATTAAATTTAAATTTAAATTTGTAAATTTCGTTAGAAATAATTCAGCAGTTATAAGAAAAGCAGTTATTTCTGTTCCGAAACAATGGTCATGGGTTTTTTCTTGAAGCCACCTTCGATTCTCTTTTTAAATAGTTTTAAGGTAACTTAAAATAACTCCCTAAAAATCAAGTCGGTACGCCAAACCAGGACCTCAAACTATACTGCACAGACAATTCTCAAACTCATTAATAATTCATCAAGAGAAAACAACGAAAATCGCTACCGTAACCGTTGTTTGGATATGTGATCCTAATTAACATAAAATTTTGCAAACTTTACCCTTGAATTTCTCCAAGAATTATTGATCATTTGAAAAGCCATATCAAACACTCGAAAGTGTGTTTCATCAGACACTTCCAAGTCGTTTAAAAAAACTCGGCTGCGTCTCGTTTTTTCAACTTACTTCTCAGTGTTTGGATATCTGATGAAACACACCTTCTCGTGTTTGATATATTACATAAAGGATAGATGTCAAAAGTTATCCTGGCATTGTTTTGGGATGTCGGTTAGTTGTGTAATACGACTTCGTTGAAGTATGCAAATAAGCCTTACCATGGTTTTCGACGCCATTTTGACGGGTAGGCAAACAAGCGTGAAATAACAGTGTTTGTATGGAAATTCCGATGTCAAGTAATTTTCATAAGACATCGCTTCTGAAAAAATCGTGATTTGGCAACTTTTGACACTAGGAAAAAGATTTTAAGAAAAAAAAATTGGAGGGATGTAGCTGTGCCAGAAAGCGTTCAGGTGCGACAGCATATCGGAACCGAAGGGCGTTGATTATGCTGAAGCGCGCTGTGATGGCTAATTTTATTTTATTCCGAGTCGTTACTTTTTTATTCTGTATGATTTATCCGCAAATACTGAATAATTGTCGAACTGCCGAGTTTGTCATGTTTCCGTGAGATGTTTATCATTCGTGTTTTGCTGGGTAATTAAAGGGACAGTATCACGCTATTTTTAGTAACGCATTGAAAATCGGAAAGACGCTATTCGGTTGATAGCAGCCAAGATATAAAGACAAAATTCCATTAAAAGACTATCAGAATGCAAAGAAACTATCCACGAATATTTTCGCTGCCAGATGACCAAGATAGAGAGGGGTTCAAATTTGAAAACGACTGGCAGACGTTTTCAAAATTCGCTGTTGTAACGCACTAAAAATCGCCGGTTGTACTATATTTTGGTTCAACCTTTCGTCTTAGAATCACTATTAAATTAAATTTAAATTAGCGATTGAGAAATTAATTAACACAGTGTTCAAAGTTTAAATTTAGTGAATTTTGGCCAAAAATCATGATATCTCCCATCGATCTCCCATGATACTGCCCCTTTAAGCAAGCAGTAAACTGCCTGAGTGAAAACAGATAATCTGCTGACCATGCAAAATGAACATTTTGAACAAAATTTAACTGTAGGGTGATATTTGTGGTCTCCAGAAATCTTAGGGCCCGATTACATCGCGAGTTTTGGCCCGGGCTGAGATTTCAGCCCGGTTTCCTAAACAAATCTTCTTTAAACGACGTTTGCGATTTCATGACAATCAAATTTTCTCTCCTTTACTGGATGCGAAACTATTTTGACATGTTGTAACAGTAGGAACAATCATTTTTACTTCCGGGAGATAATGACTTAATTAGATTTTCCCCTGGTGTCACGAATCGAAAAAAATATAATATTTGAGTTGATATTGTTTCCAGACAATTCTTGTACAATCCAATTGTTGAATCTTGAGGATACCTCTCGATCCGGATTCTGGATTTCGGATTTTGGATTCCGGATTCCGGCTTTTAATGCTGGCCAAAACTAAGCAACGCAAGGTTTCATCTGTTGTCGACGACTGAAGTGATGTTGAATGGAGATTAAGCTGTTCTTCTATCTCATCGGTAAAAAAATCAGAGTAATCAGAGGGAAAATCAGATTTTTTTTTCCAGTTTATAATGTTCTAAAATATACTGTATTAGTAACCAATGAACATTGTCGCTTCGACCTTTAGGAATGGGCCCTCCTGAAAACCAGGCACTGACTGAGCATGTATTTGAGTTTTTTGGACATAACGGCATAAGGAAAAAAACTGATCTTTTCTTTATGTCGTTATGTCCATGTCGTTATGTTGCTGTCAACCAAGTGTGAACAACTTCGACATAACGACACAACAAACCAAAAAAATTGTCGAACCCAGTTCGCCACCAGCACTCTCTTCAATATGGCGGCTACTGTGGAGTTGGAAGATATGACGGATCAACCCTGGTGTGGCTCGTGTAGATGAAGAAGAACTTGCTGAAGCGGTACGAACTTATCCAATATTGTATAATAAAAGACGTGTAGGTACTGTTCTAGCTTCTTCCTGAAATACTGGATGCACCCACTCTTTTCTTCTAGCAATTTTTTCCCTTTGTTGTCGTCGATGACGCCTTCGTCGAAGAAACAAATTAAATCATCCCAAAGACAGCAAGTGTTTGTTCCGCCATTTTTAAAGTATTCTTTTCACCTAACCTTATGTCTTTATACCAGTGTTCACATTACCGACATAAGCGATTATGTCGTTATGTCGCAAGTGTGAACCAGTCTTCAAACAGTATTCCAAATAGACGAAAATAATGGGAAAAATTCTGGTTGAAACGGCTGAGCTCCCGGTGAACGATTCACAGTGGTGCATAGCTCGGCTTGCATATTGGGAACGTAAGATTAAACAGAGAATTAAGAAAGCAACGGCAAAGAAATCAAGCTGGTTTAAGGTCAGTGACAGGAATATGGCAAGCCAAATGTGGCAATATTCAATTCGTCTAATTTTATATTCAGTTTTGTATTATATATTTAACTATGTGTTTAATATTCAACTTGTATGCAACATTCAACACGCTTTTTAACATTCAACACGTTATTTAACATTCAACTCTCCATTTAACATTTAACTATTCATTCAACATTCAACTATTCATTTAACATTCAACTATTCATTTAACATTCAACTATTCATTCAACATTCAATTCTTCATTCAACATTCTACTATTCATTCAACATTCAATTCTTCATTCAACATTCAGCTACTCATTTAATTCAACTTTCTTGAGACCTCACTATTTCTGGTCAGTGACGCATATCGTTGCTTGTTACAAACATGGCGGCAGAAATAGCAGCCTACGAAGATGATGACACAAGGCTCGAATTCGATGTGGAGTCTGCCTTGCCAAGGTTTCTTTCCTCGATCCTACAGAGAACTGACCAGATTTCCCAGTCAAAAATAGATAACGAAATTGTGGAGCAGCATATTGTTGTTGTTAATCAAACGGTGAGTTTGGTTCGTATGCTCCGAGACAACAGTTCGAATATTAACGCTTATGACAAAGAAACCTTAGACAATCTCTCATCAGCTTTCAGTGATGTCTTATCCGCCCTGCAGCAATGTTTAGCCATAGCATCTTTGTCTCCAACCTCAGAGGCAAAGAATATTTGTGCCAGAATAAAAAGTTATGAACCCAGAGATCCTGGAAAACCGCCCTGGTTTGGGCTTTACTTACACTAGAATTGCGGAGATGTTGGGAATTTCTCGTTGGACTATATATAAAGGAGGATCAAAGATTATGGTTTAGAATATTTCAGGTCGTTTAGTAAACTGCCTGATGATGAGTTAGACGAATTAGTACAAGATTATATACGTGAACATGGAGCAACAAGTGGACAAGTCAAGCACAGTCTCTGCCAGGTTATTTGAATTACACTTTAAATATATTATACGCCTCGAAAACCCATCTATACAACCGTGAATGACGAGCTTCCAGCGTAGTAACGAATGGTGCCCATCTAGGCGCCACAATGAATTGGGCCATATGCATGGTACCTTGTATACCCTTCGCGAAACAAGAATTCCCTCTCTCAAGGTCCTGTTTTAAGGGTCCAATCGACCTAAAGATTCCTTTACTCTTCTCCTTTGTACTCTCAACCCCAGGGATCTCACATAACGGCATGTCATATACACTTGCCCACTTGTTTTAGTCTGGCACAAATATTCTTTGCCTCTGAGGTTGGAGACAAAGATGCTATGGCTAAACATTGCTGCAGGGCGGATAAGACATCACTGAAAGCTGATGGGAGATTGTCTAAGGTTTCTTTGTCATAAGCGTTAATATTCGAACTGCTGTCTCGGAGCGTACGCCAGCAAACTCATCGTTTAATCAACAACAACAATATGCTGCTCCACAATTTCGTTATCTATTTTTGACTGGGAAATCTGGTCAGTTCTCTGTAGGATCGAGGAAAGAAACCTTGGCAAGTCAGACTCCACATCGAATTCGAGCCTTGTGTCATCATTTTCATAGGCTGCCGGCATTTCCGCCGCCATGTTTGTAACAAGCAATGCTATGCGTCACTGACCAAAAATAGTGAGGGCTCAAGAAAGTTGAATTGAATGAATAGTTAAATGTTAAATGAAGAATTGAATGTTGAATGAATAGTTGAATGTTGAATGAAGAATTGAATGTTGAATGAATAGTTGAATGTTAAATGAATAGTTGAATGTTAAATGAATAGTTGAATGTTGAATGAAAAGTTGAATGTAAAAAAGGAGAGTTGGATGTTAAATAACGTGTTGAATGTTAAAAAGCGTGTTGAATGTTGAATACAAGTTGAATATTAAACACATAGTTGAATATATATTACAAAACTGAATATAAAATTAGACGAATTGAATATTGCTACATTTGGCTTGTCATACAGGAATGAGGTGAGTCACGGCAAAAATGTAGAAAAAATACAAGCTGTTTCGTTATGTTAATTTTCTACACTTCTGGTTATGATTTCAATTCACAAAAAGGACAGAACGGGAGTTTACAGTTGATACTTGGTACAAATAGATGTTTCTAGCGCCTTATTTTTGTAAAACAATGGAAGTTTAAACAATTCAAATGTGCTAGCTTGTTGTGCATTTCAAAATGGCGTATAGTGAAAATGTGCTCAGGCTAGATATGGTTTTTTTCTTAAGGTACGAAATTCCCAAGAAATTGAAACGGTAGAAACTGAAAACTATCATAACTCGTTATTTGGTTAAGGACGGTGCCTACTAATACCGAAGTATTTTTGTCCGGTCTATGACTATGCGGGAAAAGCAGATCTTAGCAAGGGCTATTGGAATCCAAAAAGAAAATTGGGGGTAACCATGCATTTTTCAGAGATAACTAAGCAATAATTTCACATAAAGCGCCAAAATATAAAGCAATGTATGGGATTTTTCCCTAAATTGAAGCTTAATTATCTCTGAAAATTTCATGGTTACCCCCAATTTTCTTATGAGATACCAAACGTATTTGCTAAGTTCTGTTTTCTCCGTATAGTTTTAAACCGCGCAAAATTATTCCTGTATTAGTAGGCACCACCCATAGGAAACCGGAGTATCTCGAGATGTGCAGAACGTATGCACAGTAACAGTAGTAGGCACCGTCCTTAAAAGGATGTCCTTTTTCTAGGTGTGGTACTAGGGCCTATCATATACAAAGTATGAGCGAATTCGAAGTCTGTGCTGTGCCCGGGATTTCATTGGTTTTTACATTTACTCTTAATATTTATAAACAGGACAACATAATCACTAGAATAATGATTTCTTTTTTTTTTTTTACATGGTCGAAATCGAATTCGCGGCTATTATGCACTTTGCAAAATCAATTTACGTTGCTTCGTACCAGAATTTTTTTTTTTTAATTCATCAAACGGTAATTTCAACCCTTTTCAGTTCAATTTCGGTAGGTTCTGTCGGATTATGCTCGCAAAATAGAGTATTATGCTTTCGGGCGTCACCCCTGAAATTAGAGTATTATGCTCAAAATTATGCACGACTGAAGGTATAATTCTCAAATTATACCGGACTAAAATGACATTTCCACCCAGCCCCCCATAGGACCGTACCTATTATTAAACATTCCTCAGTAGTCTGTCTGAATATGTATTTTCCGTTGTTGTGAAGTTTATGCAGTTCGTTAGCAGTTTGTTTCTCGTATTTTGCTGGAGCACGCCGTTATTGCGTGTCTCCAGGGATTTTGTGGTTGGTTGGTGTTTAGTATTTAAGGCTTTAAAGAGTTGCTGGATTTCTCTTGCTCGCGTTCTCTTTCCTGGCGTTTATTTCATTTCGATGGCTCAGAAGACTGCTACTAGCTTCACGGTAGAGAGTGATTCGGCGCCTTCCGTCGCCCAAGCCGACGTTGTATCTCAAAACTCTTCTTCGAAGCCAGAGTTGGTCGATGAGGTTTTTTCCCTTTTTAAAGGCTATCCGACCTCGCAGTTGGAAGAGAAAGGGATGCAGTTTGAATGAAGTGCTAAGTTCGATAAAGAAGCCGCGGACATTAAGTATAAAGGCAACCGTGAGCAGTTCGAGGTGAATTTGCGGTTGGACAATATATTACCACAAATCGATGAGAGTTCCAGTAGTCCGGCTGATATTCATAAGTTGGTTGCAGAAGGAAAGCTGATCATCAAGAAGCGTCAGAAGTTGATCAAAATTGCTGATAAGAACAAAGATGGTTGGCTTGTTGTCCAAGAGTATGAGAGTGATGATCTCGCCTCAGACTCTGAAGATGAGAAAAAGATTCGCAAAGCCAAACCTGCCGCTGCGAAGAAGCGAAAAGAAGCGAAGAGTAACAGCGGTAACGCTTCGAAAAAATTTAAGTCTTCTAGTGATTTTCAGCTTTTTCGCGGTAAGACTACTATTTATTTTTACTTTGTGAAGTTTTCGGTTCTTTTTGGTTGGACTGCCTGAGCATCCAACCATCAATTTGTTGTCAGATTTAGTTATCCACGTTTTTTGAGAGGAAAATAATTTACGTTCGCTTGAGCGTAGCGAATTAGAACGTAATATCTGATTCTGCCATGATGCAAATCCACGAACACTGTACAAGCTTGGAAGCCTGGCATAAAGAGGTAACCAGGCCTTCGATTATACCAAAATGCACTGGGTACGAGTCTAAGGTATCCAGTTCCTAAAATATTCCCTCTTTTATCAACTTTGTACATTGTAGCTGGAGTTGGTGGCAAGATTTGCATACACTTTTCACAGTTTTCAGAAACAACAGCATTATGCTGCAAAATACATTAGCATTATGCCAGCATTATGCCTGATGCTCCAGACATAGTATTATGCTCAAAATTTTGCTGGCATAATCCGACAGACCCTAAATCTCGTCCCCTGACTCGACCCGATTTGCCTTTGGTCAGCGCCTAGGTGTTAAGTACTTGAAATACCGTAATACTTGGATACTGGAATCTGATACTTGGATTCAAGTTCTTTCACGCATTATGAAAATTGTACCAAACGGATCATAAAAAAAGTGAAATGGATCCGCCTAAATTAGCCAATAATTGCAGAACGTAGTTGTTTTTCAGTGCCCCATGTAAAATCTACTGTTACCATTAAGGTTCAAAATCTTTTCATTTTCCAGTATTTTGTGGATCAAGGCCAAGTGGAAGCCGAATTGTTGGTGGCTCAGCTGCAAGGGTAAATAGCTGGCCTTGGCTGGCAATGCTGCTTTACAAAGGACGCCACTCCTGTGGTGGGTCTCTAGTGGCTAGGCACTGGGTTGTGACCGCTGCGCATTGTGTAAATGGAAAGTCACCATCTAGATTGAAAGTAAAGTAAGTATAAAATAACTTTACATTAATTTAAAACTAGGACTCAATTGGCGCAGTGGCGAGAACACTCGCCCCCCAACCAATGTGGCCCGGGTTCGATTCCCGGTCTCAGCGTCACATGTGGGTTTTAGTTTTTTGTTGGTTCTCCTCTCTGCTCTAAGGGGTTTTTCCACCCTCCACAAAAGCCAACTTTTCCAAATCTCAATTCGACCTGCAAACAGTGAAGATAAGAGCAACTCCGTGGATGCCACTGACATTCCCATTTTTCCCATTTTTTTTATTGGCTCTGATGATCAGCTCCTTTTGCACTAACACGCAAAAATGATGTTTAGTAAGAAAGCTTATAGAAGCAGTTACCAGTCCGGCACAGTTATCAAATTTGATAACCGCGTGACGTCACAACATGGCGCCAGCCCAGAGCTCGGTGAGTTTTCGGAGAGCGTTCAATTGTTTCGGTAATTTTTCGATTGTGTTCGCGTTCCATACCCAGAATTCCAGGCATGAACATCGATAGCACAATAAACTTCAAGGCCCTGCAACAATGGCGACCATCGGGAAAGAATTATGCGAGATCTTCCCTTGCGATTTGAAGAGGTGGTACGAAATGACAGTCCCTTTCAGGTATGTTTATTGTCTTTGCCATCAACTTTAGGGTAGTTGGGAATTTTTGTGGTACACGAAGAAAATAATGTTGTGATCTTCATTAATATATCTTTCGATTCAACACTGATTTGTCGGAGGGCATGAAGAATTGTAAGAGGGCACTATGATATTTTGATTTGCGGTCTGATTCCGCTACTGACCGCCATTGTTAATTACTCTTGCTTCTAGGATGACTAGAAATGAAGGCAGCCGGCATTGATATCCACCGAGAGAAAAATAGCTACTTAACCTTTGGAAACAGGGGTCCTTTTTAACTTACAATGCGAGTTGCCCTCGGTGGAAGAAATACCGGAGGAATTGTCGAACATTGTCTAGATGTTCAAGAGTGCCAAGAAAGCGTGTACGTTGAGAGATCAGGCTGAGAGATGTTGCTGGCAAGCAAATAGGCCGAGTACAATACTTTCTTAATAGAGATAAAAAGGAGCTCATGGACTGTGGGAAAGTCTAGTGATGAAGGGTAGGATTTCAAAATTAAGTTATCCAGGAACGATTTTGATAAACAACTCAGTCGAAAACTATCGAACGCTTTGTTCCGGAAATGCCTCCTTGGCAATTACATGTCTTTGTCTTGTTCAGTATCGTTACTAATATGATCGGATACGAACGGAAATAATTCGTATTTTTCTAGGTAGTACATTTAAGCTTACATTTACATGACTGTAATATTTCTATTTCTGTTCTCGTCGTTAGATAACCAGCCAGCCGACAGTAACCACAGAGAGTGATTTCAGAGCTCGGTGATGAAGGTGACATGCCGGATGTTGAGGTATGCCTTCACAGTACGATTTTACGATTTTCCCAAAATGTAATTATCCTTTACAAATTTATGCTTGGTGTTTTAATCCCGTGTGATGCCAGACTCATAACAGTTCGAGCTTTGAGCCACAGCAAACAACCTCAATACGCCCTTTCAAGAACAATTTAAACGGGACTTGTCCGTTGCACTTCTATTGCAGTACGTCGCTTCAATTATTTAGGACAGATCGAAGCGACTCTACACACGTCGCTGCTCAATCGAATCATCGCCTCCTGCACTTTCGAAATCCCTGGTACAAGAAAGAAACAAAATTTATTTGAAGTCCCATTTTTAAAGTTAGTTATAACGCAACATTTCTTCATTCATACAGATTGACGAAGGACAAGAAGGAGAGGAGCGAGGCAACAAGAAGTTCAAATCATGTTAATGTTTATGCAATAAACAAGCATCTTTGATGGAAGTTATTTTCTTGGGATTGGTGTTTCTTTTTGATCGGCTATCGCTCAGGAATTCTGTGCCTCAGCCAAAACCGCTCGAGGCTTCCTCGGTCCACCACGACGCTATGAGGCTTTCGATAGATATCAAAATGAGCTTTGTCAATTAATTATGGACAAAGATTGTACCGTATTTTCCTGATGTCAGGCCAAAATTCCTATTCTAAACCTTTCCTTGTGCACAATTCACTGTGCGACCGAAATCGAATGTTGAATTAGAGCCCCATCAAAATGTTTTCGTATTGAAATGGCCATCATATTGAAAGAAGATGGTTGCTATGATAACATGTCACGTGAACTGTAAGTTGCGGTTTGATTGGCTAATAGTTTGTTTTGGTCCCGGTTATCAAATTTGATAACTGTGCCGGACTGGTTACATTGAGCTGCTAAAAGTAAAAAAAGGTATAACCGTAAGAGCTTGTAAATACGCGAAAATTAAATTTGGGACTTTTTAAAATTTGTGAGTCACAATAAAAATTGTTAAAATGTATTAATCACAGTCGATCCCAGTGAAATGTAATGTATAGTGCTGCTGCTTTGGATCAGTCGTCCAGCTAGAAAGGCTTCAAGTACAAGTAAAAATGTATCGATCCGCAACAAACATGGCAAATGGAGTAAAATATTTGTTTTCTATGATACCTTTCATGATGGAAATTTACCAAACGTTTGCACATTCTGGTATTCGGAAAATTGTGACCAAAAAAACCTGCGAAAAACAAACAAAAAAGACGGCCAATCAGAAAACATTTCATTCTTTCTATATCTAACACCACTCTTTATTTTTAGGTTAGGAGCACACTTCAGAACAAGTGGAAGTGTTGGAACTGAGCAGGAAATCGATGTTGCCAAAATTATTTTACACGATAAGTACAATAGACCACTAACCCATAGCAACGATATTGCTCTTCTTCAGCTCGTAAAGCCCGCAATTCTCGGGGTGGGTGTTGGACTTGTTTGCTTGCCAGATATCAGTCATCCTCTCCCTTTCGATAACCTCTCCAAAAAATGCTGGATAACGGGCTGGGGAACGCTATCGTCAGGAGGCAGCTTTCCAAATTCACTCATGGAAGCTCGCGTGCCGTTGGTGTCGAAAGGACGTTGTGATGTTGCTTATCCTGGTAAGATAGACAAAACAATGCTCTGCGCTGGTCTAGATCAGGGAGGAGTTGATACTTGTCAAGGTGACAGTGGTGGCCCTTTGGTGTGTGATTTTAACAGTACTTGGTATCTTGAGGGAGTAACAAGCTGGGGTCATAGGTGTGCATATGCCAGAAAATATGGAGTCTACGGCAATGTCAGGAACCTGAAAGCATGGGTGTCGGAGAAAATCTATCAAGTAGCCCCTCCTAATCCACCATCTCAGAACCAGTCAGTTTCTGCATTGGGTAAGAATTAGCACTATTTAGCTAATTAATACTAATGATATCAGATCAATACGGCCTTAGTATCGCGCTTTAGCCCTGATAACACGAAGTAAACACAAGAAAAGGTCAAGATTGTGGTCTCGGCTACAATGATTGTGTTGGCCTCTTTGTTTTCCATAGTTTGGTGTTACTTTAACAATGGCTTGTGTTCTGGGTGGAATCAATCATCTTCAGATGACTTTGACTGGACGCTTTCATCTGGTGCAACGCCTTCATCTTCAACTGGTCCAAGTAGCGGTCAAGGAGGGTCAGGTCAGAATTCAGTGGTTTAATTAATTGAAGGCTTCTATTTCTTTTTGTATTTGCATGATGTGGCATAAATTTTGTGCTTGGTTTAACAATGTTCAAACCGGTTTGGTTTTTATTTCCCTTTGTCTCAGATTATGGTAAGGAATACTGCACGAAGGAAACTAAAAATTGAATTGGTTTGAAAATTTTAAACCATAAAAAATAATAATAATAATAATAATAATAATAATAATAATAATGATGGTGATGATGATGATGATGATGATGATGATAATAATCATAATAATAATAATAACAATAATAATATTAATAATAATAATAATAATAATAGTAATAATAATAATAATAATAATAAACTACAACGTAATAATAAAATAAAAGAGAACTCTTTATTAACATATTTCATGCAAATTGCTATTCACAAATTAAAAGTAGAAAAAAAAACTATTAAAAAAACTAATTACAATTTATTTCGATGAAAAAGAGACAACTTTCAAGCCGATTTTTTTTTGGATAAAGTTACTATGCTTTCTTATTAAAAAAAATCAATCATATATACAAAGTTAAAAATCTTAAAAAAAACGGAATAAAAACCAACATCAAATGAAAGGCTACCAAGAAAAATAAGAAAACTGAGAAATAAAATTATGTTCTCAATGTTTTTAACGAATGTTTGCATGTCCTTTCTCGATGTCAAAGTCAATGTCCGTCAATTCTAGATGGATCCTCCTTGTAGCTCGCGAACCTCTTAAGCTTAGTAATGCTGGTCTTAGCAACGCAAAGGACACCCTTGCCCTGATCCATGACATAGTAGTCGCATAGCTCTCGCCCTTCTTTGTAGCAACTAACTCAGCCAGGCTACTATGGTATCGCTTGCATTCCACCGCCATTCCACCTGTCGTAATAATAATAATAATAATTATCATCATCATCATCATCATCATCATCATCATCATCATCATCATCATCATCATCATCATAATAATAATCATGATGATGATGATGATGATGATGGTAATAATGAACCGCAACGTATTCGTTAAGACCAAGTAACCAAACCTCAAGACACAAGATACCAAAAAGACAAGGCTAGTCCGGTATATATGTATTTTTTGCTATTAAAAAATAAACTATCAGTTCACATTGGGAAGTGAGTGCTGCCGTTAAAGGTGTTCTTGAATGCGAATACGACAATGAGAATTTCAACAAAAATATAACTTATTATATTTGCAAAATGACATGGTTACATTAACAACATTAACAAGTAACTATTGCTACTAAGGCTTTTGTTGGGATTATGCTTGTAGTAATTGCTAAAAGCGGAAAAGAAATATATTGGTTAACGAAAACGGAAGGTGTAACGAATAACACTGTCGAACTCAACAAGTAATAATAATAAGGGCTTTTTAACTGATTCTTAGAATGATTAGTGAGACTTTTTTTTTATCTATCTAGCGCAACGTGGAAATAAACTAAATACTTGGTGTAACAACAGTCACTGTGGCAATAACGGGTTCATACACTAACATTTGCATTTTAACTATCCGAAAATGCATTAATCAAAACCTGCTTCAGTGAGCAAAAAAGCCCATCGCCACAAATGAGCGATCAATGCGCCCTTGATAAAATTTGTTGTAGTTTAAACGGTACTCAACGTTGTTCTGCGAGGTTGCCACCTCCGGCAACTCCTCTATTGTAAGACTATTGGCGTCGGGTTAGTGCATGTAAATACATGCGATCTCCATGACATAAGATGTCATTGATATTTGTTTGTGTTCATAAACCGACCGAATTCGATCGATTGAAAAGTAAAGCTGCAAGTGACATTAATGCACACTGTTTATGAATGCTTCCTCGAATAGAAGTAATCATAACAGATCAGCAAAAAGTGCCAAAACTCACCTGTAAACAGCGAAACTTTGACACTGATCAACTGCATTTATGACTTGCTGCGAGCACATGCGATTTTCCGCTGAGCGAGCACGATTTTCCACGGAGCAAGCACATGCCAGTTTTTCTTTTAAGACAGCTGCTGATTGGCTAGAATTGGTTAGACTTCGCCATTTAACAGGATTTCTGATTGACTGTTTCTTAATGCGAACGATGGCTCGAACCGTTGAACCAAAATTTCTCGGTTACAACTTGGTGTTACGGAGCACGAATATATGCTAATTAGGATATGCTAATTTATAGTATGCTTACTGAGGAAGTAAGGTTCTATGAAAGCTGCCTATCGGCAGTAACAAATAAAAACAAAAAACGGCTTACACAACCTTTACTACTTTGTAAGACTTTTAATTTTTAGTGTAGCCCTTGCACCTCTCAGAAGGTGAGGACTTAATGTGGGCTGGGGAGGTTTTTCTGGTCCACAGTAAACTTTACAAATGTTGTAAAAACGTTGTGATCAGTAAGAGGAAGGACACATAAAATATTTACAATAGTTTAATATGAGACAAAGTAAAAAAGCGTCAATGCATGCATGGAAAGGAATAAATATGAAATTTGCTAGCAACAAAACCTGACTCGTGAACTAAAATCATAATTAAAATCACTCAGTAATGCATTGGACATCTGGAATTTTAAGACTAGCCTCTATTTTCGTTAAGAAGCTTTCTCCAAATAATCCGCTGATACCCTTTGCAATTTAGCTCTCGGAAATTCAGCTCACCGATGTACTCGATAGACTCGCACTTTACGTTTTCTGTTGTTTAAACAGGAGAGTTCACGTGCAGTTTTAGAATCGATTTCACCACTTAAAAAAAGTTATAGTTTTCAAGTTCAATTCTCGCAACATCAATACCGCAGTGCTAATTATAAATGGCGGACGTTTTCTTCAGTGTCGTCATCTATCTTCTTTCTAGTGATACATCTTCACTTTCTTTGACGATAAAAATTAATTAGCCAAGAATATCGCAGTTTCTGTAAAACACCCGGTAGTTTTACCATCAACAGCTTTCTCTTCAGTTGGTCAGTTTTTTCTGCAGTATGCCATTCAACAGTAAACCATAGGTTAGAGGATCTCTCACGAATCTTTTATTGGTCATGCCATCCGACTGGTATGCCAGTCTAGTCGTGGCTTCAGTGTTGCTTTAATGGAGGGAATGGGATTCATAATAGCCCCGCGCTTGTAACAAACCGAAGACGAGTTGACGTCTTTTTTTTCTCTCTCTCTCTCTGTTTTGGTAGGAAAGTACGTGTACATCGAAACATCTTCTCCAAGAAAACCTGGTGAAAATGCAAAACTTGTTGTCACAGTCCCAAAAAATGGAAAAAAGGCTTGTCTGTCATTTTATTATCACATGTATGGGGCTACAGTTGGAACACTCAATGTTTACAGTGGAAGTACGAAATTGGTCAACATATCTGGGAATCAGGGAAATTACTGGAAAATGATGGAAAGAAACATTTATCTTGATAGTACGGTGAGTCATAATTCCTGCCTCTTGAACTTCACAGTCGACTCACATGCTAAAGGTTTTTAAAAAGCTTCGAGATACAAAGAAAATCCAAGAAATTGAACTACTAGCTTAAATGTAAGCTAATATAAATGTGTTGAGATCCTGAGTTAATTTGCATCCTGTGTCGTTGTTGTTGTTGTTGTTGTTTTTTTTTTTTTTTCAACATACTTGTTGCACCTACATAAAAAAATTTATTTAAACTTCGTTTTTCTTCACAAAAAAACGAATTGACGCTGTAATTTAAGACAAAAGAAATGCTGGCTAATTACAGAAGCGACGGTCAGGTGGCAACTTCGTAGCGACAGTTTTGTCAGACGTTGTCTAGCCTCCCACGCAGTCGTTTTTAGGGGACTCGTATTACCTCCTCCCCACAAACGCCTGCTTACCCAAGCGCTACATTCCTTTCCCATTGTTTTACTCTCCAAGCACCTTAGCCAATCACCATCGAGGCATTGTTTAATAACATCAAATCAAATTGCTGGTTACAATGGCCGCTTCCGTTTCCCGCGAGCTTTGTACAGTCTCTGTTACAGTCTTGAGAGAGATGCGGGAGTTAAGTTGGAATATATATATATTTTCACTTCTGGAATGGCTGGTCATGGCTGAAAAGCCAAAACAAATATCGAATGTGAATATAAGCGCTTCTTGTGCGACGTTTAGACACGGCTGGGAGAGTCAAAATCTTTGGGAAAGTGTAATCGATCTTCCCCGCCTGATCGAGTTGATAATCAGTGAAGAGATCACTCTTACGGGTGCGGTAACTCTGGAGCAGATTTGTTTGTTTGTACGAAGGGCTACGAGAGACTAACTCGATTTGAGAAAGGAAAGAAGAATGTAGAAGGTATCAAGGGGAGATCTGCAGTATTTATCAGTCCATTAAAGACTATTAAGTATTTAGTAAACGGAAAGTTACACGACAAAGAGCCGATCAACTTGTGGTTTTTGTGGAAAATGCCGCACATGTCCCCGAACAAATTGCAACAACAAAAGGAGTTTCAACTGCAAAATCTTTAAAGTTTACCGACATATCGGGTAACATTTCGGATTCCTCCACACCGACAAGGTCGACAAGATTGAAGGCAAAGCTTGATAAATATTAAAGCGACTTTGCGTAACCAGTCGGCAAATTGACGAAAATATCGCTATTTCCCGTCACGAATTCTTCGATTGCAATTAGTTGATAGGCATTTAAACGAGAAATTTTGAACGTAGGGCACACGGTGCTGAAAGCTCACGTAAGCTCGGTCATGTTCTGTCTCCGCCGTAATGTTTTTCACTGTTTTCGCGAGAGGCTTTCTGAGGTCAAGGTCAACCTTCCAGATTATAGAAGGTTCACTGTGATTGGCTTAGCGACGGAAAGGAATGTGGCGCTTGGGTAAGCAGGCGTTTGTGGGGAGGAGGTAATACGAGTCCCCTAAAAACGACTGCGTGGGAGGCTAGACGTTGCCCTCCACGATCTATTTTTTGGTTCTGTTTCATCACGAACAAAGGATGTGACAACGTCAAATTTGTTAATGTTTGATGGAATAAATGTGATGGTATATTTTAAGCTTGGTGAATAAATGAGAATGATGTATTTTTCAGTGAGTGATACAGGCAATCTCAAAAAAAAAGAAAAAGAAATCCGCGTGCTTCTATCAGGAGTCGAACCCATGCACTCAGTTTTCCTTTTTTTCTTTCCTTCGAGTTTGCATGTGTCACTTACTGAACAATACATCATTGTCATTCGTTAATGTTTCAGGTGACATTTGAAGGAATAGTGGGGATCTCATATACTGGAGATATTGCTATTGACTCTGTCAAGATAACGGACGGAAAATGCCCAGGTAAAAATTTACCTTTTGTAGAAAAGGGAAAGAGAATTAACCTCACACGAATGTATCCGATACTGATACGCATCCCTTCCTTATTATATGTCTTTACTGTTAAACTTTGGGCGTAAAATGGAGAGAACTTTGATGTTATCCTCCTTCTGGCTTTTAAAAGCTTTTTATTAATTTTGTTTTACTTAGAATATTCTTATTATAATTATTATTATTCTTATTATTATTAAGATTTTCCTAACACTTTCCTAGACTGCTATAGCAACTTTGTTATGGGTTGATTGATAGGTTTCTGACTGGGCACTGTTTGTGACTGGGCATGCATTTATTTAGAATATTCTTATTATGAGGGTATATATATTTTTATTACATCAGTGGAAATTGTTCTTTTATCTTCTGAATCAAACCCATATAAATTAGCTTTTATATATAATATGTGGATACTTTACAATTTTATGACAGCAAACTGTAAAATCACTCAGGTTTTAATAGAATCAAACTGTATCTAGTAGATTTTAATTTTATTCTTGTAAATAATAAAGTTATCATTCCATTTTTCTTAAAAAAAAGTTATTATTATTATTATCATTATTATTATTATTATTATTATTATTATTATTATTATTATTATTATTATTATTATTATTATTATTATTGAAAAGGAATTTCGATCAAACAGACAAGTGAATTGTGTGTTTTCTAATTTGTCTAATTTAGCAATTATTTTATCAAATTCAGTTAACTGTAGTTCAATGTAAATTATTTTCTGTAAATCGTTAAATACAAGATGGAGGATCTAACAAGGTAGTTATAATGTTTAAATAACAGGAATAACGGATCTTGTTTTTCAGGTTAAATAAAGGTTTGTGGCAAAGAAATCTAAAAACGAAATGCTGGATATAAACCAGTGATCACAAAGAAATATGGAACTTGATGACGTCATCAATAGCATAAGATTGCCTTAAATTTTGTGAAAAACACAATGGGCTATGTATTGATGAAAAAATTGAGCTGAACATATTGCAACAAAACGCAATTCCAACGAAAAATTTTCAACAACTTTTCTTCTGTAAAATAAAAAGGTGTGGTTTACCTGTACGCCCGAGGTACAATAAACACACGTCAGGTTCCTGTAACACCACCCCTGGTGTTGCAATAGCAATGTAACTTCCCCTAATTTGCTTGTATCGTACGTTAGTACGTAACATCAAGGGAATGAAGGCGTAAGGGATTTTGCATAGCTGGCTCAATTGTTTGAGTACCAGACTGCGGAGCGGTAGATCCGGGTTCGATTCCCGAACGGACTAACACTCAGTGTGTTTAAAAAACTAAGAAGAACGTGTTGCCTTTGCTCTGACAGCTACAAATGGTTAGACTTTGTAGTCTAATTGGATAACAACGAGGAACCGTGGTATCCGGCCACAGTACTTTTCCATGATCTGATTCTGTAGGACGTGAAAGAACACTAGGGACGTAACAAATCTCTGACAGTGACCTTTTCTAGTGTCTACCTTAAATTCACATTCGCATTAGTAAGCATTCATAACTCATTTCTTCATTAATTGCAAACTGCGCCCCCAACAGTCCGGAAAAGTCTCCCGCAAGTGTTATCAATTATCCCTGAAAATCCCCGCGGGGAGTGGGTAATGAGATATTTGATTGTATGAGTAACTCTTGTCTCAAGGCCTACTAATGTTGAAGGGATGAAGCTTTCGACTGCGTCTCATAGTCTTTATCAGCAAATGCTGTCTTCAGTGTTATCACGTGACTTATGTGTATTTAGTCGCATTTGTTGATGATCACGAAGACTGTGGGAAACAGTCGAAAGCTTCAATGCTTCAACATTAGTACACCTTGAGACTGAAGATGTACTCATACAATTACTTAAGATTCAATGATCATGAATTAGCATTCACAGTAAGACATTTGATATTTGATAACATACGTGTAAACAGTGATGCTGAATGTATTGGTATTGGATTATGTTTCAGTGTTGTGTGATTTTGACCAAGGATTGTGCCTTGGCTGGAGCCAGTCTACGTCCGATGTCTTTGACTGGACACTTAGCTCCGGCTCAACACCATCCTCCTCGACAGGACCATCTTCAGGTCATGGCGGATCAGGTAAGTTGACTTTTCTTTCATAATGATTATGAACGACAATTTAAGTCTGGTTAGCTTTCAGCGCCCATGATTCAACATGGACAGTTTGGGCGTTACAGTTGATTAAATAGACAGTGTCTGTCATTGCAAGCGCCCAAGGAAGACAGTTAGCTTTCCTTTTTTTTTTAGAAAGAAATGTCGCTTGATTCCCCGAAAAGTTTGCAATTATCACATTTTTTTTTTCATTATTTATTGTATTTAACGGGCAACAGGACGACGAAAGACTCTTCCAGGGCTTCATTAAAACACGTGGTATAGTTTAGGAGAGACGATTAGATTGATAAGTGTCATCGATTTTAAAGTTTTGTCGATGATTTGATAATGTTTTGAATGAAATGAGTCTTTCTTTCTTTTTTCTTACAGGAAAGTATATGTACACTGAAGCCTCAAGTCCACGGTCAAGAGGCGACAATGCGAAACTTCAGCTTGCAGTACCTAGTAATAAATCGTCCTGTTGCTTGGTGTTCTACTATCACATGTATGGATCGAATATGGGAACACTAAATGTATTTAGTGGAAACGATAAAATATTTACTAAGTCTGGAAATCAGGGAAACTATTGGAAGAAGGTTGTAAGGACTGTCCGTTCGGCTAACATGGTAAGCATTTTTTTTCCAGGTGGTAAATCACAAATCAGATAGTTCCCGTCCGCAGAAACTTGGCCTGAGCGAAAAGTGTATAGTCTTAACAAATACGCAGACAAAAGCAAACTTTTTTTTCTAAAAATCCTTGTATTAATAAATTGTTAATTCATTATTAAATTATAATGGTAAGGGTGTGACAGTGACGGTTACTCATCGATACATATGATCATGAATAGCTCAGACCAGACACCTGGGATCACCTCGTCGTCTAATCTTTGGTTTTTGTTGTTGTTGTTGTTGTTTGTTTTTGTTTTCAATACAAACAGCGGTGTGGGTTCTTTACCGCCCCCCTTTACTAGTTTAGTGTGGAGTGTAGAAGACAAGCTTAAAAGGTCCACACAGTAATTGAGACTGTTGTGGCTTAAAGAACGGCAGAACCAGATGGTCTTGGCAGTTATTTATGCCGATTACCACTGCTGCAACTGTTACAACTAAACTAAGAAGCACCTAAAAAAAATCATTATCAACGTTTGTCGATATTGTAACAAGATCAAGATAACAAAATTTGAATGAAATTTGATTTTGATTTTTTATTTTGTAGTTGACATTTGAGGGAATAACAGGATCGTCGTATAAAAGTGACATTGCTATCGATGATGTGTTACTTTCAGATGGAAACTGTCCAGGTTAGAGTTTATGCAGTTATAAATCGCAGCTTTGCAAAGATGCTTAATAACGACATCGCTTAAATGACCAAAGTGAAGTTTTGTCTTTTGGGGAGGTTACGAATAAGTATATATACAAGATAAAAACAAAGAAACAAGACAATGATCATCATTATCATCATCATCATCATCATCATCATTATTATTATTATTATTATTATTATTATTATTATTATTATTATTATTATAACCTGTTTCTTTCTCTCTTTTTCTTTCTTTTTTTTTTTATTTGTTCTAACGCAAATTCTAATCCTAATAAAACTAATAAAACTAGAGGTCCCAGAATGGAAGTGTAGTGCTGCAATATGTAGAAGCCTTAAAGCGCCCCTAACCCTTCAATTTGTTTTCTTTTGGTAGATTTCCGTATCTTTCAAAAACTCATTTTCGAAAAAATTTTTGAGAAATATTGAATCCTTTTGTTTTTACAAGCGCTGGAAGTGAAGACAGTCTTGTCGATATTTTCACCTATCGTTCGCATTAGTCCCCCACTCGGCCAAATATGGAGCGTGACGTAAGAAAAGGACATCGTGCAAAAATATCCGAAGATTCGCGGTTACTCTTCAATTGTAAACAGAGAAAATGGTTGGAAAATGTGTGGTTTTTGGATGCAGCAACTCTCGAAATGTAGAGAAAGGAATCAACATGCATAAGATTCCTTCTGATAACGATCCGAGGCCTTTTCTTACGTCACAGCTAAGAAAGTTTCGCTTCTCATTGGCTCGTTCCTAATGAGCCCACGAGAAAAAAATTTGTCCAGCGGGGCTTAAAGCGCGCAAAAATTTAAAAATTTCAGTAACTTTTAGCGCTCGTAAAAAAGAAAGGATTCAATATTTCTGAAAAAAAAAAATTCGAAAATGAGTTTTTCACAGAAATGGAAATCTACCAAAAGAAAACAAATTGAAGGGTTAGGGGCACTTTAAGTAAATTGCATAACAATAGTTTGGGTTTCTTGTAGTCGATGAGCTGCACATTGTTTGCAGGGAGCTTGTTCCCCTTATCTTACAGAGAATGTAAGGCTGTTAGAGTTTTTGAAAAATAAAACTGTGCAAATGAACATTTGGACTTTTTATAAGTGTGAAATGTTCTTTGATATAGAATGAATAAATTAAATTGCAAGGGAGCAAATTATTATTCATTAGTTTTTTTTTTATTCCTAACGAGTAGCATGTCAATGATATAGATATTACAAAAGATGCTCTGTTAGATGCAAATATTTCCATCTGTACAATAATACTGATGAATGAGGTTTTAATCTATCAGAAATCAATTTACTAATACTCGCAATGAAGACTAAAATAGTAGATAACATTTTTAGGTAGTGGTAAGATATATATTCAGATAAGCGTCTATTCACATTTCAAACGCGAACGCGTACGAAAGATTGAAGAGTATTTATTGACCCGTGCGGAGCACGTTCTTCCAGAATTTTGCGAAAACTGTAAGGAACACAAAAAATCGGCCAATCAAAAAAGTATTTTATTCAAAATTGACAATCAAATATGTATTTTTTTTGTGACATGGATTCCCGGGCGCGCGAAGGCAGATTCTCTTCGGTTGGAATTAACACATGTTGTTGTCGAAGTGCAATTTCTTCGTCGCGAACTCTTAATTTTCACTCTGTGTTCAAACTGTCGAGTATTTTGTAGAAGTTACTCTTGCGATTGACCGTTTCAAAAAAGGTTTGCTTTCCTTCTGAAAAAGAGACACATTGGGGGCTTGAAATTTACGCGGTAACCACATGGCCATGTGATCCATGGGCGCGTGAACCACAAAGGGGCTTGGGTACCGCCACTAAAAATCAACTAGACAGAAATCTCAAGGACAGAATACGGATGGCTGCATAATAGTTGCACTTTTTCTTCAGTTTGTTTTGTGCAACTGATACGCTTTATGATTATCTTGTGATAAGTTTACCTTTTCACTGGTATTTGGATTAGCCATGGTGGGTATGTTATTAGCGCGTGTGCAATGTGTTCCAAGTAAAATAACGTTTGTGTTTTTTGTTTTGTTAGTGTTTTTTTGTTGTTCAGCAACAAAAAAACACGGTTGTTGTTGTTTTTAAAATTGTTATAACTTACTTTTTTTCGTTAATGGGACGTGGCACTTCTTTTATTTTCAGTCAAAGGATACCTTGCACATTATGTTGTCAATTGCTTTTAATCCATCAATCTATATATAATGTCTCTGACGTGTTCACCAATGGTTTCATGCTGCAGTAGTTGAATAGTTTTTTCATAGCTTACATTTTCACTAGAAGATAAGCATTGTTCCTCATTTCTTTTACTGTCAAATGGTGTCGGCTATTTTGAAAATTCAGTGTCAAGAGTCAGTTTGTGATCTTTAGGCTGTGGCGGTGTTTTGAACCAATCTTCTGGGGAGCTGTCAAAAGAAAAAGGAGGCGACGAAGGGGAGCTAAGTTGCAACTGGACTATTGGAGATGCTGGCATAAGTCAGGCAGTGGCAATAATAACACTGCAGAGAGTATACTTGACATATTGCAGGTACAACTAAGTCCTTTTTCAGTAAAAAAAAAATATATGTTTATCTCATGGACTATAACTTGGAGGACACAACAAATGGAATAAAAATCAGCCAGTTGGCAAAGTATCTTGTTCTTTGCGTGATGCTGCGTTAAAGATATTACCGGTTACACAGGCACTACTCAGTGCATAGAATATAGGTTATAGGTTATAGGTTATATGTTGCAGTTGGGTTGACCTGAAACGAAGGCGGTTGCAACAATTATTCCTGAGGCAGCTGCAATTGGATAGTGGGGGGATTAAACAGAATATGGAAATTGTCCATGAGAATTTTGATAGTACAACAACAGCAGTGATCAAAGCTAATACCTATCAGTATTGACAATTCTCATATTCTGGTCGCTTTGTAAGTGCCTTATATTTTCTTCCTTAGTGAACATTTAAAGATACGCAAGGCAGACGGCACTGAAGTTTTCTATCAACAGGGATGCAGATCATCTTTACCGTACGGGACCGTGCTGGAAATTCCATTTGAACCTGGAAACCACTTTTCATTAGATGTTTCCTTGGAATATAGGTGGAGTGCAGTAAGCATTAAGTACAACATACTCAAGGACGGATTCAATTCAGGTGTGAAAATAAACACTTAATTCAAGTTATAATTATTGCCCAATAATATTGTCGATTTATCTTAATATATTATCTTTCTTTTCTGATTTACTACGAAAATCTCCTTTGCTGTCTTTGAATTTGCTCTTTTGTTTCATTTTTTGTTCATATACAATTGTTTGCCTATTCATTTCGAGTATCTCAGTCCAACTAAATGATAAAGTATATCTAGATCTTTGTCAACAAATAGTTTTTGCATAATAACTTTGTTGTTGGCGATGTAGTTTGTGTCAGTATTTTAAAATACTAACTCTTCGTTCTACCTTCATTGTTTTACTCGCGTCCTATTACACAAATAATTGAAGAAAATAGTTCTGCTTTCTGTTGCAATCAACGGATTGCCTATAGCTGCAGTAACTTCCTTCGTTTATTAAATTCTCATTTTGTTTGTTTGTTAACAGCGGAGCCTGTATCTTGGAATATAACAGTTTCCAGCATCACATCGTCATCAGCCAGGGTGCAGTGGCCCAGTTTTCCGCTGTCTTTCTCTGTCAGTTACTTTTTTGTGCGATACAAAGAAGACTCTAATGGCGTTAGTAGACTCTTCCATGTCAGTGGCTATAGTAACACGCACTACACTAGCCTGCTGAGGGGTTACACAACTTATGATGTCCAGGTATTTGCTGTTACCACTAACAAGGGGAATTCTACTTATGCCAGCAATACAGTGTCTTTACAGACACCAGAGGGAGGTAAGTATCACAGCCTTGCCTAGTTCCTAGGCCTCTCTCTGTTTTTCACCTCAATCCGCTTCGGATCACGTGGTCCACGCGAAAAAGCGAGGCCTGGACAAAAATAAAAAAGTGAGACAAATGTCTCACTTTTTTCTGGCGCAAAATTTATGTTAATCGGTTCGTGCCATTGTGGAAAATCGGAAGAAATTGTAAGTTCGAGCTCATTTTCGACACAAATGCTTCGGTCAATAAGTCTCTTTAGAGTGTATAAGAGTAGTTAATTCATATTCAATTTAGCAGAAAAACTAACGCGGAGAGATTTCGACGTTTCGATGTTAGTTTTTCTGCTAAATTTAATAACAAAAGTCAATCTTATACGTAATTCATATTCATTTTGAAAACGAAACAAATGGGCCATACGGTACGGCTTTATCCTCCAGAAAGCGTCTTTTAGACGAGCATTTTGAACGTTACCATAAGTTTGTTTAACCGGGGAAATGAGCGATCGGCTTCACCGTTCAAATTATCATGTTGTATTTAAAGGATCTCTATTTTCAACCGGTTATTTACTACGTATTTAGAAAGCGTACTAGAGAGTGTGGCCCAGTAATTTGGCAGTTTAAAAACACCTTGGAAGGAGAAAGACGAAAGTAAGCCTTTTTTTAAGTTTGAACTTTATACTTTTTTCACAGGGGACTTCGTGAGGCTTTTGTTTTGTTTTTTTTTTATTTTTGCATCATATGGCAAGTCTTGGACGGATTTCAATTTTCGATACATTATTCGCTTCAAGAAAAAAATCAGAGAACTTTCATATTTCATATTTTCATATTTTATTACATGTTAAAGCTCCGTCGGAATACGGCCGCAAGAGCTAAAATCGATCGCAAGTTGTTTATACATTACATTTTCAGGAGTTTGCAAAGATGGCAACACTCGATCCAAAACTACACATGCATCCACAAGGGTTTTGAAACCATAAATTAGGGAGCTTAAGCAACAACGTCGGCGACAAAGAACTGGTTGCGCATGTGCAAACCGGTTCCAATTTGGACCAGAATCGGTGTTGTGTGACGCTATTTACGTCACAGTTTTCAAAAGGCTCTGTTTCCCCCGTCCACACTAAAAGCGAAGGGTTTTCACTGAACCAATGCGTTGGGCGGTTGTCAAAAGTCTCCATTGCCGAAAACGTTTTTGAAGTCTCTATTTGCAACAGCGTTTCAAACATTTTAGTGTAGACCGGGCGATAAAATATAAAAAAGTCTGCGTTTGTATAAACTGTATCTCACACTTGTGCTATTTTCTTAGTTCCTAGCCAGGCTCCCACGAATGTTAAAGTAGAAAATCACGGATTAGATGAGTTTTTGGTACAATGGGACCCTGTTCCTCAAGAATACATCAATGGCCGTCTACTGGGGTATAAAGTATACTACAAAAGAACTGGGTACTATTACACTGAACGTGTTGTTAACACAAACAACTCAGATGTCACGCGAGTTATACTACCAAATATCCAAATAGGGCAACGGTATCAAATATCAGCATCAGCCTTTACTTCAAGAGGCCAGGGACCTCGATCATCCTATATTTACAGCACTAAAGGTGTGTATACGTCTAAAAATTCATGATTTTATCAAAGGCATGAGTAAACTTCTTATCCTGGGGACGAACACTTTAAGGTGGCCGAATACAGTTTTTTAGTGTACAGGTGTTAGAAGACGTTATTTGGAAACTATGTACTTTTGGGCGCCCAAAATTGGTATGGTGTAAGACTAACTAAGAAAGAATGGATTTTCGTACGTCTTGTCGAGCTAAGTACCGTTTCCATGGCAACGCAGCGAACTATTCAACGTCCATATATTGTAGGTTTCCTTTATTTTAGAAAATGTACTCATTAGATTTATTCCATTTTTTGTATCCAGATAAACTCACAAAACACTGACACAGTTGCACTATTTTCATGTAATTTTAACAGACAGATCTCCTGTAAATATTGATTTTGCATTTTAATGTTTTGTGAAGATACCCTATGTTAGATTTAGGTTTCTCTTTGTAGGCGAGTTACGCTTTTAGGGAACTATTTACATGCCAAATTTTACGAAATTCTAATGAGCGGTTCCTTAGAAAACAGTTCATTTCCACGAAAACAACCAGTCGCAATTTTTTGGTCAAATGCGCATGCGTGGCTTTAATTGGGTTTCATGGCAAAGATGAAAAGCATGCAAAAGGTCTTGGTGAATGACTTTTTGCTCGGAAAGAAATGAAAAAGAGTCCAGAAACGAGAAACTTAGTTATTTAGGATCAAAACTTACCTTTATTATCCATTTCATGTGAAATTGAGGGATCACTTTATCGACCGCCGTATTTACGTACCACAACCCTAGCGCGCGCTTAGTAGCATCACTAACAGAATCTGTAAAGCGCGCCCAAACTGTGTTCGGCCACCTTAACACAGTTTTCCAGGCAACAGTTTTAATAACTGACGCATGAACGCTTGACAAACATTTAATTTCGATTTTCCGTCCTGGGTTCCTGACGGATGCCGTAAAGCCTAAACAAAAATATATTCTTCATAACTAAACAGGATTCCGAAAACATTACATCAGAGCTAGAATCTTACCATGCAGTGGGTAAATCAGAGAAATCGAACGCTACAGGTCTGAAGCACATGGTTTCTCTAGACGCTTCCATTCAAACACGATCAAGGAGGAAAACGAGCCCGAAGCATGACGGGACTGCGTGTAACGTCATAATTTTCTAAAATCCAAAACTAAAGACCCTTCAAAGTTTTTATCCTCATTAGCCATAAGAGGCCGTCTATTTATAACTGTTTGCAATTTTACAGTTCTATAGCGTCCTTCGTTTGGAAATCAGAACAGTTTGAATTTCACGGTTATGGAGTTACGTGACAAAGAGCTACGGTCGACTTTGTTGAAAAATATATGCTTATCTCATTATTTTCAGCCTTTTAAAAGTTAGAACATTAGATAAAGTGTTTATTTAAGTGGTTTTGGTGTTCAGTACTGCTAGTCAGTCGCTAGATAGCCAAAGTAAGTTCCAGATGGCCGCCATATTGGTGTTCCACGGAGGTACATCAAGATGGCGTACTGGGCTCTGTAAATTTCTGCAAAACATTTCGACGGAAATCTGACGTTTGGGGAAAAGTAAAAGCCTAAAATTTGAAGAATTGTCTCCATCCACTGGATGTTTTTCGCTTTATTTATTTATTTATTTGTTTGTTTGTTTATTTATTTATTTATTTATTTATTTATTTATTTTTTAGAGCGTGACAGTGCATACTTTCTGTTGCTGAGGGTAGCCTCAACACTGCCTTAATGTCAATGTTACAAAAAAGCGAAAAAAGGAAAATTTACCTCGGATTGGCTTTTTCATATAAAGTACAGATTCCATTTTTCATTCCATTTATGACAAATATTTTTGTTTGTTTTTCAAGTTTGTGAAGGCTTTGTGAACCAGTCCTATGGGTGGCTGAACCTCACTCACAGTGACTACGACAATCTCAACTGCAGTATTCTAGTCTATAGTGCAGGCTCAAATCAAGGAATTGTTCAGATCGCCTTCCACCACATAAACCTATTGCATTGCAGGTAAGATTGTTTTTCCAAGCTTGCTTAATTTTTCCCAAATATATACATTTTTTTGTATAATAACTCAATTATTCTGTGCCTATTTTATCGTCCCTCCGTGTCATGATTCGTTCATTACGTCAACATGTTGAAAAACGTTCTGTTCCTTTTGCACAAAAACAGGGTTACAATATATTTTGAATATCAGTTTAAGATGACAATCTAACGATATTTAATCGCAGAAGTTTAAAATTACGTCAACTAAGTCTAATAAGGTAGTATCACCGACAGGAATCGAAGAATGACGAATCGTGAAAGGTAGTTAAACAAAGAAATGCTTTTCCCCTATGGATTAAAACTGGGCACTGTTTTTCGTGATTGCAGTGAGTTTATCAAGATTTACAGCAGCGATGGCACTGAGGTGTTTAGACAACGAGGATGTGATTCACTTTCCCGTGGGTTAAAGTTGGAAATTCCTTTTCGTGGTGGAAACAATATAAGACTAGTGGTCCTACTCTTGTACCGATATAGCTCCGCCAGAATTCAGTACACAGTTCTGGATAATTCTTTTAGCTCAGGTAAGAAGTTTGAATATAGTGGTTTCGAGACACCATCCAAATATTAAAAACACCTGGTGCGAAAATTTAATTTTTGGGGTTCTATTACTAATTTTCCTTTTTAATTCTGTCAGGAAAAGATAGCTTAGAAATTCCCTTGTCAAGAGATAAGGCTTAACTGTCATTTTTTCCGATTTAGCATCGCTTACTCATTCACTCCTACTTGTTAAAAAGGAAACACACTAGAGAGCAATATTCAACGGTCAGGCTCTCGATGACTGTGAGATTACACTTCCACTGACAAATACCATTCTTAAAATATCTGGAGATTTGTTGCGTGCAAACATGACTTTATGAAATATGTAACTTGACAGACCAAGCATACAAATGGAGTTTGCCCTGTAAAGGCATCATGAGTTTGTAGCCATTAGTATTTTAACTATCTCATGAAATAATAAAGATACGCTTCCATTATTTGTTATTCCTCATAGCTCAAGTTCTACCTTCTTGGAACATTACTGTAACTAGCATGACGTCAACATCATTAACAATAAGATGGCAGGACTTCCCATTGAATTTCCCTCTGCAACGATTCTTGGTGAAATACAAAGAACAAAACATAAACCTTACCATGGTTTTCCAAGTCTCTAAATGGAATAATACGCACAACTCCGGAAGTGTATTGAAAGGCTACCAGTTTTATGAAGTGCAAGTTATTGCTGTGATAACAGCTAGTGGAAACGGTACATATATGTACTCAACAAAAGCTGCACTAACAAGGACCAGTGAAGGAGGTAATGTATATACTGTAGCAACTAATCTGTCAATGGGCAATCAACACCACCACTTAAGCGTTGCCAATTGCATTTTCATTGCGCTTAATGTACGCCCTTCTGGTGCGTCTATTCTGCCCATTAGCACCCTTTAGCGTTTCCTACACATTTCGCCCATAAATAGGCCTGTTTTACTGTTGTCGTCCTCTTTTTTGCGAGTAGTACTGCGCTGTTCTCGACGAGTCGTAGACGTACGCTGTTCTCGGTGTATTTAATATGTTTACTGTTCTCGGCGAGTTTTCATCTCTTATGTTTCTAGCCGTTCCATATTTTTTGAATCGTTTACTTCGCTTTCTCCGTTTACCGTCCTGCCGGCGTTTGCATCGTTTTCTCCGTTTGCTCCGTTTTATCCGATTTCTCCGTTTGGGCGTTTTCACTATTTGGTTGTTTTCGCCGTTTTTCTTCATGTCTTTTTTGTATTTTACGAATTCAAAATGTGGAATGTTTGATTGTTGTTGCGGTCATTACATATACCATGAGGTTAATATCGGTATTTTTACTTCTAGAGCTAAGTAGTGTAAGTAAAGCTCGGGACTGAATTTAGAACAGCTGAACACATCCTGGTAAAATCAAATTGACGAAATTTAAATTGTTAAGTTTATTTGATTTGGAAAGCTTGACTATTAGTTCTACTTGGTCCCAGTAAAATCACTCACTTGTAATTGCAGGAGTCAGCTATCGAACTTAGAAAGTAGGAGTGGGGGGTGTTTTATTTTTAAAGGCAACAATTTTAATAGCTGTCTATTCATTTTCCTCTTCTTCTTCTTCTTCTTCTTCTTCTTCTTCTTCTTCTTCTTCTTCTTCTTCTTCTTCTTCTTCTTCTTCTTCTTCTTCTTCTTATTATTATTATTATTATTATTATTATTATATTTTTTTACACATGCAATGCAGGGCTATCTTTGGACCCTTCTAAACGCCTTAGGGTAACTCTTATTGCAGGGTTACCCCTCTTCCTTGCAATCAGGCCCTTAGACTGCCTTAAATGTGCCTAGGAGAAGTAACAGCTGTTTGAACCACTAGTACAGAAGGAAAGTGTTTATGAAATATTTTACGTAATGCGAGGGTGTTTTGATTCCTTTCAGTGCCTAGCATTGCGCCATTGAATGTACGGGTCACTAAATTGCACTTCGGCGAATTGAAGATACGATGGAATCCAATTCCTCAGCAGTATATTCATGGCCTACTTCAGGGGTATCGAGTATACTATACCGAGTATCCATATTGGTACGGGTCAAAAACCGTGAACTCCAGCAGCCCAGATGACATCATGCTGGTTGTAACAGGTCTGAAGGTAGCACACCAGTACAGGATATCAGTTGCAGCGTTCACATCAATAGGAACAGGGCCAAGGTCCCCCTACGTTAACATTACAACAGGTACTGCAATGGGAAAAGAAATTTTGTTTTTGTTCACCTTAAAGATGAAAAAGGAAATTAGTGTGATAGGCGATAAATGTATACTGTTTAATATCTTCTGAACCATGGTATTGTTAACCCTATCTGGACTGGGGATGGTTGGGGTGAGGTGGGAGGGGGGGGGGGGGGGGGCGGATGACTGATTATGGGTGCGGCAACTTTGAACCTGAATAAGTTTTTTTTGAAAATTTTCGCAAACGCCGTGAAATCTCAGTAGTTTTTTTGGGATTTATCTTGAAAAACATGACTTTGTCGGGTAGTGTTCATTGACTTTGATGTTACTATAGCAACCAGTTTTTGACAGGGATTTTCTTTTGTCATGAGATGTAGAATTCCTTTTTAAAATGTAGCCAAAATTACTTTCCCTATGGTAGCTTTAGTGTTTTTATATCATTTTAGTGTTTCTTTATTGGTTTCGATTATACTTCGCTTAATTTTGGCGCTTTCCTGAAGTTTTGAGGAAATCCAGAAATCCAAGATGGTGGATCCAAGCTGGCCTCCATTTAGCAATAATGATGTAAATACCGCGTCATAAGACGTCTTCAATTCCCGTTGCGGATCTCAAAGGAAACGGCTTTGGACGTAATGTCTATACTTTAAGCCCATTTGTCATAGCTTCTATTGCTGGCCCCCAACTCCCCTTCACCGGTGCGAAAAGACAAAAGTCCTCTTTTGCTTTGAAAATACCGATTTTCAATTCATAAACAGGAATAAAATTGTCCGTTCAATCGAAAGTACCACTGGAGGTTACGTTTATGAAGCAAACGTAATTTACACCAACAAGGAAAAAAAAACTTACATGATCCAGCTTAAACTAGTATTTTTCTATTCAGCTTTAAAAGTTGAAAACTAGCCTCTTACCCGTGCCAGATGCCTATCTCTCTTTCTCTTTCGATTGAAACATCTTGTGTTTGAATCAGGTGGGCCCATTTATCAGATCTGCTACATTGGGGCATTGTTATGGAATAATCGTCCTGAAAAAGTCAGCAATTAGATCCTTTCAATCGTTTAAAAGCGAAATCAATCACCCAACGTCTATCTCATACTCCCACGCGGCAATCATGTAAAACGGTATTTTACATAATTAGAATTATAATTATAATTATCTTTATACTGATGTTTTTACGTGTTTAAATAAAGTTACAATACAATTGGAGCTCGGACAACTCAAGGTGCATGTAACAAGTGAAAATCACCCGCTTGTGCTGCAGCGATATATAAGCTTTTTGAAATGCGCACGTATAGTAAACCGTTTCTTTTGACCGGATTGAATAACAAAGAAACAGGAACAGCGTTTCTCTTATTATTGACTAACCAAATCTGTGATTGTTTTCTGTTTAAAAAAAGGTTGTGGAGGGTACGTGAATCAGTCATTTGGACAGCTACATATTGGCAGCAATAGAGGATCTCGTAACTTAAGTTGCAACTTTGTCATTCTTAACATGGGCATTAGTCAAGCTGTTTCTCTAGTCTGGATTCAAGATCTGTATCTCTCATACGGGTACGCAGTGTTTTTGTTGTTGTTGTTTGTTTGTTTGTTTTTTTGAAAATATATAAACTGCATTAAAACAGCCTACGTGTCAAGTACCACTTTTGCACATGAATGGATGGGTGAATGGATGGATGGATGGATGGATGGATGGATGGAAGGATGGATGGATGGATGGATGGATGGATGGATGGATGGATGGATGGATGGATGGATGGATGGATGGATGGATGGATGGATGGATGGATGGATGGATGGATGGATGGATGGATGGATGGATGGATGGATGGATGGATGGATAGATGGATGCATGAATGCATGGATAGTTGTGTGTGGAAGGGTGGGTGGATGGATGGAAGTAAAGTCCGCTGCTTGCGCAGGGAGACTGAAAAAGTGAAAAAGAAACGTGTAATAATTGTCCATATTATTCCATCACTTTATGATTTGCTCATAGTTCCCATTTCTGAACTAATCAGTGTATAAAATTCTACTTGCTTTTACTGGAAAGAACGACAACTATTTTGTCTGGCTAACAACTTTTAATTCTTTGTTTTTTTCAAGTGAGTATATCAGGATAACTGATGGCAATGGCACACTCGTTTATAGTCGACGCGGTTATTCCTCATCCATCCGACAGTCATTTCTACAAGTTGATTTTGGCAGAAGGGACAGCATTAACTTCCAAATTTACTTAACACGTAGCTACAGTCGCTTCAAGCTTCAGTACGGAATTGTCAAACAGGGTCTTGGGTCAGGTAAGGGTATAGCTAATTACTTTATCAAAGCCGGGTTTTTAAATGGGCTATAACACGTAATTTTGGGTAATTTCAACACATTTAACTAGTTATGGAAGGAAAAGAAACCTCCAAGTATCCTCAGTAAGGTGCAATCTATAACGTTCGGTTATCGTCTTTGGCCGTCCTTCATAAAAAAAAAATTGAATTTTGCATCGCAGTCACGTTTGGAGCTAGTAATTAACAAAAAGGCACACGATTACCCAAAATACCGTCACCTAGCCCCTTTAGCAAATACTAAGCTTATGTCGCAATATTTCGGGGATTTGTCATAAGCTTTTAGTTTTTAACTTTTAAGAATTAATATGTTTCGTTTTTCCACGAGCCCCTCCTACAATTATTTGTAGGAGGGGGAGATAGGGAGGGTTGAGAAGCGTTTAGAGCCTCCTAAAATTTTTGAAAATAAAGGTGACTTGGACATATTTTGACGTGAAATAGCCCTTTTCACGGTTAATTTTTCTCATTTGCATTACAATCTTATCCAACGTGGATGCGAGGCAATTTCGGGCTAAAACTACAAAAAAGCCCGTAATTGCCTCACATACATGCTAGTTTTATTGTAATTCAAATGAGCAGAGTTAACCGTGAAAAGGGCTATTGTTTTCTTATCACGTGTTAAGTTGCCTTGGTAACCAACTTCAAAAAGCATTTTACTCTTTTGCTCTATTCTAGCCGCACCTCGAATTTAATTCGTTTTGGTTTGATAAGATGCTGTTTGAAGGCTATACATGGAATTTCCGCATGCACCTACCAAAAGGTTTCATGTGTTTGCCTTGTCATTGTCGCTCTTTCACAGCAGTATGTTTGTTTTTCTTAGTTATACCGGTGGCTAACTGGAGTGCGTTGATTGGACACACCAGCACCACAAGCATAAGGATATCTTGGCAAAACTTGACACCGGTGCTTGGTCGAAGAATTCTTCATTATTTTGTTGTTATTAAAAATAGCAACGGCAGTATATTGAATGGTAACGTCCGATCGGAAAATACTTTCTCTGATGTATTTTATGGACTCTCGCCGTATAGAGAATATCGACTCAACGTCATTGGTGTAGATGAAGAAGGGAGAGCTTACAATGGTAGTGAGCTGGTAGCCTGGACGGAGGAAGGTGGTAAGTACACTCACATATACAATAATAACTATTTAGCTAATGTTAACCAATCAACTCATCCACCTAACCACACACCCATCAATCAAGTAACTGATTTGGAACTGAAACAACATTAGAAGGATTTGTATGGAGTAATCGGAGCATAATAACACTAATATCTCACCCCAAAATGCCTATAAGACTGATTTTTCATTATGCTCTTCCAGAATTACTCAGCAAATCCCATAAATTTTGCAAATATATTTTTTGCGACGTGATCACGTGAGGAAACTATTACTGAATAGATGCTTTTTCCAATTTTTTGTAACTTTGAAATAGTTATAGTTGTTTTATTACTTTTTTTTGTTATTATTGATGATTGTTAACTGACACGTTTGATGTAGGTATATTCCAATTTCTAGTTAACAAAGATTGCTTTCTTTTTTCTTTCTTTCTTTTTCGTTTCTAAATGTGAATTCATGAACAGTTTGAAATTTAAACTTGATTCTTTAATGTAAATTCTGTAAATTATGGAAGTAAATCACGCAATCATAGCCGATATCCGAGATATGAAACGTATATTAAAATGGTGAAGCGTAATACGACAACCTCATCGCCTCATGACTGAAGAAAAGCAGCAAGCAGTCTAAACGCCGCGATGTAAAACTTTAGTGACTTCAACCTGGGAGAGACGATTATTTTGTTTACTATTGAGTTCTCCCTTCTGTTTGTTTCTCCGCAGTTCCGAGCAGATCACCAAGAAATATTAACATTACTGATGTAAGACCGACACGGATTACAGTCCATTGGAGTCCTCTTCCTCAGCAATATCACAATGGGCGCTTGTTGGGATATAAAGTGTACTTCAAGAAAAACGCGTACTATTCCAACCCTGTTGCATCCAACGGAAGCAGCACAACCATTTACAATCCTTACGCCACAAACGTGACTTTCACGGGACTAGACCCTGGGCAGCGATACGATGTTTCTGTGTCTGCATTTACATCCAAAGGAGAAGGAACACGTTCTAGTCGCTACTACGTGACCACAGGTAGCTCTTTAATAACAACTTCAATTGGAATTCTTTGTTTAAAAAGTTAAATTATTTGAAAGTGCCTAAGTTATGTTTATTTGAAGGCTTTTTCAAGTGACGAATAATTGCGTTTTCGTTTCTGAAATTCTCTATATCTCGGATGACGTCACAAATCGTCTCATTACAAAGATAAATCACAAAATCAGAATATCTCGGGAAATATTAGAGTGATTCTGCGCAAACTTATATTACCTAACAATAAGATAATGAGCTCAAAATTTCTTTCGCGCAAAAGCAGATAAGGTGGTGGGGGGGACCTGAATCAACTATCACGGGATAGAAATTTTGAACTCTAGTCACTTTCTACAACAGAATATATAGTGAGTAGCGTAACCAATAAGAGAACAGCACTAGTGATAGAACACTAATAGATTTATACTGATATTAAACATATATAACTTAATTGTATTTCGCATTATGAAGTGACAGATGCATTGTGGAATTAAATCTGTTAAAGTACTGCATGCATTACAACTAAGTGTTTTGATACATCGTACATTATCCTTTGTATAGAGACTGTGCATGCATTGGAGGGGTTCCATTTTTTATATCATTAATTAATTAATTAATTAATTAATTAATTAAGTCCTGTTAGAAAGAACGTCAAATGCTTAATTATTACTTAATTAATTAAATAATTGACGTTCTTTTCTTACTCCCCATTTTTCACAGTAAAACCCATGAACAGTTTCTGTTCTAATGGTTATTATTTTAGTAAACCATCACTCTTGTCCTCTTTTCAGCTTGCAGGGCAACTGTTAACCAATCAGTTGGCCTAATAGATGTGACACAAGCGAGTTACAGTTCCTTATACTGTTCTTGGACAATAGGGAATGCTGGAATAACTAATGCTGTGGCCATATTTATGATCGAGACGATAAACATTATTTATTGCAGGTACCTGTAAAGGCCTTATATAGTGTGTTGTATTCGAGTTCTTGTTTTTATTTTTTACGACAAATACCTAAATGAATCTGTCAATTCCAATGGTAATATAGGGGTTCAATTTCGCAATTTAACGCTCCCTTTGAATTGTGGACTTTATCATATTGCTACTCTACTCTAAGACTGCCATTACACGGGAACACGCGGTTTTTTTGTGGAGGGGGGGGGGGGCATATATAAACCTTCCTTTGCGATAAGTGTCCCTGTATATCGGTGAAATTGACGCTATGGTCAAAGCTACGCACTAAATAAATTTATACTCTAACATGTTTATTGCGAAAATTAATAAACTCCGTCTCCCTAATAAAGAAGCAGTTTTTCAACAATAATTAAACTACCTCCCTTGCGGTATGTTGTGACATGAAATAAAAAAAACTAGAAATGCTTAACGAAATTTGAAAAGTGGAAATGCATACGGAGTTGTTAAGGGCAATTGGTGCAGTTTGCAAACCTCGTCCGCCGAATAAGTCCTTATTAATTAATTATAGTGGAATTTTTTATGTAACCGAGTAACAAGACTTTCTTGGGATAAATTTTTGAACTATATTTTGTGTATTGTATCCCTATAGCGAGTACTTGAAGATTTTCGACGGCAATGGGATGTTAGAGTATAACCAGAACGGCTGCTCCTCTTTCAATCGTGGATCAATAGTGCAGGTTTCGTTCCTGAATTCCAGTAACATCACAACAAACATCTACCTAAACAGACGGCGAAGCAGCGTCAAAATTCTGTTCGTTTTAAGAACCGGTTTCAGTTCAGGTAAGGAACACGTTTTTTCAGGTGTATTACTGATTGACCAACGGAAGATAAGAAATCTATAGTTTTACACCATCATAATAGCCCTTCGTATTGATGTTTCTTGTAAACTATGAAAGTACAGGCCGTGCATAGTACTGATAAATAGAAACACTGTAATACGGATCCTTTTTTTAGCCAGTTTTATTTCACTAAAATTTTATTACCATCTCCCGTTCACACCCTTGGTAAATTTAAAGGTATTATCCAAGTGCAAAAGAGTTCCTCTTTAAGGAACGCAACGAGAATTGATAACATCGGATAACCTAGCAGTGCGTACGGATTCAGTTTAAAAACAACTAACAATTTGACCTACCCTGTCTCCTTATGTTTTAAAAAGGGGAAGTGCCACGGGCATTTGGTGTCAATCCAGAAAAAAAGCCTTGTTCAATGGAGATCTAAAATGACGGACCAGTTTAACTACAAATTACCTCCAAAGTGTACAAAAACGGTCATGATTGCCATTGGTGGACTGTGTAGGAATGGATTGTAACTTGCTAGCTTTTCTCAATTTCTTGCATTTTGCGTTCCATACCTTGCCTTAACAAACCACAAGTTTTTCCTTCCAAGAATTCAGCTGAATTGACTTTTTTCTCTCGGTGTTATGGAACTGTCTTGCAGCTATACCATAGGTATTTTTGAGTCACTTTCACAAAAAGAGGTCAAAATCCCCACGAAACGTTCCCTTGACTGTTATGTTGCCGCAAAAAGGATTTGACAGCATTGCGTAAAGTAGCTCATCCCAATTTTTAACAACAACAACAAGCTTTATTTTCCCCATTCGGTCACATTATAAATATTACAGTTCCAAACAACGGCCATCTTGATCTTGAAGATCTCGAGCTCTCCACAAAAGAATAAGAGCATCAAAACTAGTAGTAAGACAAACGGACATCACTCGCAGTCAGTGAACATAAAATGTAAAAGAACTGCCAGAAAGTTTAAAAAATTGTTTGAAAATCGATTTCACGATTGCGGACGAAAAAAAAAAACAATATGTCAATATATAACTGCAATGTTTCTTTCATACTTCATTAAAAATAAAAAAAAAAAACATGTTAGGTCTCGTTTAGGTACATCTAAGGAAACTTGACAAGTTTATTAGTATTTTGCGTCCATTTGAAATAAAACGTTTTAAGAGTTATTGTCTGAGAAAACCAGGCAGGTGGTCAACGATCGGGGTCGGCCAAATCATTCCATACTAACATCATAGACAGGTTAGGTGGACTTATGGATAAATATACTAAAGTTTGTTCTTCAAGTGTTTTGGTAAATGAGATATGAGATCCACTCTCCATCACTCCCTCAGGTCGTAGTTTTTCTGGTAAATCTGACCCAAATTTGACAGCCAGCAAAAACTGTACAATTTAGTTCATGTTTTGTACCTGATATAAATGGGCATAGAACCTCTTGTAAAAAGCCAGAGATATGCGAAATAAGCAAAAATCACTCTACAATATTTAGTTTTGGAATACCTATATTTCGTATCTGCAAATGAGCAAGAAATTAGCTATTTTCGACTTCACGCAGAACACACAACTAAAACTTCAGCAAAAACTGGATGCCAAAACCAAACACTCTTACCTTCCATCTATTAAAATCAGCAATAATCTTTTTGGGCCATTCAAATAGCAAGATGCTACATCACCTCCATTTCTCCTACTACACGATGTCATGTACACCACGACACCACGCAATCAATGTGCTGTTTAAGCCGCTCCTGGATTTCGCATTGGGTTTGTCTTAAGTTAAAAATATTCAGTTGATCAAATTAGTTCCACAAAAAATTCAAATCCCCTTTCTTGCGAATTCAACGAAAAGCAAATTAAGAAAACGCGAAAATAAACAAAACGACGCCATGTTGAATTTGTTCACTCGGGATAGACTGGGAACTAGTTGATTGGTTGTAAGGGAGCCAGAAGCTAGCCAAGGCTGGCCATGGATGATTGTTCCACGCTGTTTTTCATAAGTAAGCTTTTTGATTTAAGGAAGGCTGGTTTAGGCTCATGCCGTAAGTGGCAAGGAATAACAAACTATTGGGAAATGAAGGTACCAACGAGGGTTACAACCATTTTCCTTGCTTATTAAATGGCCTACATGTTGTTATGCTTGCTGGGCAGGGAAAATTGTTTTGAAATTTAATTTGTATTTTGTGGGCTTCGATTAGGCGAAGTTTCTGGGTCAAGCTGTCTTGTACTGTCAAGGGATTACAACGAATCAAATAAGAGCCAAAAACACAAGAGTAATTTGGAAGTCTTGTTTGTAGATTCACTTGCAGAAACTCTATTTGTTTCAATACAAAGGGAAAAAAAATCCGAAGAAATAACGTCATATTATTTTATATCGTAAGAGACTATACACGTACAAAAGTATTTTATGACAATTTTGTTCTTACCATATTTACATTTATTACATGACATATGGTCTTCGCTCCAGTCTTTTGCGACAGTATTTACATTGCAGTCAGAAGTGTAATGTACAAAGCAAAATGAGCTGCTCATTCTCAACTGTTGACAGTCCAACACGGTCCAACACCATACGCGCCAAATGGGCTTTATGTTATTCCTCTAAAATCATGCAGAAAGGATTTAACAGATTATCTAACTAATCTGGGTGTCAGTGGATCGAAGTCGAGGCTTTCTGGGACACGGATTAACGAGGCTGATGTTATTCTCATAATCAATCACGCCGGATTGCATTCTCTATCAGAGGAAGACAGCCGTGAAATGTCCAAAGCACAAATACGAATTAACAACACATTACCAGAAGTTAAAATCCAGTTGTTCTCACCCATCTCACAGAGGTAAACCAAAACAATTAAAAAATCCTCGTCGGGTAAACAAACAGGTGTCGGAAGAAATATACCAGGAGTTTCAAGTTTCATTTTCAATAGGATCCGATAACAAACATCTCATTCAATTGAAATCAACATTTCAAATATTGTTTCAGCCCTGTGTAACACTTGTCGAAAAGGCCATTCAAGCAGATTGAAAGTGGAGGATGCTACCTCAAAATTTGAGGCAAGCTCAGGGGGGGGGGGGGGGGGGGATTTGCACGCTTCCGGGCAAACTATATTATCAACGCGAGACCACCCGCGATCAGCTCATTTGACTGTGGACGCCGTGAGGTTCGCAACTCCGCGATCCGCCGGCGAATATTTTATAGTGCAAAAAGAGCCAACATCCCAACGAATCTTCCTTTATTCGTCTGCCAGCAGTGTTCCTGTTATATTTAATGTGTTTTATCACCAAAGTATGCTCATAAGGCGTCGTAGGTCACGACAATCTTATCGAACTCGTAAAGACAATAAGAGGAAATCGTGAACTGTTTTGACATATTTATTTATTGGAAAAACATCGGAAGGAAAACGTGCAGTCCACTCGCATTACTAGACAGAGAAAGTTAACGAGAAGCCGCCGAAAATTCCTCTGAACTAAGATTATTTCATTAGCATTTTAAAAGACAGAGCTTATTGAAACCCCTGTTATAAAAAAATGCGCATCGCTCCCGCTGTGCTTGTTTATTTCATTTCGGTACTACATCTACCTAACAGTAACACGCCGCTTTTCCGGTTAAATCGCCTTTTTCATGGCTTCGTTTTGATCAATTCCAACAGAATAAAATTTTACTTCCCGTATAACCCGACAATTCGAGCAAGAGAAGCAATTTATAAAGAAATTAACGTTAGGAAAACAATCTTCGCCACAGCGGTAAGTCGTTCACATCTGACTGATATGACACCAGAAATAACCTACATTCAACAGCAAATTTTGGGGCGAAAACGAGAGGTCAATAGAGGTCAATTCTTCTCATAGCAAACTTTGAGGTTTAAAATGTTGATTTTTGACATCTTTGGCTTTCGACCAGTTACTTGAACGATTCAAAATGCTTATTACCACTCATTGTGAAACAGTCGCTGATGGCGACAAACAAATAAGGCTCCTAAAATTATTTTTATAAGATCGTATTCGCTCGAAGAAACACATTAATCTCATTATTGAGAATTTAACAACATAGTAAAACTGTTTACTTGCCATTTCTCATTTGTGAAGCGAAAAAATCCATGTGGAACTTTGACTAAAAACCACATATTCAAAGCTTATACTGGAAGTAATTCATTCTCAAGCAACGCAAAGAAGTCAAAGAACGATGACAAGAGTGTAAATCCCCCCCCCCCCCACCCCCTAGGCAAGCTTAAGGTGAATGTTTTGAATTAATAGCAAGATTACTTTTCCCTTGGACCGATATATAACTTCTTTATTTATTCGACCCAGAGACAATTTTGTGATGATCCCAGTAGAGGTTAAGAGTTGGGCGTTGCAGATTCTACGTTAACGTGATGTTATTTGCTTATTCTCTGATTAGCGTTCTTGACGGTCCGGCAGCTCCTCCTTCCCATCTCCTATCCTATTTATCAAGGTATCAAAGCGGAGATAATACAGCCAAAACTATTTTTTTGTTAATTTGTTATGTAACTTTTCAACAGCAGCTTTTTTAACCAAAAAGCGCATACTCCTAAGGGCCTTCTGGTGTACATGACAAGCCGGAATGATAAGTCCAACGCTTTTAATAAAAGGAAATGACGTATTCAGTGAGGGCTCTAAGGTGAATATTTCGCTTCAAAACATGTGTTCATTGACAGACCAACGGAACTAGCAAAGTTCAAAATAAGTAAACAAAAGATCGGAAGCAAAAGCAAACATACCCTGGAAAAGGCAGTTATCTATAGGAAAAAGGAAATTCCAACCCAAAGGGGATCTGCAAGGAAATTCTTTTTTCTAAATATCAAGCGCACATTTTCCGTCACTCATCTTTAGTTTATTTTAAAGGTAGAACAATTCCATGACACTGTTTCGGGTGTCAGTAAAACGCGGGGTCGGGGCCGGTGCCGGGGCCGGGGCCGAGGCCGGGGTCACGGCCGGGGTCGGGGTCTCTCTTTTTTTTTTTTTTTTTCAACATCACAGGTCATTTGTGGGTCAAATAAGGATTAAAGCCAATATAAAAAAGTTAAGTCTCTAAAGCTTACTAGCTTAGGATAGGTCATCGGTGACAACACTCGATGCAGTTCCGTATTCTGGCGGACATTGGTTCCGTGAATTGACTATCTTTTATTCTTCTAAGAAACGAAATGAGGCAAAAAAAAAAAAAAAAATCCAAGGTACGAGACAATATATTTCCTTGAACTAACAAATTCTTGAACTAGAATGTGCATAATCTTACTATGAACACCCCTCCCCCCCCCCCCCCCGGTTTTCGACGCCATTTTGACGAGTAGGCAAACATGCTTGGAATAATATGGAAATCCGATGTCAAATAATTTTCATAAAACATCGCTTCTGAAAAATTCATGAATTGGAAACTTCTGGTTCTAGGAAAAGGATTTTAAGAAAAAAATTGGAGGGATTTAGCTGTACCATAAGGCGTCCAGTCTTGTTTTGAACTTTCCATACATTTGTCTGTAAAGCGAACCAGCCGTGAACTGCTACTAAAAATAGTTCGCGGGAAAAAATACAGGGAAATGTATGGAAAGTTCAAAACACGACTGGACCCTTTCTGGCACAGTTACATCCCTCCAAGTTTTTTTCTTAAAATCGTTTTCCTAATGCCAAAAGTTTCCACTTCATGAATTTTTCAGCAGCAATGTTCTATGAAAATTATTTGACATCGGATTTCCATTTCAAGCGTGTTTGCCTACTCGTCAAAATGGCGTCGAAAACCGTGATAAGGCCTATTTACATGTCAGTTTTGATGTCGGCAATGAGATTTTAGAGTTCTCGTAGAAATTTCCCTAATTTATTGACGGTATAAAACTATGAATTTTTCTTTACATTACAGCACAAGTATTTCAAGTATAACAATTGTCTCTCAAGTATTTTGAATCTTTTTTTTTTTTTGTCAGTTAATGCGTCTTTTTCGGAAAGATTTCCAGAGAAATGTTCTACATTCCATTCAAATGCCGAGCTTTACAAAGGAATTCGAACGCATGTTCATTTTATTCTCGGAAATAATAGTGACGCGTGACATGGATTGACTGTAACAAACGAGCACGATCATGGAAGGCGGCGGGGGTGTTCATAGTAAGTTCATGCACATTCTAGTTCGAGAATTTGTTAGTTCAAGGAAATATATAGGCCATGTCCACACGTGTCCGGAAATTTTTTTCCCGCAAATATTTTTTTGCGGATCCGAAAATTTTCGCGTCCACACGCAGCGTATTCGAATCGTTTTCAGCCGTCCACACGTATCCGATTGTATCCAGAAATTTTCTAATTTGTTCTAGTGCACAGTTCTAAAATTCTCTCTCCATTCTTTTTCGATCATTGCGCCATTGATAAAATTGTCCCACCATGTGCTTGTCCTTCCTGGTCGCGTCCATAATTGCATTCGGTGATGGTTCGCTCTTTTTTTTACTTTATGATGCCCACTGTTCATTGATAACAATCTCAAAACATCCTGTCGATCTCTAATGTATTGGTTGTGTAAATTTATCACAGTTGCATTTATCTGAACGCATGATATCAAACTAGAAATCAGAGCAACTAACAAAGAAGCTACAACCTTTCTGTACGCCATGTTTGTTTACAATGCTCGCCGTGAAGACCGGATCCAAGAGAATGACGAGAGCGTATTTGAAAATCTCCGGATACGACCGTCCACACGTATACGTATTCGTATGGGATAAAAAAATTTCCACTCTGGAGAGCGTTTTCAAAAATTTCCGGATACGGCCGGAAAATACGCTGGATACGTGTCGACGCAAGCCGTATTCGTAAAAAAAAATTGCGTTTTCACAAATTTCCGGATACGTGTGGACGACGCCATATTGTCTCGTACCTTGTATTATTTGCCTCATTTCGTTCCTTAGAAGAGTAAAAGGGAGTAAATTCACGGAAGCAATGTCCGCCAGAATACGGAACTGCATCGAGTGTTGTCACCGATGACCTATCCTAAGCTAGTAAGCTTTAGAGACTTAACTTTTTCTATATTGGCTTTAATCCTTATTTGACCCACAAATGACCTGTGCTGTTGAAAAAACCAAAAAAAAAAAAAAAGAGAGAGAGAGAGAGACTTTTGCTTATTTCGCATATCTCTGGCTTTTTACAAGAAGTTCTATGACCATTTATATTAAGGACAAAACACGAACTCCTTTCGCTAAATTTTACAGTTTTTGCTGGCTGTCAAATTTGGGTCAAATTTACCAGAAAAACTAGGACCTGAGGGGGGTATGGAGAGTGGATCTCATATCTCCTATACCAAAACACTTCAAGAGTAAACTTTAGTAAATTTATCCATAAGTCCACCTAACTTATCTATGATGTTAGTATGGAATAATTTGGCCGACCCCCATCTTTCAGCTTTTTCAGATTTTGCCCGGTTAATTCTCAAACATTGACTCTTAAGAGCGGCTTTCCACAAATATCGACCGAAATCAACTTTTGGTGGCACAAGTCAAAAAATCGATTTAGCTCATATTTTGCTCATAGGTAGGCCTTAGTAAGAAACAAAACGGACTGTAGTTAGTTTTTCCAAATACGGCTTCCTTACGCGTAAACAAGCGAAAAACGATTTTCAGTTCAGTTGAGTTCAAAATTCGCTTCCGGTCGGGCGGAATTTTCCTTAACTTTGGCCGGCCGCGTATCAATCCACAGCTAGTCACGGATCATGAAATAACATCTATTGCTTTTCTAGGTCTTCATCTTCTGTTCTACAGAAAAACATTCAAAACTTAGGTTACTTTTATGCCCGAAACAGATCTAGAACAACATGCTATAAATGCAAATTTTTAACCACCAAATTTTCGAACTGAAATACCGGCAATTTTACCCACGGGCGATAACTTAGATTATCATAAAATGACTTTCTATGGCTTCACTGTGTACTTATCAATCATAACATGAAAACAAAACTTTGGGTAAATTATTTTAAGTGACCCGCAGGGCCTCGAATTTATCACCTACCCTGTCGAAAATCTGGCATTCGCATTGTAAACAATGGCGTGACATAGCTGGTGACCGCGAACCACAAAAGCGAACAGAGAATCAAAACATAAGTTTTGGCTATTTTCTTCATCTATTCCCGCTCGATACAAGCATATTAGTGTGTCGACGACGAGGTTTTTAGTATTTCATGATCATTCCATGCACGTTTCAACAAGAATTTAGCATCGAATTCTTCATTAACCCGCACTGGGGTTATTTCTGTACTCTTACCTTCTGAGTGAACAAAACAATCCAGTTTACGAATTAATAAACATTTCTTTCTCTTTTTTTTTTTTTTTGTTAATAAACAACTCGCAAGCTACACTGTTGCGTGACAACCATAAACCGGAAGTGTCAACATAAAGATTTATATGTTTCCGCAATGTCTCATTGTTTCAATGGGGATACAGACGATTTTAAGGGACTAGTTTTCGTAACTAATGTCCGTTTGCTTCCATACTTTCGCACGCAGAATAAATACTCAGAAACGGGCACATTATATTCGAAGACCAACAAAGTTAAATCATTCGTGACTTAATATTGTTGACACAATGTTCTGTTTTACTTCTTTTTCGTTTCTCTCCAGAAAGAAGTCCTTTCCTCTCTGTAGCAACAAGGACATGCTACAGCTCCTACATTTGGTATTTCTGTGTCTACCTTCTCTCCTATTTATCCAGGAATACCGTAAACTGCCGCGGCTTATAAGCCCTGGGGCCCGTTTCTCGAAAGCCCCGGTAACTTATCGGGCGCGGTAAGTGGCCCGTTAAGTCCCCGATAAGTTTACGGGTGTTTCTCGAAACTCCCGTTATTTACGATCCCGGTAAATTTCCCGGTAACTTGCCCGGTAATTTACGGGAGGTCGTGACCTCCCGTAAAGTTACCGGGAAATCGCAAATGTTGCGACACTAAACAAAATGGCGGTCGGAGGCGGACTTTTTTTGTTTAGTTAGAAGACCTCGGTCTTGTCAAAGACGACCAATTCTGGCCGACATGGCTCACTGTGAAGTCATAGAAAGATTCAGGCTTTCAAGAGTGAGAATCGAGTGGCTCGTGAATGAATTTGGAGACGAATTGTGGAGAAATAAAGCGAGAAGCTGCCCGCTGGCTCCGGAAGCAAACGTGAAGACAGGCGTAGTACTATTGTTGTTGTTGTTGTTGTTGCTGTAAGTGTTATTTTAGATGTTTGAAAAGCGCTTAGGGTGTTTGCATATTGGTGCTATATAAATTTGAAATTATTACTATTTTATTGTTATAAATTATAGACCAACGGTGGAAGTAAAAATAAATATTTTGTCATGTAAGCACGGCTCACTCGCCGCACATTATTACTTCGAAATGGCTTCCTTTTTAACATAAAATGGGTTCCTGTCATGCAAAACTAATCCTACAGCAAGCGATATTGTTTTCTTTCTTGTAATGTGCAGAATTTTCATAAGAAAGAGGTAGTTAGAAATCTGACATGCTGCACTAAGATAAATGTAAACATAACCATTGATATAAACAGAGCGATCGCGATAAGAGTCGAATTGTGCGCCGTCCTCGAAATACACAAATGCAGTGTTTTAGTGCTGCATTAGCTAGAGGGATAAAAAATAAGAAGCTTGCACACGATAGATAAATGAGAATAAAGAACTTAAAAATCGTTCCACTTTTCGCAAAAATAGTTTCAGTCGCATTTCAATTGATCGAGCCTTGTTGTATGATACAAAAGCCGATTTCGGATCGGTAAAAATAGTGCTTGGTGTCTGCCGGAGAAGACGATCAAATCACGCCAGTTGAACTATGGCTATTCAATTTTAAAACTTGTATAAGGTCCTTCCTTATTCCCAATATTCTCTATACTAAGGCTGCTAAAAGTAAATTTGTATCAGTACGAACTGTTGAAATAGGCGTTAAAATAGGACACCACGCAGACACTGTTTCCCCGGCGGTCGCCATAGCTTGCTTAGCTTCATCTCTTCTACAACTTTGAAGGAATTATATACTGATCCTGACTATTAGTTTGATGCTCACAACAAGAATTCATGATGATAACATTCATAATCCTTTTCAGGTTCTACTTCGCATCAGGGAGCTTCCTGAAAGTAATGGCCGATACCATGCATGATGCAAAATAGTGATCTCTCTTGGCTGCCCCCCTTTAATGACACGAAAAAGTTAAACTTAGAACGTATTGTATTGTCCTTCAAAAAGCATGAAGACAGTTTTGTCTTATCCATAACCGTGCTTTTCTAGAATGAATCGAATGGATTACGTGTAGTCCTAAGTCGTTCTCCTTCTCTTTCGAACGAGCGTGAAGCTTCTATTTTACCGGGCCCGGAAATTATCGGGAAAGTTTACGGATGCTTCGAGAAACGCATTATCGGGCCCGGTAAAGTTTCCCGATAACGGCCCCGATAAGTTAACGGGCCCGGAAGTTACCGGGACTTTCGAGAAACGGGCCCCTGGTAACTTACCGGGCCCGATAAGTGTCTTTGGTGATAGATGTTTCTCAACAGCTAAGCCCAAATCGTCATTGTCTTGATAGTTTCTGCCGTTGAAAACATGGCCCTCGTTCGCTGCATCTTGAAAACCATAACATGACTTGTGCTGGTCAATATTCTTTGTACAGGACACACTCAGGACAGCAGAGGTACTATCTCTCTGGACCTTGTTCTGTCTCTGCGTGTAAACGAACATGGCCCACCAACTATCGACTTAAAAGAACAGCAAACTTCCATGCTCGCCGTTTTGTTTACAGTTCCTAACTGTTTTTCCGGTGTAATAATAATTCAATTTATTCATAGGTCCAAAACTGCCACGTTCAAAAATCTGTTTAGTTAATTACGTTTATCTTCACACAAAGAATATTTCAGGATTTTAAAGCGCAGCAAAATAACATTATTAATAACGCGAGTATTGACCACTATCTTGGTTTCATTAAATTTGTTACGGTTTTTATTGTTATTACTTTTTCCATTAAACTTTCAGAATTCTGTGTTGTTTTTTGTTGTTGTTATTGTCGTTGTGTGTGCGTGTGCTTTATCGCGTATATTTCACGCAAACGATGCAGTTTAACATAACAGTCGAAACTTTTAATCAGATTAATGTAGAAATCTGCTGCGGTTAACCTATTTCTAGTTTAATTTATCCATGGCAGTGATAAAGAAAGAGGGAAAGAAATTTTCCAATTATTTGTTTTAACACAATAATATTCAGCCACAATAACGAATTGGACTCCGCATCAGAGCGAACGGATACTCTAGAATTTCCATCTATAAAAGCAGCCGCAATATATATTGGTCAGTAACGCTACCGAACTTTCGATTCAAAGATTTTTCTACTGCGAATGAAAAATGCTTCCTTTTAAAAATGTCGCTTCATTTTTTTCAAATAAGAAAAACTATATGTACCCGTGACAGTCTGTCACGCCATCTTCTTTGCGCTTCGATCGCCAAATCTCAAGCTGAAATGCTGATAAATATGAAGCCTAGCGGGTCATTTATTTTCATTTACCCAGAGCTTTGTTTTTATATTATGATAAATAGGTATACAGTGAAGCCATAGAAAGTCATTATAGGGAAATCTAAGTTATCGCCCATAGGTAAAATTGACAATGTTTTAGTGCTAAAATGTGGTTGCTGAAAATTTGCATTTATAGCATGTTCTTCTAAACCTATTTCGGACGTAAATGTAACGTAGGTTTTAAATGTTTTCCCGTGAAGCAGAAGAGGAAGACCTAATAAAGCAATAAATGTCATTTGAAGGTTAGTAACAGTCTGCGGATTGATACGTGAGCCGTCGAAAGTTAAGGAAAAAACCATCCGGCCGAAAGCGGACTTTGAGCTCAACTGAGACAAAATCGTTTTTCGCATATTTACTCGAAAGGAGGCGGTATTTTGAAAAACTTACTACAGCTCAGTTTGTTTCTCACTAGGGACTACCTATGAGCAAAATATGAACGAAATCGATTTTTTGACTTGTGCCACCACTTGGTCGATATTTGTGGAAAGCCGCTCTTAAGCTGTCAGTGTCCGAAGCACTCGAAATATGAAATTAACTCCGTGGACTTATTGAGTGATAACATTTGTCTCCTGAATTAATCAACTTAAAATGGTTCAGATTTCGTGTTTCAGATTTTGTTTTTGTCGTAGTTTCTTGCTTGTTATAAATATATATATATTTTTTTTTACTTCCGCATGTTAAGTAAGCAACTTTACATGTATGTATTTTTTTTTTCTTCAAGCTCCTTTGCTTTCTGGCTGGAATGTTACGATTCATAACACAACCTTTTCAAGCGTGTTTGTTCAATGGACAAACCTGACAAATATCTTAAACCGCCAAGTTCTTCACTACATCGTCCTGTTAAACAGAAATAATGGCAGCGCTTTGGCCAATAGAGTTGCGCGTGGTAACCAATTAACCACGGAAATCACTGGACTTAAACATTCAACAAATTATACATTGGAGGTTTTTGGGATCGATGGGCTAGGAAACCTCTACAAAACACCAGACGTGGATACCAGGACAAAGAACGGTAAGGAAAACAATGATTGTCTATCAAGCTTTATGTACATGACCTACCGTTTCCTGCTCGCAAGAGAAAAAATAAATTGTTCTATTTGCATAGCAGACACAAAGATTTATTCAACATTTTTTTTTTTTTTAACCGTTTAGCAGATTCTCGTATTGGAGTAAAAGTAAGGAAAACAATGCCTTTATCAAGCTTTGTTTAAATGGCCAACCGTTTCCTACTAGCAAGAGCATGAACAGTAAAATGATATACACGGAATCTATTATCATTTCATTAGAATATACAGTCGAACCTGTATTGAGCGGTCACCCTCGGGGATTGGCTAAGTAACTGCTTAATACATGTTGCGCAGAATACACGTTAGGGTCGAGTACCAGCCACAAATCGAGCTTAGACACACGTCAGACACAATAAAGACGGCATTTTATAGAACATTCGATGACTTAGTGCACAGTTTATGCCAAAAGCTCTCACAAAATCACTTACTTTGTTAAGAAACTGTACAGCTGCATAATAGGCACAACTATGTCACTTGCTTTCGGCTCTATAAAAACAATGTAAAAATTTAAGATTATTTGTTGCCCAAATTTGCTATATGACTTAAAATCTCACATGAAATATTGTTATGCTCTAGATTTTAATTCATACCTACATTCCCCCCCCCCCCCCCCCTCAAAAAAAAAAAAAAAAGCTATAGCATCACCGAGTACGGACATTAATTGTTTGACTAATTAAATGCAAATTAATTTCGAAAGTGAAATATATGAAATTCATACATTTGAACTTCGGGAAGATGGAGGTATAAGTGAAAAAGTGAATGACCATGCAATTATGTACGCAACTTATGCAGTTACGGAAAGAAAACTTGAAAAAATTCCATCCAAGCAGTAGAACACTGCAGCGGTATTGCAAATGTCATGGGTCCATTGATTGCCTTTGCTTTTAGCCTGCGTAGCAGTCGTTTCCGTTTCCTTCAAGCCAAGCGGGGTAAGCGCGCGAAGGCATTGGGCAAAAAAGTAGGAGCGGGGGCAGGGGGGGGGGGGGGGGGGGTGAGGAGGGGCGGGAAAGGAAAGGAAACGCCTGCCGCTGAGCCCAGACATTTTACCGAACGCCCGCTCGTCATCGAACGGGAGGCAATGATGTATTACCATTGATCAATCGTCTGTCAATCAAACTCATACACCTTATTCCAAAATGGCGGCTGCCTCAGACGATCTGGGTCGAGTAGCACGAGAGCGAGGCATCGAGGGCTACGATTCAATGTTTACATGTTTTCATTTGGCAGTATAGTCAGAAATATGCCTCAAAACTGTTGTGTTCCCGGGTGTAAGAAAAAAGTTTACGAAGAGGATGGCGTTAAAATATCCTTCCATAAGTTCCCTGAAGACAGAAAACTGTTAGGAAATGAATAGTTGCCATCCGAAGAGATGTTCGCAAAGAGTTTAGAGTGACTGATCATACGAGGGTTTGCTTAAGACGCTTTAAATCGAGTGATTATCTCACATTACTTACAGGCCGTAAAAAAAGGATGAAACCGACTATATTTTTTTTGGAAGCAAGGCTCTCCGGTAAAGAGGAATTCCCTGAAGAAAAGAAGTCCTGTAAAGCGAGAAATCGGGGCGAAGGGGTCGGAAACAAGTACCGCGAACGTTGGGACGCGTGACAGCTGGTGCTATAAACGAAAAGATCGACAAAACGTCCGATGTGCTGGAAGTCGACGATAGAGGCACGCAAGATGAACGTATGTCTGAACTGGAAAAAGAAATAGAGGAGCTGAAAAACAAGCTTCAAGAAGAAAAGGAGAAAACAAATGCTCTAGCAATTCAGCTGAATGAAATGAAACAACAACTTGTCAATTTCACAACACGGTACGACAACTTTGAGAAGAAATCTTAGTCTTTAAATCGGTTTAAGAATGATAAGTCTATAGAATTGTACACTGGATCCGCCGATGCCGATGGCGGAATATTTGATGCGTTGTACAATTTTTGTGACTCTGGTGAGGATGGCGGCTGAAAATATTCTGAGTTAAGATTCTTGTTGAGATGTCGCGGAGACTCTTGCAAAGGAATGTCAACGAAGGCACAGCTCGTAAAAAGGTAAGACTAATTCTTTCATCAGAGATGATCGCTGTGTTCGTTATATACAGAATCAGGATTTTGATTTTTGTTTCCAGGGCGGAGGAATATGTATTTGCAATTGCCGCGTTCGCGGTACTTGTTTCCGACCCCTTCGCCACGATTTTTCGCTTTACAGGACTTCTCTTCTTCGGGGACTTCCTCTTTACCGGAGAGCCTTGCTTCCAAAAAAATATAGACGGCACTCTCTGTCGGTTTTAACATTTTTTTACGACCTGTAAGTAATGTGAGATAATCACTCGATTTAAAGCGCTTGAGCAAACCCTCGTATGATCAATCACTCTAAACTCTTTGCGAACATCTCTTTTGATCACAACTATCCATTTCCTGAACAGTCCTCTGTCTTCAGAGAACTTATGGAAAGATATTTTAACGCCATCCTCTTCGTAAACTTTTTTCTTACACCCGGGGACACAGCAGTTTTGAGGCAGTTTTCGGACTATACTTCCACATGTAGACATGCAAACATAGAATCGTGGCCCTCGATGCCTCGCTCTCGTGCTACTCGACCCAGATCGTCTGAGGCAGCCGCCATTTTGGAATAAGGTGTATAGACCAAAACGACATCCCGTTAACCGTTTATCAGATATGAAAATATGGCCGAGGCAGAAAAGAACTCACTCCAGTGTCCTTTCCATTTCGAGTTTGCTTTGCTTTGGAAACGACTAAACTACTTTCGAAGGGATATTCGTTTAATTCAGTTGAAACCGAAGCCAAGGACTGCTTTAAGAGCGAATGTATATTAACATCAAGCAAAATCAAAATTCCCGGTCACGCTCAAAATATAGTTTTCGTTGCGCTTTGGTTGGTAGGTTTTATCGTCTCAACAAACATGGTGTCATTCGTTTTTCGAAATCCCGCCGGAATCTTTAAAAAATTAAGAAAATTTGTTCTGGCTGTCGGCGGTCTCAAAGACACGACAAGCTGGAAGCAAAATTGGCTGGTCTGAAGCGAACAAAGAAATTTTTATTCAAACTCTGTAATCATAAATAGATTGAGGAGGCCTCAAGTAAATACTTTGCAGGAAATTTTATTTCTAACCACGATCTGTAAACGAAGTTTTCAATATTTAGAACGACTTTGTATTTCACGCTACGCGAAATACAATTTTATCCTGGAAACGCGAGGTAGTATTTAGCCATGTGGGACAAGCTCATTCTGTCTGTAATTCCAGCTGTAAGCAAATGAGTTGATATTCTAAAACATAAGTAAAATTTATCTTGGGTAATTTTATCTACGCTTTGTTAAGGCGACGTAAAGTTCGAGAAAATCTTCTAAAATACTGCAACTTGAAATAAACAAGTTGTCTGCCGCGATTCTGTTTTCGCTGAGATTTACTAGAAGTTAAAATGATTGGTTCTCATTTGACAATTGACGTTTACAGTGTAGGCCCCAAGGGAGCAAAGCCATTTGGGGGCGTTCGGTAAAATGTCTGGGCTCAGCGGTAGTCGTTCCCTTTCCTCCCCCCCTCCCCTCCCCCCCGCTCCTACTTTTTTTGCTCCTTTTTGCCCAATGCCCTCGCGCGCTTACCCCGCTTGGCTTGAAGGAAACGGAAACGACTGCTACGCAGGCTATTTTGCTTTTCAAACCATGACATCTGTGATACCAGTGCAGCGCTCTACCGACTGCATGAAATTTTGCAGGCTGCATAAGATGCGTATACAACTGCGATGGCCATTAACCCTATGTGGGTTGAGTTTGTTGTTGTTGGTTCTCGTCTCTGCTCCGGGGGATTTTCTCCGGGTTCTCCGGTTTTCCTCTCTTCACAAAAACCAACATTTCCAAATTCCAATTCGACCTGGAAACAGTGGAGAGAAGAGTAGAGCCACTACGTGTACTCCACTGCAATTCCTATTTATTATTTATTTCATTATAAAAGTTAAAACATGGATATAGTGGACGTCATTAGTGTTCAGCTCGTTGAACAATGAGATATTGTTTGAGAGATCGTTCGAAAATGGTAAAATTAGCCAAATTCATAAGGTCATTAGGTAGCGAATTCCTGTTCTTTGTTCCCTGGTTGAAAACCGCTAACCGCTTTATGTTGATTCGGTAGGGTAGAGACCTATAATTGGAAGCGTATATTAATATGTAGCTTTGTATTTGTTGATTAGTTCGGAAAGATGTTAAAAACTGCCAAGAAGTAGTTGGTAATGGTAGCTCGGGAGTAGATGAAATACGCTATTATGAGAGAGTTGATGTTAAACATCTCCAGATCATAGTATTCTTGAAAAAAAATCCGAGTTTGTGCTAGGAAGCCTTCGTGCAAGATAAATCGTACAATATATATGAGTGAGGTTCAAGTTGATAAATTAATTTGTGAGACGGAACTAATCAAGCAAAACTACTGACACTACTAAGTCCTAGTTTACCCGGTAAGAGTATTCCCAGTTCAATATTCTATTGCTCACGATCAAAAATTCGTTACATTTTTTTTTCTATTTCATCAGTTTGTGGTTCAGTTGTAAACAACAGACTAAGAAGTCCTGGATATCCAAGGAGTTATCCAAATAATATGAACTGTAGTTATCGGGTTTCTATTCCTTATGGCAAGCAGCTGAGCATTTACTTTTGGCATTTCCATTTGGAGAGCAGTTCATCTTGTAGGTAAGAGCAAAACATGCTTGTTTGTTGATGGACCAAGCTAACTTGCTTTTTTGAGGTTTCAGGTTTTATGTATTTCCACGTTTCAAAAATATTACAAAAATATAAAAACCCGAGTGGGTTTTAACAAAAACTCATATATACCTATTCTAGAAACTGAATGTCTACTTACAATCTATTCAGTCGGCGAACACTACTAAATGGAGAGTAGGATTAAAATAAAATTAGGGGTGTTTACATGAGAACGGTGTAACATCATTCCGGTACGCAGCGAGTCACACCTTTGCGAGTTCATCCCGGTTACAGTACCGGAGCGAGACTTCCATTCTGGTACGAAAACGTATTCCGATGTCGTGTCAAGGCCGTACAAATTCTCGTCCCGGCGTGAAATCTCTCTCCCGAAAGCATACGTAGTTTTTGACATCTGATCCATTTTTTGCAATAACTGTCAAAGTTCCCGCGCATTGATTGGCTCGTAACTATTGTCTATCTGAGAGTACAGACAATAAAAATGACGTCAGCTGTAACGCGCGCGCTTTCCCAACGAAAAAGTAAGCCAATTCCACTTGTACTTTGTCCATATTATTGCAAAAAAACAAATCGACGGCAGTTTTCTATGATCCATACTCTTACAAACCATAAAATGACGCCATCAAATGTTCAAAACTTGGCAGTGGAACCACTCGCCTGCGGCTCGCTCCACCTGAGTTTTGATCATTTTATGACGTCATTTTATGGTGTTAAGAAAACTTCCGTCGATTTGTTAAATGTCGCCACAATCACAAATTTGTCTACTTAAACACAAGTCGGCGGCATGAAGTGTCCCTCCATGTAAACATGGAATATCTTCATGTAAACACAATATGAAATCACAAAGTCATGCCGGTATGAAACTCGCACCGGTGCTAGTTTCGACAAGTAAACACCCCTTAAATTTAAATGAATCAGACAGGAAGAAGGAAAAGAAGGAAATTGGGCTTGTGCCGATCTAAGCAGGGAGTCGTTTGCAGGCTCCAGACGTAAGCAAAAAGGCTTTAAATTTCATTCTAAAGCACTGACGAGATACAGCATTCTTGATGCTTAGAGGTATGTGGTGTTCTTGAAATCAGCAGCAACAAATATGACGCTCCATAATTGGATCTTGGTCTATACAGAAAAGATTTTGGTTCGACCTCGAACGTCGGTATATTATATCGCCGGTTAACATCTCCAGCATTTTGAAATTGGGAGTAGAATATTCTAGGGAGTAAATCATGTTGCATGCTTGTAAATAAGTTCACCCAATCGTAATTTTGTGATTTGAGATATATCCAGTATTCCTAAACTATCAAAAAATGGCCTACTGTGACTTCACGAGTCATCGACCCTTTGAACTCTTTTCTTTTCTTGTGCAAAAGAAATAAAAAATTTAATAGCTTCCTCATGAAACAGTTCAATATGACAATAAAATCGAATAGTTAACATTTCCTTAAACAACTTTTATTATGTCATGGACTATCAAGGCTTGAAAAATTGTGCCATGAACTGAAATGACTTAAAGGTCCAAGCATTCAACTAAATTCCTTTCAGGTATCAGCGTAAGTAAAGAGCCTTGTCAGTCTGGTGTTATTCCCATCACATTTCATTTGTCAAGTCGGTAATTGATATCCTGTTCTCTGCCAAAAAGGTTCCTTTGTTTGTCTTTAGACAATGAAATTTGTTAATTGCCTCTCTCCTCCAGATCTCCAATTGGTAAAAGGGCACCCTCCCAAATGCCAAAATTTAGAACATAACACCACGAAATCCTGCAAAAATCTGAGGTCAATATCCCTTGAAATATCTAAGATCATTTAGCGCAGGCCTAGGGAAAGCTAAATCATCACAAAAATATACTATTTTCCATAGATACGACTATTTGAGGATCACTAATAACAGATACCAGACCATTGGTACGTACTGCGGTGTGCGCACTGGAGAAACCGTTCGTGTAACTGGGAGCTATGCCATGATATATTTTCATTCAGACGGAAGTGTTCAATATGGTGGATACGACTTATCTTTCTCTTATGTTACCGCTTCCGGTAAGTACAGGGCAGATGTTTCTGTTGAACTGTGATATTTTTCATGTTCATTGTCTCTCAAGGTGGTACTCGATTATTCCTAATCTAAGAGATGATTTTGAAATAATACCCTTAATACTAAATGCATTTGACTCTTTAATTGACACGAGAGTGTAATTTAAAATTTTGTTTAAGGAATTAAAGTATTTGCCTCGCGTTTGTTTCCCTCTTCCCCTTAAACACGTGCGCTGTCTACACTTTATGATCCAAATTGTGTAGCAGTTTGTTGAAATATCTATGTTAAAGAACCCCAAGCTTGAACGTCCGGAGAGAAATAAAAGGCAAAATATGGCCAGCGACTGGCAATGAAGAGCGCAAGCTGATACCTTTGACAAAAATAAGGGTCATTTCACATTGTGTTAAATCAGATGACGACTTAATAGTTGCTATTCATTTCCAGAAATAAGAAACACAGAATTTTTCCAAGAGGATTTAAACAATATCTAGACTTCCAACCGCGTGTCCATAGAATACACAAAATATAGTCTCTTCTTCAGCAGACCAGTTTTATTACGCACTGCAAAACTTTATCAATGAAGTCTTTTTTAATATAATTCCATTTAATATTATGTTTTCTTTACCTTCCTCTACAGTGCCTTCAAACACGACTCAAATACCACACACAAGTCCACAACCAAACAGTAAGTGCGATTAACTGAGTTACTTTTGTTAAGGCCCGCACATGCAATGACGTGGGATAAACGGGAACGTAAATGCCGATTGACTGATCACCAAAGATCGTTGCAGTCATAAAACTAAATAATCGTCAGCAATTGGGTCGAACGCAGGATATGTCCACATTTTACCTCCAGTAGCCATTTTTTTGTTTGTTTTTTCAGCACGGGTGAAACAAATTTATTGAAAGCACCTGTTGTAAGCATCTTTGCATGCTGAAATTGTATGTCGCCTTTTAATGCAAAGAAAGATATTATGATACCAAGACACGGTACTAAGGTGCTGGCTAGATCACGTGATTGGATATTTGTTTTTATGCGTCAAACACTCTTTATTATATGGTCTTTCGCTGATGTGCATCATGATCAGTGGTAAAAATGCCTTGTGCTTTTAACAGGTTGTGGTTCTGTGATAAACAACGTATTGAGAAGCCCTAGATATCCAAGTGATTACCCAAGCTCCATGTACTGTGTTTACCGGGTTTCTATTCCTTACGACAAGCAGCTGAAGATTTACTTTAACTATTTTCGTTTGGAGAGCGATTCGTCTTGTGCGTAAGTACAAATATCAGCTGAGTTACCCCAGTTCGATTATGTTTGGGAGGGCTAATTTTTCTTCGTTGGGTGAGAGGAGCATGGTCAGTTACATCATTGTATAGTCAGCTGATTAAATGATTAAAAGAACTGTAAATGAATGCAGTTTAGCTAACGTTTACTCAATAAAACATCCCTGTTTAACGAAAGGTACTTCTGTTCTACCAAATTGCACAGGATTACATCGGTGTACCATGGTCAAGTCGTTGCTAGTAGCCATAGCCATACATTATTGATATGATGTGCGTATTACATCTTGGTTTCTTAGTGGGTTGTTCGAGCCCTGTTCTCGACAAGAGCATTGTTTCGTCTTAGTACACTCAAAGCTTTTTGTTACATGTGCACATTGTCTGCTCAAATTAAGAAATGCCAAGGTAATCATGCGATTTTATAGTCATTATAGTGACATGTATACTTGCTGTGATCAGCGCTACTTAGCAAACTTGCATCGTGGGTGCAACAAATACACCATTAATCCAAGAGCCAAAACCACTCTCAACAATGAGTATCTGCCTCGCTTATTCTATTGGCACAAGAAGAAAGAATTTAACGATTACTCTCTTTGAAAAAAATATGTTCTTCCTCTTTTTTTTTTCTTCTGCAGATTCGACTACTTGAGGATTATGAATGACAGAAACCATACCATTGGTACATTCTGTGGCTCGCAAACTGGAAAAATCGATTATGTATATGGGAGCCGAGCTGTTATATCTTTTCGTTCAGATGGGAGTGTTCAATATAGGGGATACGAACTATTTCTCTCTTTTTCTTCTCGTAGCGATAACAGTAAGCTGGCACTCCTTTTGTTGTTGTTGTTATTAAAAACAAAAAAGAAATATTGATCTCAGGTATTGAAAGCTATTTCCAAAGTAAATATCTGCTTTAAGTCTACAGTTAGAGCCGTAAGTCGAAAGCCAATTAGGGTTTTGTTTAAGGATTACACGCGTGTACTAAGCAGCACATTTCTAATGATTTGAACTTCCGTACCCTCCCGAGCAAGCCTATCCAATCAAACATCAAAAGCTCGCGGAACATATTCAAACGTTTAACAGAGATATTCATAGCTAATACAATAAAAACGTCAGTTGAATTTGTAAGCAATTAGACAGCCAACCGCATACAATGCATTGAATTTTTAAAAATAGCCCTATCATTCTCTCTTGACGACGATATCCCGAGGCCAATCATTCAAAGGTATTTAGATTCTACGCCGAGTAACAAAAAGAGCGAACTTGTGCCCAGCCCGTCGAATTTCCATGGCCGAAAGAGGAGAGAGACCTCTCGTGCTCAACGTGACTCACGGTACATATCCCTATATCCTCTAGCAGAAATCGTAGGAAGTAAATGACAATGACAATGCCACCCCTCTTTCTCCATTTAGCATCATGCAACTTTGATTCTGGATTGTGTCCTGGCTGGCGTCAGTCTTACTCAGATGTCTTTGACTGGACACGGCATTCTGGCTCAACTCCATCTTCTGGTACTGGTCCCTCTTCAGATCACACAAGCGGATTAGGTGATTATTTTTCATTAACAGGATACCATTCCATTCCTGTCACGAAAATGCGCCTGCCATCAGCATCTAAGAAATTATCGAACGCGAGTCTCTGAACACAAGTTTGTGGGTTAAATTCCCGTCGAAGACTATTAAGGCGAGGGAGATAGTGAGGTAAAGACACTCAGTTGCGACAATGGGAAACTACAACATGAACGAAATGTTCGTCAATTAATGGACGTGGTAGCTCCTCTCGAGGAATTTCGCCACGGAAATTTTCGGAGGCGCTTTCGCTTTTTGAAGAAATCAGTGATAAGTGTGGTATAAAAGGTGCCCATATGTTCGAATTTTCATTCTTTCCCACCATCTTTACAGTACTTTGAAATCTCATGGCTTGGAAAACCACATGGAAATGGCGATCTAGTCTCCAATTAGGGACTAATAAAGAAACCACTGAGTACCTAAAAGCCTGGCTATGACCACCCTCAATATAAGCTTTTGGTCGGCTTGGGAAGAATGTCCGAAAGGAGTCTGAGTGAATGATAAAAAACTGACAGTCAAAGAAAATTCGCTCTTTTGAAACCAGCGTTATTTGCAAACAACGTTAAATGCATGAAGAAATGAAAAAAATACTAAACGTGACGTAGGATAAAGTCAAAACAATACCACGACTTGCTAAGCCATCGGGGCTAAGTTTTTCCTCGTCTACTGAAGCCTCTATTTAGTCTCAATCCAGGTTTAACTTAGGGTTGTCTAAATAACTGGTCCTACATTTTTTTTTCCTTATAAAATAGTCAATAGCGCTCTATATGAATGAAAAAATAATTCTTTATCTTTGCTTGGTTTTAGGGTACTATATGTACATAGAGACGTCATCTCCCAGAGGAAAAGGTGATAACGCAAAGCTTGTACTTTCTGTGCCAGGATATGGCGAATTGGCCTGTTTAACGTTCTATTATCATATGTATGGAGAAGCAATGGGATCTCTGATTGTCTTAAGTGGAAATACGGCAGTTTTTAGTGCATCAGGAGATCAGGGCAATTACTGGAGAAGAGCCACAAGGACAATACGTTTAAAATATACTGTGAGTTTCTTTGGCTTTGAAGCCATGAAAATCTATTATTTCTATTTGCCGTGTCATATTATACTTTGTCGTAACCCTGACGGGGGTGGCTTCGGGGTAACGAACGCTTGCCAAAGGTGTCACCCCAGACTCTAGTGGGCGGGGTCGTCCAAGTCCCGTAGTAGGCTGATGAAACCTGTCCTACTTCAGTGTCCATTAATTATTATTATTATTATTATTATTATTATTATTATTATTATTATTATTATTCAAGGCAGTGTAAACTTCTGGATGCCCAGAACCCAAGCAAACGATGGTTAGGCGGCAAACCGTAGCCAACCGCGCGAAGACTAAACCGTAACAATTAATCACTAACTTCTAATGAAACCCCTAAATCCTAATGTTCACTAAGAAAAATAATATACACGTACTGAAGCTCTAAAAATGGGTGAAATCATAAAGCCTTAAAAGTTATTATCCAATCAATCGGTCATCGATTGCTTGACAATAGAGTTTACCACTGATTTGAAGAAAATCGGTGAGTAGGTATTCTTGTATAGTGTCTTAATTATCAAATCTTAAAATTCATCCTCTCGTCTTACTCATGTGCAAGTCGTTTCTGACGCACCTCTTCCTCTGTTTTTGTCTTAACATAATCAGTTATGTTCAACAGCATTTTATGTAATGTTTGAAAAACGAGCAGGTGTGTTCCATCGGGTTTGAAACCACGAGGTGCAGCAGAGTGATTTTAGACCCGATAAAACACATGCTGCGAGTTTTTTGAACGGCTTCAAACAAGTTCCCGGAAAAGCGTGTGTCAATAGAAATTAGAAATTAGCATACGAGAAAAACAACCCAAACTAATGAAGTGTTTTATCAGCTGATGAAACACCGCATGCTAATAAGGAGGAGGTTTATCGATATAAAGTCACTGCAACACAACATTATTCGCTACTGATAATAATGAACACGAATCCACGCCAAATACCCCAGCTATGTAGGTATAATAAAATCTTTTTTTCCGCAGGTAACATTTGAAGGAGTAGCAGGATCTTCTTTTACTAGTGATATAGCTATCGATGATGTATCGATCACAAATGGCAGCTGCTTGGGTTCAACAGCATTCCCGACTACAGTGTCTCAAAGGCCACCCTCTAGTGTTCTTCCTTGGACTTCATCGACTCAAAGCCCACCTCCCAGTCTTCCTACTTGGACGTCGCCGTCTGAAAAGCCATCACCAGCAGCTACTACTTTACCCTCAGGTTAGTCACCAAGTTCTGAAGGTAAAAATACAAGGAAAAATGTTTCCATCTTGTATATCATTTACACTTTTGACTGCACTGGAATCAGCTCCGCGTCCGATCATCCCGTGTTTTCTTGTTCTTTTACCGTAAAATGAATTTAGATCTAGAGTTTCGTTAGAAAGACTGTTGAGGTACTGAATGACTTTTAACTTTCATAATGGAAAAAAAAATCAAAAAAAAAAATCACACAAACACAAAAAAGTGAATTAAAAAAAAAAAGTTGGGAAGGCGGGTACAATTTTTGTACACAATACCAGTCAGCCAACACGCATGAACACATGTTGATGACAGTCCGGTTCATCTATTGGCCAGGTTTCTTTTTTCAAACTTTCGATCATCTTCCAATCTTATTTTTCCCCTAGTTCCAAATTCATCCACGTTTCCTCTTTTATAAAACAAAAAAAAAAATAAAAACCATGAACAACTATGAAAGGTTTGTACAGCCTCACACTTTTTTTGATCACGTGAGACCTCGAAGAGTTCATGTCAAATAACTTTAACCTCAAACTCTAACTTCAGCCTAGTTGGATATTGTTGTAAAAAGAAAAAAAAAGATTAACTATCCTTCAGTAGCAATATATGAGACAATAGAAGTGTTCGATAGAAGAAACTGATAATGTATAGTTTTTATATACCGAGCCATTCATTCTATAGTCCCCATAGTTTTAATTACCTTACCATAAATCCAAGAAACAGAAAATAATAATAATAATAGCCAATTCAACATCAATGTTACCTAAAACCCCAAAAGGTGTTGTTTGAAGACTAAATCAAGCAAGAACTCTGGACAAGTTTGCGTTGGACGAATATCTGGGGATTGAAAACTGATACAAAGCAAAAAAAAAAACCTGCGAACAGGCTTCCCAGACGCGCTGAGACACCTTCTCTCGGCGCCTTCCGCTTGTTCGCAGGATAAGCAAAAACGAGCTGTTCTTACAGGTAACAAGAACTCCCTAAAGGCATTACACTGTATCCGAAGCATATTAATTTTATTGTGTGTTAATTGAAGACTACATATGTCAATTCAAGCAGACTGTTGCTATTTAACAACTAGATTATGAGCTCGATATTTCTTTTTACCACAACTGTTTCTTATCTCGCAATCTGATTGGCTCAGTTTCCGTTGTCGATAAGAGTCTAGACAATGCTGCTCGCGTCAATCAGCGCGCGGAAATTTTGACAGTTATTGTAAAAATTTTCTTTGACGTTGATATTGTGGTAAAAAACAAATCGAATGTGGTTTAGTGTTGTCTGCACTCTTATCGACAACGATATTCGTCATCACAGTGGTCAAAATTTGTTGTCACTCGGCCACAACAAATTTTGACCACTGTAATGACGAATATCGTTGTCGATAAGAGTACAGACAACGCCAAACCACATTCGATTTGTTACTGAAATCGCGTGATAGTTGATGAGGGCGATACCCGAATCAACTATCACGCATTGAAATTGAATAATCGAATAATCTAATTGTTTTATAAATCAACTGGTTGTTCAAAACTTGACAACAAGATGGGCTCACTTTTTTATTGAACAATGATATAAATAGGTCACACCGTCGTACACTGTTAGGCTATTCACTCTGCTCACTATTTACATGAGAATAGATAGTGAGTAGCATAGCCAATAAGAAAACAGCATTCGTAATAGAACGCTGGTAGATTTATACTAATAACGGCTATAGTGTTTGTAGCTGAAACGTTTCATCTATCTATCTACCCATCCATCCTCAACGTCCGTCCGTCATTGTGTCTGTGTAGTCGTTCGAATCATTTTTATTTTTCTTATTTTCTTTCCCAGGTTGCTCAGATAAAATCAATTGTACCGTAAGTGGGAATTTCTGTATGGATTTTGTCAACTTCACAAGAGAGTTCTGCCCCAAAACATGTGGCTTCTGTGAAGGTAACAGACTGATAATAATGAATATCATTACAATATATACATGTGACTCCCTAAATCGAAGTGTCATTACCCGAAGTTGTCTTTAGACAGCTTTTTCAGTTGTAGTATTATATTTGTATTATATTGTTATAGTTTTATCTGAGTCTGGCAGTAGCCTCAATTTGGAAATCACGGGTAGAAAATGATAACAATAGTTTATAGTTTATAGTTTATAGTTTATAGTTTATAGTTTATAGTTAATAGTTTATAGTTTATAGTTTATAGTTTATAGTTTATAGTTTATAGTTTATAGTTTATAGTTTATAGTTTATAGTTTATAGTTTATAGTTTATAGTTTATAGTTTATAGTTTATAGTTTATAACAATAGGAGTTTATCTTATAAGAGCATAATGTCTGGACACAGTGTTCCTTTCAGAATAAAAAAAACATTTTTCAAGTAATTCAATGATACTCCGTCTCGAATGCCCTTGTTATGCAATCATTTTCTGCTCTAAGCGAAAGTATAAAAAACGGAGAGGACATTTGTTTTGGTTCTTGTCTTAACGTTGTTGTTCATCGTTTGCTTATTATGCTTTAATGGATCATATTACATACAAGACAGGAAAAAGCTACAGTAGTGTGATTTCTCTGTAGCATACACATTGCGTTGTTGCATTTATCAGTTCTGAATGGGCTTCATTGGAAAACCTTACGCATATATTACGTTTGTAAGAACTGTTATTATTATTTTAGTTCCCACTGTACCCCCAGTCCAATGTGCGGACACAATTGTATGTCCACCTCAGCTCGCGCATAGCTTCTGTGCAAATAATTTCGAATGGTCCATGGCACACTGTCCAAAGACCTGTGGCTTCTGTGAAGGTAAATGGAATTTCATTACTATCTTGTAAAATGTTTATTACACGTCACGTCTGTTTAGATTTTTCCATAGTCTATAGCTACGTTTTAATGGGGAATTGTTTAAATTAATTATTGTTTTTAAGGTATGCATTTTTGTCCTGTTTTGGTTTTCAAAGGATAATTAATTTAATTAAGAACATAAATTTTCTTTTTTTTTTTCAATCCAATTTTTATTAAATTTATATTTAATGCAATTATTATTCAAAATCAGGTACGTCTGAACCAAGTACATACACCCCCACCACTCGAATGCCTTCAGTCGAGGAGAAAAAGGAGTCCGTGATGTTGAGAGTTAGAGGCCTGAACATAAACAAGGTATTTGTCTGTAAATTGCGTTTTTGTTTTCTTTCTTCCTTCCTTCCTTTCTTGTGTAGCATTTTTAACATCTTTTGCGTGTTCGATTCTAATTTGTTACCAGTGGCATCCAATTACAAAAAAATAAAACAAGATTCTTTGCTTTAATTAAGTAGAACTTTGGGAGTTGTTATCGTCTAACTGGCTAAGCCAGACCTGAGATAACGCATTCTTTCTTTGTTTGTTTTCTTCGGTGCTTTTTAAAGTCACAATCGCTTCATTCGGGCAAGTTTTAACTGCATCTTTATTTATCATATAACTGTAATATGCAACAAAATTAATAATAGTTAGGCTTTATTCATATTTTATAGCTAGATTAGAAAAAAGAAAAATGACTAAGTATTCGGGCATCAGAAACACCAGACCTGCGGAATATATTTTTTGATTCTATGGTTAAGTCAGAGGCTCTAATTTTCAATTCTTTTGAGCAAAGAATAATTAAGCTGAACATCTTTCTTTTATGTAGCTCAACTTTTGGTAACTATGTGCTAGGCTTCATATTATTTCTCCGGCGCTAACAGTTGATTTTCCAACTAAAATACAATAATGGAAAAAAAACTCGTAATTCTCATTGCTAATGTCCACAATTGTATCTTGCACAGAAAAGCTAATCATCTTATTCATATTTATAACACTTCTGAAAGCCTCAACATCTCTCCAAAACAATAGCCAGAATAAATTATAAATTCCGAAAAGTAACACGGCCTTCTTTTATGCATATGAATTCGGATTTTGAGATATTTTGAGATTTTAAGTGGTCAGAGGTGCGGACTTTCCACTTTCTGACCGCTAACTGGATTTGTTTCATGGTAGTCCCCGGCCACGCTTTGTAAATAGCCAATTGGTACGCTTCGAGCTCTCGCTGCCAGTTGGGATTTTTAAAGATGTTTATGTTTCTTTAAACTTCAACTTCGAACATGAACTTTCCGTTATTTATAGTGTACCCGATTAAAACCTCAGTGGAAAATAAAATTTACGCTTCAAAAAAATTATTTTCATTATTTTTGCCAGTAGTATCATCTGCGTAGTATAATAATATGATTTAATTCGATTAATGTCGGTATTCGTTCCATGAATGTTGCTATTTAGACTGTATCTGTTACAAGGATTTTTTTAGTTTTGATGAGCTATGTAGCTAATCCATGGCAGTATTTTTAAACCCATTGTATGCGATCTCTTCTTTTTTTTCTCTGTTATTTTAAAATCAGTGGGACCAGAAAATGGAAGACGAATTTAAAAAAAAAGTAGCCAGAGCAGCTACGGAATACTGTGTTAAGAGTGAGTCCAAATGTCAATCACCGCCGTTAAGGTAGGAAAAAACTTTTTTTTCTTTTTTGCTGATTTATTTTTTATTTTTATTTTATTTTATTTGATTTTTTTTTTACTTCTTTGAAGATCTTTAATTTTTAATTGTTTTTACCTTCCATTTTATTGTTTGTAAAAGTTGATATGAAATTGTATTTTTGACACACAACCTATCATTTAGTGCGAAATGTCTGCTAGTTTATAAATATAGGTTTTATTGAAAAATCCTGATTGGAAGTAAGTTTCCCCCCCCCCCCCCCCTTTTTTTTTTCCATTTTGTTTAAAGAGAGAGAGAGAGACGCTTGATCTCTAAAAAGACGCCTTCCCCTACAACCGTCAGTTTTCAAGTCCTGAAAATAAATCATCTTTCCCCTAAATATACGGTGTTGGGCCTGAGGCTGAGGCTTAACATAGCTTTTATGGCTCCCTGTAACAATCAAATTCAATAGCATTATTTTTTCCATCAAATCTGTCTGACAATGTTGGTATTTTCCAAAAACATAAAACATAAATTATCATTCTTAGGTTTTGATATGCATATATCATAAACAAAACACCATCCATCCTATTTTAATGACGTATCACAACAGTTTCTTCAAGGGACCTTGTTACATCGATAAGAAGCATAAGCCCGTGTTACAAGCAATGCTATTATATCCACGCCAACCACTGAGTGACGTGGACATTGAAATTAGCCTACGTAATTTTTTGGTTATTTCCGCGCTTCTAATCAATTCGTTTCCTTTCAATTTTAAGTTCTCGTCGAAGGCGTTCATCTGATATGACATTTTCACCCGAGATGGTTCACATTCTACCTGGGTATCCTAAACAGTCTGACGACCCTGCAGTCGCAATGTTAGCTTTCTACTTAAGTCTTCCCGAAGGACTTTCCAAAACCGCTGTGGTTAACAAAGACGTTTTAATGGACATCGTGAAAAGCGATATGTCAAGCATTGGAGAATCTATGGATAGTACCATTGTCAGTGTTGATCCTGTATCGCAGAAATTGGAAAAGGGAAGTGAAGATGATGAAAATGAAGGCGAATCCAAACCAACGAAAGTTATTATTGGCGCTTCTATTGGTGGAGTTTTGTTCTTTGCTGTTCTCGCTGCTCTCGTAGTGGGTTACAAGAGAACTAACAGGTATTTCAATCTTTAGGTCTAAGATCATTTAAAATAATATCTGACATTAAATTCTCCGGCTAGAACCATCATAAGTTTGATAGCTAATAGCAATCAAATAGTAGCTAATGACACATTTACGTGTTCATTGGCCCCATTCGAAAGGTTTACTTTTGTTTCCAACAAAGCACGCCCTTTCCTATTTACTTTAAGTGGAGCTATGGGTCATACTTGGAATGAAAAGAGACAGAAAAGTGCACAGCAAAGCACGATTAATAACCAGGTCTTGCACCTTTTTTTTTTTCAGTCATCAACAATGTTATTGAGCAAGGTCATGTGCATAAAATATGATTGCATGGCTGCATTAAGTAGCTTACTTTAAAAAAAAAGGTATTTCTTGCACGTGTATTCATAAGTTTTCTCTTTCTAAAACCATCTGAGAAGCAAACGTGACGAAATATTACCGAGGGCACACTGAAATGGAACTAAAAGCTAACTTCGGCCTCTAGCGGTCACCAAAACATGGGCCACAGGATAACCATTGAAAAGTGACGTTGAGTGTATTTTTTCAGCTGTAGTGTTCTTATGTTTGAGGAAAAATAATTTATTTTGCTTCCCCTTAATTCCTTTCCTTTGTTTTTTATTTGTTTTTTGTTTGTTTTTTATTCTCTCCTTATTTCATTTCAGATTAAGTCGAGGGGATCGTAATAGTGTAGATAGCCAACAGAATGTAAGTAGTCAGCCCTCAACTGCAAGGAATTCAAACAGATCCGTCAAAGAAAATGGTGACAACATTGTACCGATGGAAGAAGCCGTTGAAATGAAAGAATTAGGTACACCCCCTTTATATGGCAAACTATTTTACAATCAACCAGATGCGAATGCAAAAAGCAGCGAGCATAGTGAGTCACGTCCAACTGAATATTTGCATTCATCGGATATCCAGGATCATCCACAATCCTTCGTTAACCGAATATACCAGGGAACTGACGAAGTCGAGAACGTGAACCGTGGGAAAGAGGCAGGTTCATTGCGGAAAAACGCTGACCTTAAGAAAGAGAACAAAGCTGCAGGCGTAGCAGTTGATGCACCAGCAAGCCTGCAACAAGAGAAGGAAGAAGACACTGATCAACACAAGGAAGTACACAATGACACAAATGACTATGAGGAAGTACACTCTGACACCCATATATATGAGGAACTGCTAAATTCAGCAAAAAACTCCGCTGACAACCGACAAAACAATGTCGGACAATGTGAAGATACAAATGTGGTTATTGTTTAAGAAGCGCAGGTCCCTGTATTTTTTTATCTTTCTCGATAAACGTTTAACCCTATGTAGACCGTTTTTTTTTTCTTCTGGCGCCGGCCGTTATGAATTTGTGTTTCCTTTATTTAAAAGGACCCTTAAAAATTTGTTTCCTATGGTAACATCAAAGTGAATGAACACTCATCTACCACGCCAATACAAAAACTAAATTTCTGAAAAATTAAGCATTAGCGGCGTTTGCATAAATTGTAAGCAAGCGGTTCAGGTTCAAAAACACCACGGGCAGAATCCGCACCCTCCCTCCGGTCTAATTAGGGTTAAGGTAGCTTTTTTTTGATATTGTCATGTTTTTCCTAGCAGTTTTGTTAGATTTGTAAGTAGTAATTTACCCGAATAAAGTATTTTCAGGTTATTTTCATACCCGAAAAATAAGACGTATATCCCATGATTAGAATGTCCGTGATGCCCAACAGCGTTCCATGTAGCAAGAAATAAAAAAATAAATAAAATAGCTGATCGTATACTGCTCAAGATAATGCATTAGACTTTGTCAAATGCTGCAGATTTAAAACAAAAAAAATAGGCCAGTTAATGGTTTTAGAGCTCTATTCCACTTGTAGTTTCTATTCTACTTTAAGGAATATATCAGCATGCTAGTTTGATATAGTTTGACTCACGTCATTTCTAAGTTCAGGCACAGGCTGTCTAGGTTGACTAGTTTAATCCTTAATTTCAAATGTCTGCTTTTATAAACAGATGTGAAAAGGTAGTAGACCTATTTCGAAATAATTATCAAAAATCTAACTTAGCTCAGAGAAGAGGGAAATAAAACCCAGAAAATTAATTATTTTTATAATAAACAACAGTAAGTTAGAATTTTAATAAATAGAAATTGGCCTATTTGGCCACCTTAATAAAATTCGCGCAGATTGGGAGGCCTCGCGAATTCGCTAACTCAAATGTACATAGTTCATTTTGTGTTATTTTATTTTATTTTATTTTATTATTTTTTTTTACATTTACCACCACCGAGCGGTATTTCGCAGGAGTGAAAAGTACCTTTTCCCTCCTGTCAAATACAAAAGCGGTTATTTATGTTCTGGGTGGGAACACGTCAAGCTACGCATGCTTTAATTGTAATCTATGAGGATTAAACCGCAATATTTCAGTAATTACCACGCCAAAAGTGACACCTTTGTGTAGAAATCTTTTTTTTTTTTTTTTAGCAACAGGAGTTGCTTAAACTAAGCGTGGGGAAATGTTATACAATAAAAATACTCTTTTCAAAGTAAAAGTGTCAACGTTGTTTTTATTAAATTTAGGGCGCGTTTTTTTATCCACAATTCTGGAATAAGAATGGTTGGTACGGAATGCTAGGAATAATTCGGATTGTCTGCATAAAAAAACCCCCGTCGGTCTTGGTCGAGTAAACATTGCGTAACAAATATGGCGGCCATTGCAGCGAAGGGGCTGCCATTGCAGCCGTTATCGCAGCAATTTTCCTTGTACTTTTGGTACAATGAAATTAGAAGCAATGTTTCATTTTGTCCAAAAGTGTAACCTGGTTTTTCTCTTGTAGAGACGTATTTGAATCCGCAGCGCTCAGCTCGCCGTCCGCCATCTTAGATTTCATTCGCAACATTCTGTTCATTCTGCCCCTGGGAGCAGAATGGATGGAATGGCATTCTGTCCATTCCGGAATAAGAATGCGGAATAGGAAAACGCGCGCATTTTACATTCTGTCCATTCTCATTCCAGAATTGTGAATAAAAAAACGCGCCCTTAGTTCTTATTCGGATACTATAGTCGTTTAAACGGTATTTCACTGCTGATAATTACTGTCGAATATTGCGGTGTGAATAACAATGATTTTAGTGTGTTGTTGTATTTCATTAAGATAATTGAAATGAATTGCGTAGTGTAAGTCACCGACGAGAGACACATTACCTTCTTAGCCGGACTTCCTGGAACTGTTTACATTATCCTTACTTGCGCTTTACCAGTGACAGTTGAAACCGTGTCAGTCATATCTTTCAACACTTATGCTGATCAAAAGTTGTTTTCTTCTGGTACCAATTCAATGTGAAGCAAAAGTCTTGTTTTGAAGTGTACCATTGAATAGTTACGCCTAAATTGGTTTTTTAAAAGTAACAATAGATTGTTTACGCCTTGTCAACACACATTTTCTTAGTTTTTAGCTTCAGTTATCTTGCTGCCGGAACATGGCTGGAAATAACTTGCGTATTCATTTTTGGTAGTTTTTGGTGTAATTCCGCCGTGTTTCAGGTTGAATTTGTACCAGTTGAATTTTATCCTTAAGAGCAGCTGCCTGTAAGAATCGAGAACTGCATTTCAGCGCTCCCTTGGTCGAATTTCTGATATTTCGCCTGAAGATACCCTTGGATTAACTTTTTTCGAAAATCATATTTTTAAGTTCCAAGGTATTTTATTTTTTGAGAAAATTGCGAGAGTTTGAAATGCGGCCTAGGTGCGGTCACGGGCCGATGAAAGCCGCGAAAATTTAGGTCAAAGGACGAAGCCCCGTTCACGGTGTAAAAATAACCCAATGAACTTGAAACTTTACACAAACCTAAACTAACCATCTCATAAGAATATTAATACAATAAACATTCCAAACTCGCTGGCTGCTTTCTAAAGCATGCAGATTTGTATACGCTACTCAAAATGGCCTCGAAACTAATGCCTATTTTCATTAAAATAAAAGTGTTTCTGGTATGTCATTTTCTCTAAATTTAATCTCATATCTCGAAAGACGAAGAAAAGAACTTTATTTGTTCCAAGTTTCAAGCTCTGATTCAAACTCTTTCCCACTCGAGGAAGATCGAATATGCGTGCGATACTTGCGGCTCGCAATCACGTCACGAATTATGAGATCAGAACTAATTCACAAACACTTGACATCTGGAGCCCGTGAATGTTTCCAAACATCACATATTGGGCCCTAAAACTAATCAGACTGACTGGAGACAGCCATTCAATGTTTTTCGATCCCAGATTTCTTTCCTATTCTGCTCTAAAATAATATAGTTATTCCGGTCAATTAGCCTACGAAACATGTGCAACAAATTTGCATACCATTTCGATGTCGCAGAAAAAAGTAGTGCAAATCAAACCTTACAGCTCCTTTATCTTCTTAAATGGAGCGGTCGATCAGTAAAATAGAGAAAAACGAGTGACTTTGTTCCTGCCGTGATTGACAGTTCCCGCCAAATCCCGTCGGACGATTTAAAGTGATTAGATTAATTTGTTCTTGGCCTTTACATCTTGATCTTGTCAGAGTAAGATTTTACAGTGTTATCAATAAATAACCAAAAGAACTGAATATGTGGTTTTAGTATAATTATTCAGGTGATTATAGAGATTCTGTTGATCTGATTGGTCGAGGATTGCGTCATATCCTGCTATAATCACCTCGCGCGAGGTGATTATAGCGGGAGCACTAATTTTCAAAATGGCCGCTTAGCGATTTGTTGATGTTTCTGAGGAAGAAGTAAATAGGATGAAAGAAAATGCAATTCCGAGAGGCACTAAAGATGCAGCTAAGTTTGAGGGGACACTTTTCGAAGGCAAGATGTGAAAATTTTACTGATTGTAATAAAAAAAAACCCTTGTAAATTGCATGTTGTCCGATGTCGATGGCTTAGACTAAAATGAAGACAACAAATTAAGTTAAATTCGCGCAAGATTTTCTTTATTTGACAGAATGATTTCACAAACAAAACGAATTTAAGACAGAATTTGAGAGCATGGGAGTAAACAAGATGAGTAAATGTCTCTCTAAGTTTTACGTTTCAGTGAGGATAAAAAACGACAGTTTTTATAATCTGAAAACTAGTTTGTTGTCGGTTCGAGCGGCTTTCTACCACCATCTAAAGTCACCGCCTCACAACAAAAAATTTCATCTGCGACAACCGTGTACTTGTTTAGTGAAGCCAATAAAAGACTTAATTCCTACCTGAAGCGGCTTATCTCCGAGGGCAATTTATAAACTTAACGCCCGTTTATCGGCGAGGCCATCATGTCAACAAGAAATTGTGCGATATGTATATCGGTAAAATTTCTGATCCTGGCTCGAGTTTTACACCAAACAGCCAGATTCATCTCCATCTATTCTGGTAAACGGGTCGGAGAAACCCAGCCAGGGGCGTAGCTACCTGTACGCACATACGCACTTGCGTACCTAAAAAATTTGAAAATAAAATAAAATCAGGTAAGATAAAATAGAATAAAATGAATAAAAAGCAAACGAATAAAACAAAATAATTTGATAAAAAAAAAAAACACAATTTCAATCAATTCAAGTCACTTAACTCAGTTTGTGTCTTTGAAATAATTTTATAAAGAAACGGAGTGTGTTTTTCAACACCCGAATGTCGGTTCCCACAGAGAAGCGACGTGATTACAATTAAAATTTCAAGAAACCTTCAAAACCTGACGGAAAAACATCATCAACAACAACTTTATTTGATATACTTATATCTTTTACAGGAATACACAGCCCACATATAGCAGAGCTAATCGAGGCGGGCTGTGTAACTTAATAATTATTACAAACATCAATGTAAATATATTAAGTAAGTAGATAAGTACACGCATTCGTTCTTTTAAGCAACTAGAAAAGAGAAAATTAAATAATTAGAATATACATACACATATATACGCATATATAATAAGAGGGGAAAACAAGAACAAGAAGAAAAGCGAATATAAAGTTTAATTAACAATAGTTAGTGATTTTAATGATTAAAGAAGAGACATCAACATAATCATCCTCATCATCAAGCACCGCGCGCATGTAGAAATTGAAATTTAAAAAGTCTTCTCCTAAGCTTACGCAGATCAGGCTTCAAGCACTTCCACACCTTAGCTCAAAAAAAGAATTAAGTCGAACACCCAATCTTGATTTATTAACTTGATAGACATTAAAAGCATCAGAAAATTTAGTATTATACGTATGGACATCACTCGAGTAGGTAAAGAGGTGACAAATCAGTTCCGAGGCGCAGAATTAGTAGAAATGTCATGCGTAAGAAAAGAAACCGTTTCAAAATAAAGCATATTGAAAGGTAAGATGTTAGCAGAGATAAAAAAGGGGATAGCATGAGATCTTTTACTAGTAAAGAACAGTAGCCGAAGGGCACGTTTCTGTACGATAAGTATCTTTCACAATTCAATCTGCGCAGCTTGCACCAAGCGGCAATGCCATAGAATGTAAATAGCAAAATCAAAGAAGGATTAATTTGGATTAAAGTATTTAAAGGAACCGAGTGTCTTACTCGTGCAATAATTCCAACAACTCTACTAATTTTTAGAGGCAATATAGTTAATATGAGGATGATATGGAAAACATCTATAATAACCACTATGGCCGAAGACATGCGTATGTCCCTTGATGAATTCAAACGAGAAGTGACTAGGTGGCGTCATAAGTGGCTGTTGGTTGAAGATGGCATTCTCCAGCCCTTGGTTGGGACGCTGGACTTTTCTATCCCAGAAATATTTTACCCTGGAATTGCTGTAGCAGTCAAGACGCCTCTTACATAGCCTGTGTCTACGTGTGTTGCAGAGCGAAGCTTTATTGGCGTGAAGAGGCTTAACACGCCACTTCGGAGTGCTATGTTAGATGCCAGGTTACGTTGTCCTTGCTATCTGTAATACCTATTCACAAACACAAGGAAATAGGCCTAAATGAGGTCATTTCTGTCTTTGCTGAAAGGAAAGACCTACGATATTTGTAACGGTCAACAACGTAATATTCCTTATGCCGTTATGAAAGCTAGCGTATCTACAGTTATATTAATTTTCGGTGCCTCAGTTTTTTTGGCTCTTGGCGATGTAGATCTAGACATGTACACTTTAATTGTTTATTTGTATATTTATACTGATCATCAGTAAGCGCGTACTTAATGCTGCTCAAAAACAATGATGTGGCCGAGCTAGAGTGGCAAAAAGTGCTCATTTGTGAATAGAATCCTGAGATACCACTAGCTTGTTGGCTTAAAGTGCCCCCAACCCTTCAATTTGTTTTCTTTTGGTAGATTTCCATATCTTTGAAGAACTCATTTTCGAAAAAAAATTTGAGAAATATTGAATCCTTTTTGTTTTACGAGCGCTAGAAGTGAAGGCAGTCTTGTCGATATTTTCACCTATCGTTCGCATTAGTCCCCCACTCGGCCAAATGCATTTAAATATGGGGAGTGACGTAAGAAAAGGACATCGTGCAAAAATATCTGAAGATTTGCGGTAATGCTTCAATTGTAAACAGAGAAAATGGTTGAAAATGTGTGGTTTTTGGATGTAGCAACTCTCGAAATGTAGAGAAAGGAGTCAGCATGCATAAGATTCCTTCTGAATCCTTCTGGTGTCCTTTTCTTACGTCACAGCTAAGAAAGTGTCAAATATCGGACGCTTCTCATTGGCTCGTTCCTAATGAGCCCACGAGACAAAAATTTGTCCAGCGGGGCTTAAAGCGCGCAAAAATTTAAAAATTTCAGTAACTTTTAGCGCTCGTAAAAAAAAAGGATTCAATATTTCTAAAAAGAAAATTTCGAAAATGAGTTCTTCACAGATATGGAAATCTACCAAAAGAAGACAAATTGAAGGGTTAGGGGCACTTTAATGAATGAAGGGCTTAAAGTACTTCAGTGAAGCCAAGAAAACAGCAAAGAATTTGACGACGTAGTTGCCTTTTTATATCACGCTTACACTTACAACATTAACCTCACCATCCTAACAATAAAGAAAATTTAATCATGGCACGTGAAAAAGAAAAAAATTAGGGTGGGGGGGGGGGGGGGTGTAGTGGGATTTGAAAAAATTGTGTGTACCTCTGGAAAACTCTTGGCTACGCCCCTGCCAACATTCATTCACAGAAGTCAATGCTTCGTCTCAATGAAGCGGCAGTTAAAAAATGCTGCTTGAGGCATGTGCAGTTTATTGATTGGACATGTGATTTCGATTGAGCATGTGATCGGCAGACTGCGGGTCTCTGTTCATTGACGCGTGAGAATTTGAAACAAACAAACAAAATCGACATTTTTCGGACGCCTCTTGTTTTTCACTGATAATCACCTGAGTAATTATACTAAAACAATTATTCGCCTCAGGCTCAGTAAATATTTATTTAAGTAGTTCTTGAAGCGTAATAGCGCGTAGAATTATACTACAATATGACCCTCTTAAGGTGGTTTTCTCTAGAAGAAAAGGGTGATCAAAAATATAAGTAGGTGAGAACACTACCCAAATAAGCATAAGGGCAGAGGCACGCACATAAAGCCATTTATTGAGGGAATTCTTAATATCTGCAGCTCCCCTCAATGCTTAGCAAGATGGCGTACGAAAGGTTGACTGTCTTGTGCTTGTGCTTGAGCTTATGACGCCCCATTTCCATTAATGAAAACTGCGACATAAGCATAAGCACAAGAAAAACGAACGCCTCGTTCTTGTGCATAAGTTTATGCTTATATCGCAGGTGCTTTTACTTGCTGAAGCGGAAAATGCGATAATGCTTAGGTTTATGCTTATGTCCCAGTAAAATACAGGCTTCACAGATTTTAAGATAATCGACTTTCAAATGGAAGGTCTTACATTACCGTTGTTATAGTAACAACTGTTGCTTGGAAACCGATAAAAATTAAAATACAGCAAATTTGATTTCAAAAATCCACTCCAGGGACCAAGCCTCCTTAAGGGGGTTCATTATTAATCCGTAAATTTTCAGAACCTGATAACACTTTAAAAAGTAAGCCGGTCAAACTATCAACATTTCTTTATACGAATTTTTGTGATTTAGCTCAGCTTGATTGTGCCCCAGAATATAAAATAAGATAGTTCCGTGTAAGTCATTGAAGGTCCTTATTTTAGTACAAGGTATGCAAAATTTCCTTCCCATTGCTTCTGTTATTCTAATCACCGGTCCGTATAGGAAAAAAACTGTACCCGAGACCGCTAACTCCAACCGTATAAAAATTGAAAATTTACATCCATGTAAAATGTATTTAAAAATCATGTAAATTATCTAAAAGATACTGTAAATTCCAATTAAGCTAGTTTTTGCCCATTAACAGGGTTTGGTAAGATACTGTAACAATCATGTAAATGATATGAGTGAAACATGTAAATTCCATGAAACACCATATAAATTTTAAAGATAAAAATCAATCGACCCTGTAAATATGCTGTAAATATCCTTTAAATTCAAAAAGGGAGACTTGACCAAACCCTGTAAATATGGTGTAAATTCAAAAAGGGAGAGTCTGCAGACCCTGTAAATATGCTGTAAATTTAAAAAGGAGACTGCTCAAACCCTCTAAATAAGCTGTAAATTTTAAAAGGGAGAGTGTTCAAACCCTTTAAATATGATGTTAATTCGAAAACGAGGGACTGCTCAGATGCCCTAAATATGCTGTAAATTCAAAAAGGGAGACTGCCCAAACCCTGTAAATATGCAGTAAATTCAAAAAGGAAAACTGTTCAGACCCCGTAAATATGCTGTAAATTAAAAAAGGGAGACTGTTTACACCCCGTAAATATGCTGTAAATTCAAAAAATGAGACTGTTCAAACCCTGTAAATATGCTTTAAATTAAAAAAGGGAGATTGTTTAAACCCTGTAAATATATACCCTGTAAATTCCAAAAGGGAAACTGTTCAAACCCTGTAAATACGCTGCATATTCAAAAAGGGAAACTATTTAAACCCTGTAAATATGCTGTAAATTCAAAAAGGGAAAATGTTTAAACCCCGTAAGTATGCTGTAAATTCAAAAAGGAAAACTGATTAAACCGGGTAAATATCCTGTAAATTCAGAAAGGAAGACTGTTCTAACCCTGTACATATCCTATAAATTCAAAAAATGAAACTGTTCAAACCCTATAAATACGCTGTAAATTCAAAAAGGGAAACTGTTCAGACCCTGTAAATATGCTGTAAATTCAAAAAAGGAAACTGTTCAGACCCTGAAAATATCCTGTAAATTCAAAAAAGGAAACTGTTTAAACCCTGTAAATATGCTGTAAATTCAGAAAGGGAAACCGGTTCAGACCCTGTAAATATGCTGTAAATTCAAAAAGGGAGAATGTTCAAACCCTGTAAATATGCTGTTTATTCAAAAAGGGAAACTGTTCAGACCCTGTAAATATCCTGTAAATTCAAAAAGGGAAACTATTCAAACCCTGTAAATATGCTGTAAAATTCAAAAAGGGAGACTGTTTAGAGCCTGTAAATATGCTGTAAATTCAAAAAGGGAAACTCTTTAAATTCTGTAAAAATGCTGTATATTCAAAAAGGGAAACTGTTCAAACCCTGTAAATATGCTGTAAATTCAAAAAGGGAAACTCTTTAAATTCTGTAAAAATGCTGTATATTCAAAAAGGGAAACTGTTCAAACCCTGTAAATACGCTGTAAATTCAATAGGAGATACTGTTTAAACCCTGTAAATATACTGTAAATTCAAAAAGGGAAACTGTTTAAACCCTGTAAATATGCTGTAAATTTAAAAAGGGAGACTGTTCAGACCCTGTAAATATGCAGTAAATTCAAAAAGGGAAACTGTTTAAACCCTGTAAATATGCTTTAAATTCAAAAAGGGAGATTGTTTAAACCCTGTAAATATGCTGTAAATTCAAAAAGGGAGACTTGTCAAACCCTGTAAATACGCTGTAAATTAAAATAAGGGAAACTGGTCAGACCCTGTAAATACGCTGTAAATTCAAAAAAGGAGACTGCTCAGACCCTGTAAATATGCTGTAAATTTAAGAAGGGAGACTTGTCAAACCCTGGAAATACGCCGTAAATTCGAAAAGGGAGACTGTTCAGACCCTGTAAATATCCTGTAAATTTAAAAAGTCAGACTGTTCAAACCCTGTTAATATGCTTTAAATTCAAAAAGGGAGATTGTTTAGACCCTGTGAATATCCTATAAATTCAAAAAGGGAGGTTTTTCAGACCCTGTGAATATCCTGTAAATTCAAAAAGGGAGATTGTTTAGACCCTGTGAATATCCTGTAAATTCAAAAAGGAAGATTGTTCAGACCCTGTGAATATCCTGTAAATTCAAAAAGAAAGATTGTTCAGACCCTGTGAATATCCTGTAAATTCAAAAAGAAAGATTGTTCAGACCCTGTGAATATCCTGTAAATTTAAAAAGGGAGACTGCTTAAACCCTTTTAATTAAAACAGGGGTAAAAATGAAAAAAAAAATGGAAAGAAAAACAGAAACATTTAAAATACTGACAAAAAGGACAACTTCCTTTAACAAAAACAAAACTTAAAACATTCCAGCAAAAGAAGTAACTTAAGTCAATAAACAGAACTCCATGATCTTCATGATGGACTTGACCCAAGTTAAAAAAATAACTTTACGTGACATCTGTGCACTACAAGTAATAAAAAACAAATGTAAAGTGACAATAAGTTACAATGTTTCATTTCTTACAAAGACGTTTTTGGAAGCCTGTCATAAAAAAAAAGGTTCGATATTCATCATGCCATTTGCATGGTATAGGACAAAGACAAAAACTAAATCTTTACACCTGTCTGTGTTTGTTCAAAGAGCGGATAACTTTATTCCGTGAACAACTCACTGTCTCCCAGATAAAATTCATTAGTTGAAGTACATTTTATCTGCTGGATGGGCCTGAACGGATGCTGTAACTACTCAGCCCACTGACTCATGACTACAGTACATGTAGCTACAATATTCACTGGACTCAAATGTAACAGGCTGTGTGTCTACTGCTAAGATTAGCAATGCCGAAGGTACAGTGTACATGCACTTTTGACATTGCTGATCCTAAGACTATGCAACAAGGTTCACAATGAACCTGTAGTAACTGTCCTACTTTACCAAATTTCCCACAGAATGAAGTGGTTATTTCATATGATTGGTGTACAGAAGGTCATGGGATTGATTCTTTTCAAGGACCCTCACTGAATCTTTGTCCTGTACTTCTAACATACATTGTACTGACGATTACTGTTTGGTAATCCTCTATAGGATTCTTTCAAGATCTGAAACGTATTTCCCTCTGGAACGTGCATACTAAAAAGAAAGGAGGGAGAGGGAGAGACATTGTAGCTTATTGTCCTGCACGGATTTTCGCAGGGTTATAATCTCACATTTTTCAGAGATTATTTTGCAGAAATTCTAAAAAAGCTTTATAACTCATAACAATGCAAGCGTAAATACACATGTATCTCTAAAGAATGCATGGTACATGTAGCCCACAGGTTTTGGTTTTTGGATTCTAATACATGTACAGTTTTTTTTTTACATGTAGTTATGCAACAAAAAAATTGTCAGTAGGCACTGCTCAAAACCACAGTTCTCAAGCCATCCCAAGATGTGCAGAATGTATGCGCAGTAACAAAAGGAGGCACGGTCACTTAAAGTAGCCGAACACAGTTTACATGCGCTTTACAATTTACAATTTTACAGATTCTGTTAGTGATGGGGTTGTGGTACGCAAATACGGCGGTCGATAAAGTGATCCCCCAATTTCACATGAAATGGATAATAAAGCTAAGTTTTGATCCTAAATAACTAAGTTTCTCGTTTCCGGCCTCTTTTTCGTTTCTTTCCGAGCAAAAAAGTCATTCACCAAGACCTTTTGCATGCTTTTCATCTTTGCCATGAAACCCAATTAAAGCCACGCATGCGCATTTGACCAAAAAGTTGCGACTGGTTGTTTTCGTGGAAATGAACTGTTTTCTAAGGAACCGCTCATTAAAATGTCGTGACATTTGGCATGAAAATAGTTCCCTAAAAGATAACTCGCCTACAAAGAGAAGCCTAAATCTAACAGAGAGTATCTTCACAAAACATTAAAATGCAAACCAATATTTACAGGAGATCTCTCGGTTAAAATTACATGAAAATAGTGCAACTGTGTCAGTGTTTTGTGAGTTTTTTTGGATACAAAAAAAGGAAAAAATCTAATGAGTACATTTTCAAAAAATTAAAGGAAACGTACTATTTATGGACGTTTAATAGTTCGCTGCGTTGCCATGGAAACGGTACTTAGCTCAACAAGACGTACGAAAATACTTTCTTTCTTAGTTAGTCTTACGTCATACCAATTTTGGGCGTCCAGAAATGCATAGTTTCCAAGTAAAGTTTTCTAACACCTGTACACTAAAAAACTGTATGCGGCCACCTTAACCCCATTATTAAAGAAATAAAAAACGCGCTGAGTGCATTGTTGAGTTATATAAGCACGCGGGAATTTTTAAGAACACGAGAGAAGTGCAGAGAGGCACGAGCCGTAGGCGAGTGCCTCTCTGCACTCCTCGAGTGTTCTTAAAAATTCCCAAGTGCTTATATAACTCAACAATGCACGAGGAACAAGTTTTTTATTTCTTTTATAAAATATAAACAATCGCAACTCCTCATACAAGTGCGAATTTTAATGAATCAACATCAAGTTTCCCCTTACACGAAATAACGCGTAATTTAATAGCGCGCGCTCTTGCCGATCACGACACGATCACGACAGGGCACGCGATAGCGCAATCAAGTAAAAAATCAAACTGTTTTAGTTTTTCGTCACGTCGTAAGCAAGTTCAAGAAGTTAACTCCAAGTCAAGTTTTAAGGTGTTGAGAGACAAGTTGAAGTTAATTAAAAGTCTGGAAACATCAGTACAAGAGACTTCTTTGCGAATCGCTGGAATGACAGCGCATTCTCTCTCTGAATTTCTCAGATTTTTCACAGGCAAAAAATCTGACGTGTGCTCCGTGCATATGTACAATTATAATGCACGCACCATACGTATGCTTCGTGCATTGTGGAGTTATACAGAACTCAGTTTGACCAATCACATTGCTTACTTGACCCTGGCTATTTTATAATATTAATTCTAGCACTCATCTCAAATAAGTGACTCTATTCCCTCCTTTCTAAAAGTCAGACTTGGTAATAACACCCTTTCCGTCCCATTTTGGGTTCATTTTGCACAATATTGTTGTTGTTTAAATTCTCATCATTCCAATACCAAAAACCGCTTCACCACCTTAGTGTATATCTGGTTTCAGAATGATCAAGATATGATTCACAAGCCTTAGCAGGTTAAATGCTCTTGAAAAATATAATTGCTTCTACAGGTAGCTTTTTCTTTGTTTAGCTCTACCTGTGACAGGCATGGCATATAATATGCAGCTCAGAAAACCACAAACACTAAGAATCATTTCTGGAATACAGTTGAAAATTGTCTGTTTTTCATTTAAAATAATTCCCAAATTAAAATCTCCTTTCGACCTATGGTCATGAAAAAGACTAAAAATGTACTAAACGATGGCATATTTTCTTTGGCTTAACCAAACTTCATAACCCAGAATGATCTCTTTACTCTGGCTGACGAAGTTTGGTTGACCCAAATAAAGTATCCCTGTTTTTTAGCTTTTCTAATGCTATGAGTTTGAAAATTGATTTTTATTTCTGGAATGTTAATTGATCTGCAACCAATCAGTTGCAAAATCAAACTACAGGGCAAAAAGAAACAGAAATTGAATTGACCACAAAAAAAGTATGGTCACTGCAGGGTTTTACTTCCCAGGACAATATAAATTCAAGAAATAATTTTATTACTTAAAGGTTTCTTAGTGGAACTGTTAAATCCCTGTGAAAGTACATATACAAGCACGGCATAATAGTCCTACATTGGAAGCCTCTAAATTGATCGTTTCAAAGCACTTGAAAATCATAGATAGTGTAAAGCACATACACAAGATAACAAACTTGGTGATATGAAACAAGCATTGAATCGGCATGTCGACACTTATTTTTCAATTAAATTATTTTTTAAATAAATTATTCCTTAATTAAATTATTTCTAAATTCTTAAAAGGCACCGCACTTTGTGGAAAAAACGAAAAAATCTATAACTTTACTCAGATTCAACGAAAAATCTCCATTTTTTACACTAAAATGATTGTCGAATTATTCTCTACAGATTGAATAAGATAATTCTGATGCGTCGTGAAAAAATTTCCTCTTTTTTTTTCACTTATTGAGTTTACGACCCCGGACTTTCTGAAAAACTGAAAAAACTTTTAACCTTGCTCAGATTTAACGAAAAACCTCCATTCCTACACTAAATGATCGTCAAATTATTCCGTACAGATATAATAAGAATATCCCGATGCGCTGTGAACAAAAAAAATTCCGCGTGTTTTTTCCACTACTTGGATTTAAAACTCATTCACTGCGCATTCCCGAACGTTAACAACCGAACCAACCAAGTGAAAAGGTTATGGCTATAACTCGTTAATTGCGCATGCGCGCATTCACGAGTTAAAAATGGAGATATGAAATATATATTTTAACTGCGGGTGAAAGATTAAGTAGAAGAAAGACCCTCACAGTTCTTTGGGGGGGTTCCTTTTCACAACTGCTTCAGTTGTAGTTGAGATATTTTGTTCTAGTAATTGAACATAACTAAAAATTATTGGTCATTTTGTATCTTCGCACTCTTAGTGGTACATATATACCAATCTACACAATTTCCTACCAGTGAGGAACAATGACCATTCGCATCCCATCCATCATTATATGGAAGACCCTCCATCAATTAACGCTAAAAAACTTGAATATCAAATTTTACATAATTTTGCAACAAGAGGTCAAGCTTGACAACAACAGTTCAACAACATCTGTCTTTGAAGTAGCTGTTGCTTGAGCTGTCTGCCCAGTTAAGGTATTGCATTCTGAAAAGAAATAAAGAAAACAAATGTTGTCAATGTACTGTAGTACTGTACTGTTACAGGTTAATGGGATCAACCAAGAAAAAAACAACTTAAATAACAATAACAACAACAACAAAAAGCAATTGCCTTTAATCATCATAACAGCTATTATGCTATTTCAATGCACCTGCAATTTTGGTATTTGAACCCATAACAACTCTCACGGCAAATCTTTATGGATGTAAAAGTGCTTCATTAGATGAATATAAATGGCCCAGTGTTGGTCTGTGTTGGCTACAAACTAATATTAAATGTTATTATAAATTTTATAATAATATATTATATGCCATGTTATGATTGTAAATGAAAATGAGAAAACCCTCATTAATCTCATTCTAGTGAGGTTATAATGCTTTTCTCAAATAACAATAATAATAATAATAATAATAATAATAATAATAATGATGACAATTTTATATAAATAAATTTTATTCTAAATTTTAGATCTGTATTAGTCTAAGGCCCTGTTTACAAGCAGGGAGGTTAACCCTAGTGCTAGGGTTACCCTAGCAGGCGGATCAACGATAGCCCCGGGGTTACAAGCAAAATTTCACAGGTAGGGTTACTCTAACACTCGGCTGTGAAAATACAATAAAGCACTCACTCGAATGCGACATGTAAAGGGGGAATTATTCGACGAAGACTATTTCAAAGACAACCAGGCCGTACGGAATCACTTGATAGTTTTTGCTTCTTCCCGCCAGATTTTGGGTAAAAAGTTGGTATTGTGAAGTGTTTTAAAGCTGTAAGGAAACAATTTAGTTAGTTGATTTAAGCTTATATGAAATATATGTAGTGGTAGCTGTTAAAAAAGTATCTGATGTTCTTGAAAAAAGTTGCTGGAATTTGTTGGTTTGCAGAGTCCCAGTATGAAATGATCTTTTAGCTGTTATCCTGACAACCTGAAGATTAAATTTAAATTGAGAATTCAAAGACAAGATAAACGCTGCTACTTGTCAGGTGGCACTCAGGTACTTGAAAAACGAAATTGGCTTACTACTAATTTAACCCTAAATAGGGAGCAGGGTTTTCTGTAGGATTTGGTTTGGGTGCCATGCACTGCTTGTTTCTCCAAGCCCAGATCTTAGTACTCCCCCCACCCACCACCCAGTATTTTTTTCTTATTTCTATGATGGTTAAACTGTAACAAAAAACAATTTTTACAATGATTGTTATCTTCATTATGCTAAATTTTCCCTTTACTGACAGTGTTGCCAAAAAAGTGTCATAAATAGAATGTTGCCTTTGGTGTGCATCATGGCTAACCATGGTGGACTGATTGTGATAGAACAATCACACTCATGTATCCCTCCATGTTCACAAACTGCCCCTTCCCAATTCTTCTCTCCATTTAGCATGTTGTTTCTCTTGATGTTCATAGGTTTGTTGTGTTGGGAGCCTTTACATAAGTAAGCCAGCTAGAGATGGTTAAAAGCATTTTGTAGCAGTTGTATTCTAACTAAAAATGTAAATTCTATGCACATGCCTACCCCAAGTGCCCAATAACCTGGTAGATTCACTGGAATAAATCCGCTCCGTTTCCTTAGTGCGAAAAAGTGCAGTTCCATTTGCCCAGAAAAAACTACCGAAAATTCCATTCAAATGGTAAGCACTCCAGCTCTTTAGACTCTTTTAAAAAACAAATCATTAATCGCGCTTTTTATAAATTCTTAGAAAATAATTAATGATTGCAATGCAATGATGTTGTATTTTAATTCGTTGGTAGTTCTGAGGATGTGTAACATACGCATTATTCCTTATTTAGATATCTTCTTATAGTACTTATATTGTATTTTGTTTCTTTTATATATCTCATTGTAATTAGTTTCTGGAAAACCATTAGTGGATGGAATCAATAAAGTTGTGTTGTATTGTATTGTATTGTATTGTATTGTATTGTATTGTATTGTATTGTATTGTATTGTATTGTATTGTATTGTTTTGTATTGTATGTTTCATTTCACTCAGATGTCAATGTCATGTCTAATTCCAAAGAAAAACCCCTCTTTTCTCTTGCATAGTATTTTCTGACCTTACTTTCTTGTGATGAACCGTAACTAAAATCTTGTTAATGACTAGCATATTCCTTCAGCCTAGAAAGTCTAAAAATATGCTCAATTTCTGTAGCCACCTTTTGGAACATTAGCTCAGATATATTATACACTCAATGTATGGTCCCGAGGGAAACAGCTAGTTTTGTTTTCCCTCGAGTTTCGTCTCGGGAAACATCAGGACATCGAGGGAAAGCAAAACTAACTAGCTTCCCGAGGGACCATACATTAAGTGCTTTGTTATATATTTAGGCTTTACCTTCAACAGTCACAGCAAAACCAACAAACAAACAAACAACTGAGAGGGCAACAACTGCAGAATTGTATCCCGGTCGGGATACATTTGTATTCGATTAGGGGCACATGACCAAGAATCAACCTACCACAGTGCTTGTTTCGTTGAGTGTAAGTCAAAGTATATAACAATACTTTATATACTCAAGTGTCCCCAATTGTTGGAGGAATATTTTCCTCAGCTAAAGTATTTTACACAAATTCAGTTGATTGATTGATTGATTGATTGATTGATTGATTGATTGATTGATTGATTGATTGATTGATTGATTGATTGATTGATTGATTGATTGATTGATTGATTGATTGAATGGTTCATTCATTCATTCATTCATTCATTCATTTATTTGTTTTTTTTTTTACGCTGTAATGAACACTTTATTTCAATATACAGCGTCCTACTGAAGAATTAACACAAAAGGTAAAAAGAAACACAAATACAGTGAGCTTAATTGTGTAGAGTAACATTTATATCAACATTCAATCATTCATCTGTATCGCCAAGAATGAGTTAATCTCCTACCCAGAGTCCTCAGGCTCTTTGGCCAGCGGTTGGTCATCGTAAGAGACGCTGTAGTATTAGGGAATTTAAGAAACGAGGACGGCAACGGTAACGAGAACGTCATTTAAAAATATAATATCTCGTTTTTGAAACTCTTTCGCAATCATTTAAATTTGTTTAACTTGGAAAATGCTGGCGAACTCTCCAGGAACTAAATTAGTATGAACAACGTCAAAGTAAGGAAAAATAAAAAAGATTTTGCGTCGATCATACGCTCCCGTTCTCGAGAAAACCTAAAATTCGGTCATTTCACGTTGTTGTTTTGCAGAGGACGGCAAAGAAATGTACCAAAATGTAAAACGCACATGCAAAGCGATTGTTTTTGCTCATTAAGCCCATTGTTTTGTGGCGTTCTCGTTACCGTTGCCGTCCTCGTTTCTTAAACTCCCTATTGTAATTTTATCACCGGAGGATTTCTGCGCGGGTAATACAACGCAAGCCGTGACGGGGCAGCCAAGCAAATAAATTTAAGTTTTTTCGAATTTTCCAGAGTCTCCCTTGGCGACCAGCCGCTGGCCAAAGAATCTAAGGACTCTGGGTATGAGATTGAGCATGGGTGGCAAGGAATGTTGATGAAATGGAACGGCTAAGAATTGTAGAATACGCGCATCTAGTAAAGCTTTCTGAGTTCTTACCTACTTATCCATAGATTTTCGATAATTGCGTTTTTACTAAAGATTGTCTGGAAAAATGACTAGTTCCTCCCGGAGGGATGTTGGATTCTTCATCATTCTTTTATTTCGAAAGAATCAGCAAATTATGCAATAAAGTGGCCAAGGATCTTGGAAACGACAGCATAAGACGGTCTTCGGAAATCTGCCTTATCCATTATTATCCTGAACGTTTCAGCAAGTACAGGGATCACCAAATGTAGTCTCAAGCTTTTGTTACCCTTTCAAAGGAGGCTGAAATATTTGAAAATGGATTTCAAAAGCCCGTAACTATTTTCCTCCCAAAGGGTAGTGATTACTTTTCACAAAAAACACCACACCAATAAAATCTCGATGTAACTCGTGTTATATTTTTTCTAGTTCTAAATACTATACAATCAAACTAAAGCCTAGCCATCTGACTTTCTCAGAAATCAAATATGATCTGAAGCAATATTTACACCTTGATGTCACGTGATTTGAAATCATAGTATTTAACTGGCTAAAAACAAGGCAGGTGAATTTAAATTTAAGGTATACAGAATACTTTGATTTCTTTGAATATCAAAGCCTACAGATGTCCTTTTTTTAGAAAATACAATTGATGGTTGGTTTTAATGCATTTGGTAAATTATTTTAATAACTTAGCAGTTTTTTAAATAATTTAACTAGACCAGGCTTAAACCTGTTTTTGTTGCTATGTACCATCAACTTGGTAATGACAGTTGTTTAGGCTCTTCGTACCAGTGAATTAGGAACCAAGTCTACCCAAGCAGTACTAGCAAAACCCTGCCTTTATTAAAAATCATCCTGTTACAGAATACCTAAACTGATGAAGCTAGGCTATCGTCTTGAATTTATTTGGGCATGCAGAGCTTTTTTAAAAGCATTCTTAAGAATCTGAGGGAAAGCCAGAAAAAGAGATTTTTTTTTTAAAGTAAAAATGGTTAATCTTGTTAGTTCAAGTTGCTTTTACGCTAATCGAATCTTGTTTGCACAATGCCAAGTCGCCCATGACAATAATGGCATCTGCAAGAAATCGGAAACCTTTCTTAGTCAAAATAAATAATTTTAGTTGCGTCAGTTTACAAATGCTGAAGCTGAAATAACAATAACAATCAATTTTCAAGATTTCCTAATTGAATTTGTTGAAATGTTAAACACATCCAGCAGCTGAACAGCAATAGGTTAATTGCTAACCACACAGTAACGCGTTTACCCATTATTGCACCAAATTGCATTACTTAGCCGTGCAAGCGCGCTGATTATAAGAAGAAGTTAGCGAACAACTTGAGTTCTTTGTAAGCGGGCAATACCGCAGAGGCTGGCTGATTCTCACACAGACAATGTTTCGTCTCTCACTTTTGGTAGCGACAGTGCTGGTGTTTAAAGAGGCAGCAAAGTGTGACGTGTCTTTGTCTCCCAAAACGTGGCCACAAGGAGAGTTTGATCGATTGGAGCGAATGACTCTGAACCGTTATGAGCGGCCTAAACCATTGGCGGTGAGCGAAGGCAAGGGACTTGTGGCGGGGACAACTGATCCTTTCGCTGTGCATTCTGGAATGGACGCACTAAGAAAGGGTGGGAATGCCATGGACGCCTGTTTGGCGACCGCTCTTACAGGTAAGATTCCAGACTGTTCAGGTTGATCACTATTATTCTCCTGCAAAGAAACATTTGCTATTGAGACATTGTAAAAGAACGGTTAGCACTTAACTTTAATTTTTGGCCTCTAATTTTTGCTATTTATTCTAATTCTCCTCATTCGAATTATTTTAAAACAATCTTAAAGGACAACTGCCGAGGTAAAACGTATGGAGAAACAGTGACCTTCATTAACATTTTTCGATGGATTGTGTTGCATACCATGTATAATGGATTAAAAAAGTAGCCTGTTGTAGGTCCATTAACAACACTTGTCCTCATTTCAAACTAGTACTTCTTTCCCGACGGCTATTATTCTCAGCAGGTTTTATTTTGCGCCGAATTTTCCACCATACTGAACCATCGTGACATAGCCTTTCAGAACACAATCAATGTGCCAAACTATGCATGGAAGGATACACGTAAGACTGAATTAGGTCATCCGAGGTCGTGACGGGCTTCAAATCGACTTACAGAAAATAGGTATTTAACATGAGAGCGGATGCCTTTGGCTGATTGTCTGCTCCATAAAAGTTTAACGGGAAAATTTCCGTTAGCTGCGTGGCACTTGTACTTATAAAAAGGGAAAGGTAAAATATGGTTCTCGAAGACGAGTGTTCAGTGCCGATATGTAGAAATTATTCCAATTATTCCCATGCTCCATAGTTTTCTTTTATACCAAATTTCCTTTAGTGTTACAACTTCACACTCCAAAGAATGTTTTTTCTCTCTCGAAAATTTGACTTGTTGTATATCTGGCATTTTATGATATAATGACAATCAAGTGATAATCAATCCGTGCGTACGTTTTTAAACAGGTAAGAGAGAACGACAATCAAATTACATTTTAACTCAAAAGTTTGCTGCTTTTGACAGCGGCTAATTTAGGAGGCTAAAAGATGAGGGGCGTGACCGCCCGAAAGAACTGATGTAAATATATAGTAACAAAATCTTCCTAACGATATAAATAAAGTAAATTGTTAGACTTTGTTGGAAGGCGAAAAGGCATGATTTTAAAGATCTGATCATCTGTGTACTTCAGATATTACGGATTAGTGCCAAACCATGGAGTTGTGTCCTTCCTATAGAACACTTCAAAGGCTTTCCATTAACTCGAGGCCTGTCTGTCTCATGTTATTGCCACCATGACCTCCATGAAAGTTCAGATACACTAAGGTCCTGACGCCCTTACAACGTTGCGTGTATAGGCGCAGGCCGTTCACTGATTAAAATAATAAAGTTTCCATGTTGTTTTGTTTTATTTTTTTTACTTTTCAGTTTTTTTCATACGAACTGATAACGACGAATTGTTTATTTATTTGTTATTCATTTTCTGCAGAAGTTACCCTAGCAACAGGTTCCTACGTATCCTACGCTGGCGTTACACAAATTCTTTACTACGAGAAATCCTCCAATAGGGTTTACAGTTTAAATGGTGGGTGGAACACCCCTCTACACGGAGACCCGTCCCAGATCCCCAAGGTCCACACTACAGGATACAATGGTGCGTCGGTCCTCGTCCCAGGATTCATTGCTGGGGTTGTTGACGCGTCCGAAAAATTTGCCAACTTTCCTTTAAAGACCTTGTTTGAGCCCGCATTGTATTTCGCTGAAAACGGTTTTAAAATGCCTAATGGCTTGGCGACGTCCATCAAACTCTACTATAATGAAATAACACTGCTGAGGACAACCCAAGGTACTAAAATATTTTTGTATTCCAGACAGACTAATATATAAATTAAGGCAAGCCAAAAAGCGTAGCTCCATAATTACTTTCTTTAAAATAGCATTTACATAAGTCTGCTTAGCATATGAACGTAACAACTCTACCAAATTCCTCATCCCTCCTCGTGTTATATTTCCTTTTAGTGCATAGACAGCAAACTTTCTTTTTGTTATTTGTAATTTGTAACAATAATTATTCTTTTACCAGTAGCAATAGTAGTAGCAGTAGACGCAGCAGCAGCAGCAGCAGCAGCAGCAGCAGCAGCAGTAGTAGTAGTAGTAGTAGTAGTAGTAGTAGTAGTAGTAGTAGTAGTAGTAGTAGTAGTAGTAGTAGTAGTAGAGGAATAGTAGCTAAGAAATCATAATGAAAGGCGAAATTTAGTGAAGTTTAAAATAAGTAATCATAAACTTATGATTGAACTAGGTCGGTATATATCAGAGAGATCATATACTCAGGGGAAGCAGATTATGCCCATTGTGCAAATCAAATCAAGTGGAGAACTGATGAATCTCATTTCTTGTAGCAGACACTCTTTTCAGAGGGAGACTTTCTTAGATCGAGTCAATGAGATAACACCTGACTTTGAAAGGAAATCAACCTCAGAAAGCATAAAACTACTCATGAACTCTAACGATCATCATGTAAATAAGCTAGTAATGAAGTTCATTTCCTCATGTACAGATATACGTGATACATTGTTATTATCAAATGAAAGTGATGTAACATAGGACAATATTACTATTACCCTTGTTTTACTAATAATTACTTAGCTTTTGCAATACTGTAAAATCTTGCAGTCATGCAAATAGAGCGATTTCCTACTACTAGTAGTCGTAGAAGCAGTAGCAGCAGCTACAGTAGTAGTGGTAGTAGTAGTAGTAGTAGTAGTAGTAGTAGTAGTAGTAGTAGTAGTAGTAGTAGTAGTAGTAGTAGTAGTAGTAGCAGCAGCATCAGGAGAGGTAGTAGCAGTAGAAGCAGTAGCAGAAGCAGCAGCAGTAATAATTCGTCTCAAGGTCAATATTGCATTGCGTTGCAGCTGCATAACCCTTAACTGTACTGCAGTGCATTACACTGCACTATATTGCATCGAATTGCACTAAATTACATTGTATGCTCAGAGAGGTTCGCTCGAAGTTTTGTCGGCCGGCTTTTTTTACAATCTGTAATAAGAGTCTGAGACTTGTACGGTTCATTGTAATACAATCCAAGACTTTGTGTGAGTGCTTGCCTTACTAGTACACTGGCTTTATCGCAATTTATTTCCGCTTAGTAACCTTGCCGTTGCGTCCCTCTTTGTTTAGGAAAAAATATTTTCACCAACCCGGATACCGGGAAACCGTACGTCTACAGTGAACTATTCAAGCAACCCGAGCTGGCAGCGTTTATACGCAATGTCTCCGACCATGGAAAGGACTTCTTCTACAATGGAACCTGGGCCGAGGAAATGACGTCACTTCTTAAAGACCAAGAAGGATTTATCACATTCGATGACATGCGCAGATACCAAACAAAGTGGGAGGCACCAGTGAACACGTCATATAATGATCACGATGTTTTCGTGTCCGGGAATGACTGGGGCGGAGTTGAGCTGGTGGAGAAGTTACGTCTGATGGAAATGGCTGGAATCGGTCAGAAACTGGGCTCTAATTACCTCACCAATGCAACGGAGTTTTTCTGGCTAGCATCGATTTCCCGGTTTAGTTTCTTTGTTTCTTTGTTCTTGCACAGCAACCCCCGTGGTTTATCGATCTTGAAAGAAAACTTTGACCTGGACTTTTCTGATCGCCTAAGCAGAGACTCAGCTGGAGCCATCTGGGAGAGGATCGGCACACCAGAAAAGATGAAAGAAGTCAATGGCATAATAAGAAGACTTTTCGGAGGAAAGGAAAGTATACATGGCTCAGATGGCGTAGTCGCGGCCGACAAGGATGGGAACGTTTGCTCAATGATTCACACAATCAACAGCAAGATGTGGGGCACAGGCCTTTTTGTTGGAGGAATTGCTTTGCCGCATTCCGCTGCTATATTCAAGTCCTTTGTCAAGCAAACCAGTCCTGGAGGAAGGCTCCCAGTGGCTCTTCAACCTGTCATTGTGTTTAGAAATGATGACTCAGCACAAACTCGCCGTCCTGTCATGGCGCTCTCAGTTGTTGGTTCGTCATATCCCGTAGTCGTTCCACAGTATGTGACAAATCTTTTAGACAGCAAAATGAACCCTAAAGAATCCATGGAGGCCCCTACGTTTCTAATGCCGAGTTTTTCGGATTTCTTCCAAGCCGTTCCAATAGAGGAGTTTTCAGTTGACGTGAACGTATTGCGTGAAGTGCGTGACATGGGGCAAGACGTGACCGAGTTGGAGTTCTTGAAGGCGTCTGGACCGATTGGTTTAGGAGTGGCGCTCACAATGGATGACAACGGGGTCATGTATGGCTGTACCCATCCTCTCAGGAGGGGACTTGCAGAAGGCGTTTGACCTAAGGTGCATTCTTCATTCATTTGATCTGAAAACGTTCTGTTATGATATGGTTGAATTGATTTCTCTTAAAATAGTTGAAGGGAAATAACTATGTTTATATAGCTAGTTTGAACCTAGATCCTATTTAGGAGTGAACGCGGTTACAGCTAATAACAAAATAAAGGCAAATTGAAGTGAAATACTCTAGTAACCTTCTGAGAAGTTCAATACAATACAAAGAAAATTATATTTAGACACGGCAAAAATGTCAGTAAACTAATAAAAAATAAAGAATTTGCATACTCTATTAAATTGTTTGCATATTTACCCTGTGGAAGTCCGACGTGGAAATCAATTTATTGATATCTTGTTTTATGCATGTATAAAGCTTGTTGATACGCTTAAAAAAAACATACAGGCCTTTTTCTTCCCCCTTCTGACAGAGAGGGGGTCCCAGCCAGACTGGTTGAGAAGAAACAGAGAATTTGTATCATACCTGGACTCCGAGAAGCGTGATTCTGCTGTTTCTGAAGTTTCTCACTTCGTTGTAACGACAAGCTATCGCAAACAGCAATGCAGTAATTCTGAAAACCTTGATAAATTTTAATTGCAGTGTGCATTGAGATAAATTGCCTGATTCTGTTAAACGCACTGATGCTGGAAGCAACTTATTTTATATTGTGTAAATGTGCTTCTTCTTTGAAAGATTTTATTCTATATGAAGTCCATGAACAATTTCAGATAAGAAGACAGCCTTGAACTGGCCGTTAGAATTCTGTCCGTGTATTTATCGAATGGGGTTAGGGAGCAAGAAGTAATGATTGGGTCCCCCCCCCCCCCCCCCCCAAGAAAAAAAAAACACGTAAATAATAATATATCAAACAAAAAGGTTTCGTTTTCAGGATCGCAAATTTATGTTGAAATACAAGCTTTCGATTCCCTCTCGGAATCTTTGTCATGTGTTGTAGAACGTCTTGTCACATGATTAAGTTGATAAAATATCACGTGACAAAGCGTCCCGGTAGATCGCCGGGAGCTCATATCCAACGTCGTGATTCAATGCCGGGCCTGGAAATGAATTTCAATAGCCTCTCTAACTCTTCTCTAAAAGAGTGTGAAAGAGAACAGGGTCTGTCGGGTCTACATCACCAATCGTAACCCACCTAAGAGACGATGGTTCCAAAATTCTATGGCCTTCCAAAGATCCACAAGAAAGATCATCCCCTGACGCCAATAGTGTCAAGAATTGGCAGTATTTCTCATTCTATTGCCAGGTCTCTGGCCGACATCTTAAGCCCGCTGGTCAGAGACACCCCTCATCATCTAAACAACAGTGCAGATTTCGCTGGAAAAATCCAGGATCACACCAGGCCAGAAACTAGTGTCTTACGATGTGCCCGCCTTCTTCACCAGTATACCGGTACCCGAGGCCGTCAAATGCGTATTTTATTTTCTCTGCTTCCCACAGTCCTCCTCTTGCCGCCTCCTCTTGTGATCGCCCATTATCACACTACCGGGAACCATCAAATATGCGCCCTTTCTCGAATATACGCCTCCTACCAAGATAAAATTATCCACTGACTATTGGCTGCGAAATGGGACAACAAAGCTTTGATTATAAGATTGGTCGTGTCTGTCACTTGTCACTTTGAACTGCTCTTGGGCTCATCACTTACACTACAACACACGTACATATACAAAGGGTGCCGTTGTTGCAACTATCCATGGACATCACGTAATCTGATCATGACTTTATACTTTCAGCAACATTCCCATTGATGTCCCACTTTCTGAGTTTTCAATGTTGGTGTTTCTGATTTCCCGACAAGAATGACAATGTTTGGCATTCTTGTATTGCAATAACAGAAATTGCATCCAAATCATATTTCTACCTCTTCTAAAGGACCCTATAGTATTTTTAAATACTATTCCAGTTTTACAAGCAAGAGCTTTTGTCGCGTTGCTTGTAAAAAGTCTGGCATGATATATCCATTGCGTCGCTCAAACGTTCAAGCAAATTCTGTCCAAATTATGCTCGGTCTTTCAAAGTTATGCTGCCTGTTGTCTCAATTATGGTGCGCGCCCGTGTTTCAAGGGGAAAAGAACAAAACAGGGTGCGAAGCCTATTCCATTAGGTCGCGTTTTAATCACCAAACGGAAACAAAAAACTTTTGGCTCAATTTAAAACATTATAGTCACAACCGGCAGTTATCTAAAGACTTTGTAAAGCGCACTGGAACTGCTCGATCTCATTCAGTTATAAAGACCTGTTCATGGCTTCAATTCAGTGAGAGCGTTCTAGGAGATTTTACTATTCATATTTCACATAAATTATTACCTTTTAGATGCTGCCGAAGTAGTCTAATCGAAGACGCTTTACTTTATTTGGGAACCTGCCAGGCTGGCATAAAACTCAGCACATTACAATTCCGGTGGTGATCGGTCTTCTTCGACAGGCCTCCCCGAGTTCAATACCCCGGGGGTTCAGTACATGGGATCCGGAGAACACAGCATATTTAGAGGCACCCGATGGTACATTTCGGTGGATATCTCTATTATTATTATTTGGGGGGAGCGTTGGGTGACAGCCCAAAAACGGCTGCGAGGGAGACTAAGGTGTCCGTTGTAACGAGAGTAAAACAATGAAAGCATTAGTTTGGGACCACATGAAGTGTCCTCAATTCCATAATATTAGAGGGAGTTATTTCGATACATTTATTTTTTTTATTCGGCCGGAGATTTAGCTTCCAGCCCCGAGACGCTGACCGTATTAGGTGACTGCTGTAAACTAAATCCACAAATAGCTAAACTGATGGGAGGCTAGTACTCTTATCAATGCCCTATCCCTGCTCCACTTAAGAGAAATGGGTTTCAGACTTAAGATAAATTGCGTCAATAGAGCAAACGTCAAAATATCAACTCGATTAGCAGAAAAGATAGGTTTGAAGCCGAGAAATTGAGTGTCTGTTAACTTTAATTTTCGCTTGATTATGTTTCAAGAAGTATATATGTTGGCAGAAGGGCGTTAAAGGGGGATTTCACCTAAACGCCATTTTTCCGCCACTTGACATGACTTTAAAGGAAATATCTCGTTCACGTTTCAAGCAATCCAAAAACTCTATCATCATCCCGTAAATCTGTGTTCTGAGGTGTTTTGTGAATTTTTGGGTATATTTGGAAGGAGATAGTTTTTCTAGAAGGATTGGTTAAATTAAGAGAAATAAGAAATATTGAAGATTCTATGAAGTTTTAAAATTAGAATTTGTAGTTAATAATTAATAGACGGACACCAAGTTAGTCCACTAGCAACCTGGGGTGCTCTTGCGTGGGTATCAACTGTCTGTTGGTGTTCCACGAGGTAAAATAAGCAGCAAGAGATTTATGGAGCATTGACCGTAATCTCCTGTCAAGAGTGCTCGGGCCCTTTGGTCAGCGGTTGGTTGCCAGGAAAGTTTCTGGGGGGATTGAAAAAAAAAATTGATTGGCAGCCCCGTAACAGCTCTGAATTGTTTTAACGCAGGAATTCTGCGGAAAATAGATAAAAGACAGATGTACTGTCCTGTGGATTGTATTGTAAACAAGTCAAACATTATTTTCATGTTCTCGCAGCGTTTCTTTATTCAGCAATCTACGTTTCACTTAAATCAACAATCTCATAGCCAGAGTCTCTGGCGGTTGAACTAAAGGCTCACTAATAGCATGGCGCATGTCTCGATGAGCGGCTGTTTAAGCTTCACACTCCCTTGGAGGAACGAACCTCTCTGGATCCACACCAAGTTCCACGTCAAAATAGCTGAAAGAAACGAAAACACAGAAACATAAAGTTGGCCACGCGTGAGCAAGTTTACATGGCTGTGCGGTATTTGTTCACCTCAGGCAATCGCGTCCTCAATGGTCCATTTACCTATGTTTTGAGGTCTTTGCTAGGGAAAAACGTTTGCCATAACTTGGTACCTTTAGGGGCACAACCCAAATTTGGTCAATATTTTCATTTAGTGTAAGTGTGGTTCAATCGATGATGCTATGGCCACGCCCATAGTCACGTGACCCGCAACACAAAATGGAGCAAAATGCTTAATAATTTGCCTTTTTTCCCAATAATTTCTTTATTCTTGTTTTTGTTTGTTTTGTTTTGCATTTATTTTAGCATTTTCGCAGAAAGCATGCTTGCGTTTCAAGGAAAATAGCTTCTTGTTCGATTGTCAAGAGTGCAGTTACACTCCGTTCTTGCCAAAAAGCCGTGGCTTCTGTTCAAGCCGGAAGTGAAACTTGTGTAGCAACATTGCAACTTCAACTAGTTAGCAACGAGATAGGTAAATGGTCCCTTAACATTCGGTTATAAAAATTTTAGCTTTTAAAAGACGTTTAACCCACCTTGTGCTAAACTAGAAGACTTTAAGAATGATGTATAATTCCAAGTGACACAGGCATACTCGGAAAAAAGAAATCCCAGTGCTACTATCAAGAGTCGAACCTAAGACCTTGCCTAGTTCGGATGCTCTACCATTGAGCTACAGGAGACTCGCGGGAGCTAAGTGGGACAAACTTTGCTTACCCATGTTCGTCACAGTGAAAAAGACCATTCTCTACTATACCTGGTGTGTATATATCCGTATTCACGAGTCATTACGCCTTCACTGACTGGAACGCATCCCTCCTCGGTAACAGTCACAAAGTAGCGATCTGAAAAACAACGCATGGCATGCAGTGAAAAGGACATTCTGCTAACAAGACGTTTGTTTTATGTTAAGGTTTCATTTAAACTCGCGTTTGATTACCAAGTCCCTGCTGTTTTGAAGACGTTTATACCCGTTGTCCCTAAAACACACCAGATTACTAGTACAAAGCTTGCAATTAACCGTAGGGGTATTGTGTTTTAATACTTGGTCATTCTTTATACCTAGAATAATTTCCACATTTCCTAAAAAGCAATTGTAAATTATCGTTATTCCTAAAATCCCTAACAGAGCCTTATTATCCCACTAAGACTTCTGTAAGTAATGTTTTTCATGGAATCTATCAACAAGGAGTGCAATTGTTTCATTGGAGGTTTTAAACACCGAGAAACAGACGAAAGCACGAGGCAACACCCGTGCTTTTCTTGCTTTGAAGTGTTTGGAATCTACGTGTAAGGGTTAAAGCCAGGTCAAACGGGTGGAACATGTTGATGCAACACCGCGCCATTTTTGTTGCATCCAGCATGTTGCACTTGTTTGGCCACCATGCTGCAAGACGCTGGATGATGTTGAAAGAAGTTTTACTTCCGTCAAACGCGCGGAGGCCCAAAAACTTTGCGAGTATCTGTATCCATGGAATTGATTTATTGTTTATATTTGCTCAATCTCTTATCCAGAGTCCTCTGGTGTGTTTTAAAGCTCTACGCTTTAAAGGGACTGCCTTAGAATAAACGCCATAGGCTTAGCTGCAGCAATTGAAATCTGAAGCAAACTTTTGAAAATTTCACTGGGCTCCTGACTGATACTATAATTTTATTATTATTATTATTATTATTATTTTTTTTTTTTTTTTTAGAACGTTATTGATGTTTGCATGTGACGTCATGGCAGCCATGTTGGTGTAAAGGAACAATGAGATTTATCTCCGCTGCGTTTTCTTTTGTTTTGTACACCAACATGGCGACAATAAAAACCACCTATTGTAATTGCTTGGTGTAGAATGATACTTGAGGGTGATAACTTATGCGCATAGTTAATTGTCATACCACTCTCGCTGGACAGTGGTACACCGTTTATAGTTGGGTATCTAAACGCATGCGCGTGATGAGGTATACGTGTGTTGACCTTTGTAACGTAAACATCAGCGTCCGTAATTTGATCGTCGCAATGTTCGTTGTATGATGGCGAGATTATAAGGGATTGTTTCCCCCACTCACCCACCCTCCCCACGTCCCAACCCCAACCCCCCTCCCCCCTCCCCCCCCCCCCCCCCCCACAAACTAAGATATTTACCTCCTGCCATCTCTCCTGCAAAAACGGCAACATTCACTCCCAAGCCTGGTCCAGCATTTGAGCCGATGGTTGCCGCTCCCAAGGCAGTCGCGTTAGCTGGTATCTCAAACCTACGGAATGGCTCATTCAGCTCCTGCTTGACGCACTTTCCAGTCCTGTTTGTGCTCAGCTCGATCTTGTACATAGTTTTCTGAAGCACAGAAGAAATTGTAACACGTGCGTCACTAAATGACTTGTTAGGATATTCACCTTTAAATCCCAATAATAACTCGCATCTAATTTCTCCTCATTTCTCCTTACAAAAATCTACTTTACGAAGCAGACAGATTATGAGAATAAGGGGGAATGACCGCGAAAGGTAAGTAAAAGTAAAGTAAAGCAAAATCCGCGAATAAAGAATAAGAATAATAATAATAATAATAATGATGATGATGATGATAATAATAATATTAATAATAATAATTATTTATTTAATGTCAATAACACGGGTAGTGTTTCTGCAATCTCCCGAGCAAGAGGCTCATGATAAAGTGCTTGACAATAATCCAGATCGAATTGGCTTTTGAGGAGAGGGGAAAACTGGTGTACCCGGAGAATAACCTCTCGAAGCAAGGACGAGAACCAACAACAAACCCAACCCACATATGACGCCGGGTCCGGGAACCGAACCCGAAAATAAGAGAAAAAACTAGAAAAAAGGTCATCATGCCCTCTTAGGAAGAGATTGCCTATTAAAATCTGCTGTGGCAAAAATTTTGCGTAGTAAACTTTTTTCCCACCGGTATGAAGCCTGCAAATAAGTACTTCCTCAAAATAAGCACCGTGAAATGGGTTCCCGAAATCATCACTTCCTGCTGAAGAAAGCAATGTAGCATTAGATACCTCCTTGAAGAGCAAAATGTACTCATAGAACTTCCTCTCTTTCTTGACATCAACCTCTTCAACTATGCTAAGTCTTTCTCCATATGCGTCGTATGACAGCCTTGCGAAAACCGAAAAATCCTTTGAAGGGTCGACCTTAAAATAGAAGGTGACAAATATAAGGAATGTGGAGAGGAGAAATGCTGAGGGAAGGGGGAGGGGGAGGGGGCGTTCATTTCTGAAAGAAGACAAAAGCATAAACGCTTCAGGGAAATGTGAAAAAAAAAACCCTTTACAATGGCATAAATATAATGTAAACAGATAGTTCTAATAAGCATTTTCAAGGTTTCATGAAAAAGACGAAACGTGTTTGGAGTCAAGCGAGAAATTTCACCAAATATAGCTTTAAGAATTAAACAGACTAAAAGGTATAGCAGTCGAAAAAGCTGACTATCGTTTAGACTCACCGTCATTTGACGTCCATGCCATACAGGAGGAGTCTCTGAAAGAATGTTTCCAAAAAAGCAGTTCATAAAAGTAACAGTACTAGCTATTCTTGAACCACAAACGAGAAAAAAAATACACAGGCAAAGAAATAAAACAAAAGAGTTCTTTTTCTAGTTCGTACTTTGCATCCCATATTACGCAATGCATTTACATCAAGATCTCAGGGTAGCCTACCCTTGATCTTTCGATCTTTTAGGTATGCTCATTAGAACACCGACCGGTAGCTTTTAAAACAAAAACAAGAAGCTGTTATCAGCTTATAATTGGACCATATTTGACTGCATGGTGCGTAAGCGTACGATTTTTTTTAGCAGCGATAACCTTCAGCATTGTTAACTCCCCCAAATCATAGATACAGAGATTTAGTGAGGCAATAAGTAACCAACAGGCACCAGACAATATTGCATTACTTGCAGTCAGAATGAAATACAGAGGAAAACGACATTTGTCATACGGATGCTTTTTTAAATCCCCGGGCTTTAATCTTTACGTTTTCGCCTTTCATTTGGAGACAGAAACCATTTGTACAGTCCGGATATGTATCTGTGTGACGCCGGGTCACTGACGGATCATAATTTCCGGCATGATCTAGAGTAACGTTACACATCACGCGTAAGTTATCCTTGTACGTTTTTCAATGTTCCGCTGTTTATATTTATAAATGAAATACAGGGGAAAGCATTTGCTATTCACCTTTCATTTGGAGACAGAAACTGTTTCTACATTGATTATTTTTCAATAGTAAACGTGAGACAGATCTGTATCTGTCTTAGCCCGCGGGGTCAAAAAGTGATTTAATTGCCAAATTTTCGGTTAAACAAAACTAACCTTGAGGAACTAAAAAAGCTAAGTAAATAAATAAAAAAAAACCAACGTAAACCTTTCGAATTTTTAAAGTGCTAGTAATGAAAAGATGAAATATGAATGGTTGAAAAACTTCGAAAGTTAAAAGATGTACAAAAGACGCTATAGAGGGTATGCACTGTCACGCAGTAAAAAAATAAATCGAAAACCATGCAGTGGAAAAAGTTGAGAAGTTGTGACATTATAGAAGATGACTAAAGGAAACAATTCTCCAAATTTTAGGCCTGTACGTTTCCCCAAACGTCAGATATCCGTCGAAATGTTTTGCTGAAATTTACAGGGTCCAGTATGGATCCGCCATCTTGGTGTCCCTCCGTGGAACACCAATATGGCGGCCGAAAAATAGCGTTAACATCTGGAACTTACTTTGGCTATCTAGCGACTGATTAGCAGTACTGAACACCAAAAACACTTACATAAGCATTTTCTCTAATGTTCTAACTTCTAAAAGGCTGAAAATAATAAGATATATTCATATATTTTTCAACAAAGTCGATCGTAGCTCTTTGTCACGCAACTCAATAACCGTGAAATTCAAACTGCTCTGATTTCCAAACGAAGGACGCCATGGAGCTGTAAAATTGTAAACAGTTATAAATATACGGCCTCTTGTGCTTGATGAGGATAAAATCTTTGGAGGCTCTTTAGTTTTGGATTGTAGAAAATTATGACGTCACATGCATACGCTCTATAAAAATAGACAAATAAACAGATTAAGTTTCTTCGCGTCTGTTCATCGCATAAAGTTTAAGAGTCTTCGTCTTGGAAATAGAAAATGCCTCTCTAGGTAAGCAGATGCCGTTTCTGTTAAAGTTTATAAATTCTAGGGGGGGGGGAGGGGGTACGTTCTATCACTGTTGTAGATTGAATGGCCAGAACTAGACAGTAAAATGATCTGAAACGCATTGTGTGGTTACGTAATAACACAGTCACGAAAAACAATTTATACCTCGATCTTGTATGTTGCAGCTGACGATATAGATCGCTTTCTTCGCCACTCGACATGCCATCATTACCATCACCTTTTTGTTCTAACGACTCCAGAACCCTCTCTGCGCTAAGGGCAACCGTTCGCGAACGCTTCACAACCGACGCCATTTTGATTCGAAAGAACGGTGACTTGCAGAATACATCACCGAAAGGGAGGGGGAGCGAGGGAAGCAAGAAAAAATGAGGGAGTTCGGAGCCCTCCCCTCCCCTTCCCCGATTACGTTGGCCACGCAGGCTACGTCGTGAAGGCCACATTCAAGTGTTCTGTTATTACCAAATATTTTGGTGATCGCCGACATTGTATTAAAACGCAAACTTTTGCAAACGTTTTCCGTCATCACTGTTCAAGTCCGGATATTTACAAGTCTGGACAAAAATGATTTAAAGTAGTCATTAAGAATTTCGGAGATACTTCTCTCTATGAATGCCAAAGTCTTATTTTTAGTCATTTGTCTTGCATCCTCCATCCTGTATGTGACACGTCATTTGGTCATATACGAAGTCTTATGCGTCATCTCTTGGACAATCGCGACACACACACACACACAAAAATAAAAATAAAAAACAACACAACCGAGAACTTCACTCGTGGCGTCATGGCCCGAGTAAAAACAAAAAAGAACGGGACCGAGAACTTAACTCGGCGCCTCACGGCCAGAGTAATAACTTTGAAATATGTTTTTTGGTGGACTGTTTGCTTTTGTTGTCATATTTTAGCTGACATGCTGTCAAATCGGTATTCGTTTCCGCTTTTTTTTTTTTTTTTTTCGATAATACAGCTTAGGCGCGAGAAAAGATGTCTTTTGTAGCTCTGGTTTCACCCGATGAAACCAGAGCGGAAATGTTAAAGGTGTCTGCCTCCTGCAGCGACGACTGAAATCGTATCAGTAAATTGAACTGATGGGATTTATCTTGCGTTTCAAGATTATGTATTATGTACCATGGTCTTAATTTTACGCTCTTTTTTTCTCATTGTCCTTCTTCTACTCTCTCATTACTGTTTAGCAATCCGAACGCTAAGCAGCAAGTTTCTATATCATTTCCCTGTTTACACACTTTGAACACAATAATTTGCAACTTTGTCTCCTCAGTTGAGGACTTTGATCCCAGGTCAATTTTCTTGTTAGTCGGTGATCGCACGCACGCACGCACGCAAACCATCGTTGTCATGATGCTTCTCTAAAATTAAAGAGTTCCTTTCTCTATCTTTTCTACCTGAAGGAAAGAAACTGAAAATGCCGACCTGCATAGCGATGTGAGGGTTTTGCAACCCTCCCCCCATCCCTCTCCGGGCGGGTATTTAGTTGATTTGTTTGCGGGGGTGTGTGGAGGGGGGGGGGGGGGGGGGGGCGCTGGGACACTGAAACCCTTATTCTATATCTAGACTAGACACTGGAGTCTAAAATTGTTATTCCTGGGGACCTGTTTAGGCTAGATTAAATTTTTCTCAATCATACCCTATTCTGGACAATAATGACTAGCTCTGATTCCTAATACCCATCCCAGACTATACTAGTTGAAATAAAAACCCTTCACAGCGTACATATCAATACGGCATATACAAGGGAGAACCCCCCTCCCCACCTCCGGGGCTTGTATATCCGAGGATCATGAAGTGATGTTATGCAATTATTTGAGGATAGGATATGATAGGATAGGATAACTTTATTTAGACACGGTATTTCCATCAGCTACTTAATTATCATTATCAACTGACTATCTATCTACCTAACTAGGATTATAAAAAGTTAAAAATAATAAAACAATAAATGCAGCTTTTCTTTGAGGCCGTGTTTAAAATCTTACTTATTTAAATTGTGGCGTCTCAATTTAGTCTTAAAATCATTCAAGGAAGTTGCTTGTCGTAATTCTATTGGTAAATTGTTCCACAACTGAGCTCCACTGTATGAGAAACCTTTCTTCAAATAATCAGTGCGCGGTTGTGAAAGAGTTAGGAAGTAACGTTGTGAAGATGTCAGCGTACAAATTTCAAGGACTTCAATTAGTACCCTAGACTTTCCGCTTCATTTTTCATATCCACTTTCACTTTTCATAGAAGACGTAGAAGTACAGCTTACTCAGACAAGTCTAATCAATTGCAGTGGACTCTCTCACTATCTCGAACTCGAACCAAAATCGATTTTCCCTAGATTTCCGTCAATTTACCCTCGGTAACTCCAACCCTCTATAACTCGAACCGCTATAAACTCGAAGAAACTTTCGTTTCCCTTGAGATCATTTTCTCTATAATTTTACCCCCGATAACTCGAGCCATGTTTGTCAAGACGTGACAGGTCAAAATAAACAGTATGGTAGTCCAAAACATTGAATATATTTTGAAGCAGCCGTGTGTGTCAGTTCAGTTTAGGTTTCGCTGGTTTAGCCGGGTACAGTAGCCACAGGTAGTAGCCCAAGCTCGAAATATGAGCGCTAGTTACGCAACGGTTGAAAACTATAAGGATTTGTATGGGAGAAAAACGGTTTATTTTAGAGGCTAAAAATATGAACGACGTCCATATTTTTAGCCTCTGAAATAAACCGTTTTTCTCCCATACAAATCCTTATAGTTTTCAACCGTTGCGTAACTAGCGCTCATATTTCAAGCTTGGGCTACATGTGCTGTAGCCCAACAATAGTCTCTTTGAAACCTACAAAGTCCGCGGAACCTAATATTCTCCTGCTGCTTTGCTTTGTTTTGTTTCACGTCACGTTAAGTTCTGATTTATAATTCAGAAATATTGTTCCATTTTCACTCAACTTCTCTGCAATTAAATTTGATTAAAATGTACACCATATGAATACAACTACACCGTAAAAGTCGTCACCCCCCCCCCCCCCCCCCTTATATCTAGGCATTTGTTCTCAAATCCCGATAACTCGAACGTTTTTCAATTTCCATTGAAGATTCGAGTTATCGGGAGCCGACTGTACTATCACTGGTTGGCCGACTCTCCTCTTGTTGTGTCTAGAAACTACAGCGGAACCTCGATTTAACGAAGTGCCAAGAGACTGGGGAAATTGGTTCGTTATATGGTCTTATATCCAGGTTCTGTTCCATAGATTTTAAAAGGCAGGGATGGAGAACTTATCGTTCGTTATATAGCTAGAGGTCAGTTAATCGAGATTCTACTGATGTGCAGTTCTACTGAAAGATAGGCAAGCTAAAGGAAACAACTTAGGAAATAAATGACTTATTTACCGCATGGCTCAGGACGCTGAGCATTCACCAGCGCCACAAGAAGCAACGATCCCAAAAGGGCAAGCATGTTGTTTATGATGATATCGATGATGTGGAACAGAAGAAAACACGGAGACGTCTCAGCTTTACACAACTAGCCTTCCTTGCCTTGGCCTTATAAAGAGCTCATATCACGCAGACGTCAGGTGATTGTAGATACGTGCTGTAACATTATATGGCCAAAAATAACGATACACGATACAAAAAACAATACCCGACAAGCGCCACCTTCTTCGTGTGCAGACATCCGCTGTTGATCCTATATCGCCTGTAACAACATCCGATTTCCTGTCCTGATATATTTCGGTAGTGCATGCACGTGCTAAGCCGAATTACAGAAGCGTTTTACGTTCAGATCTAGGTCACCGAGAAGTCAAAAATATAGGCAAACATCAGGCTAAATCACTGCACCCGGAGGGGGGGGGGGGGGGTGGTACTCAACAGATGCTTGGGTAGGGAGGTGCGGCCCGGGCGTTCAAACCCTAACCCTGTTTAAGACACAATTCTCTGATTTCCCTATCCCGTTTAAGACAAAATTCAAAATTTTCAGACACATTCTAAGACATTTAACCATAATCATACCCTGTCTAAGACTAGAATGATATAAGAATACACTAGTTTCTTCCATTGGCGGTCCTTTGCAGATTACTTTTACTTCATTGAAATATGCTTCGTTCTTCAAAGGACCAATAAACAGACATCTAAGCTTATTCTGTTTAAGCTATTAGGTCATGTAGCGATACCCTCTTTAAGGCAGAAAGTGATGAAATAGATACCCCGTTCAAGACAAAACACCCTGAAAACCATACCCTATCCAGCCTATCAGGCCGCACGTCCCCTTTAAGGTCACACAAGGGAGAACCCCCCCCCCCCCCCCGGGTACTGCACACACTTGGGATATCGTATTAAACTAACTGTTGACAGATTGAAACTAACCTCTACTCCAACGGTGCAACATAAAACGTACAGAAAGGTTGCAGCGTCATCTTCGATATAAGCCCACTTGGTACCCCGGCTTGGGACTCGCTTGGGAACAGACGGTTCAGCGCTGGGATCATGATATGTTCAATGCAGATATATTTTTTGACATGATATTTGTTCGCGACTGGCATTTACTGCGTTCGGCAAGTTTTGTCTTGATAACGGTGCTCATTCGTAGACGGAAAATTACAAACATTCTTATTTTTTTTGGCAGTGGGGCAGAGAGCGGGAGGAAACTGTCGAAGTAGAAATTTGACCCCCTGTGGGGGACCCTATAAAATGATGATCGTCGTAGCTTTTTAGGCCGACTCAAGCAGGAAAAAAAGTCATGAATTTTTTTGTCGGGAATTATTTGCCAGTCAAGTGATTTGGTACCTTTCAGTTTTCAAAAATGAATTTAATCACACCCGTGAACGTGAAACGGCAAAACGACACTCTGGCGTTTTCAAAATTTGGCTAAAATTGCTCCCCACTGACCCTCACTGCTTTTTCTTTTACAGCTCGTTTAAAAAAAATGTCAATGTTGGAATTTATTTTCGGTAAAGAGATAAATTTAACCGTTACGTTTCTTTTATTATTATTATTATTATTATTATTATTATTATTATTATTATTATTATTATTTTTATTATTATTATTATTATTATTATTATTATTATTATTATTATTTATTAATTTATTTTACTTTATCTTTTTACACTGAAACAACCGGAAATAATGGTTACATCGAAGCGAGGTTGTGTTTGTATGAAAAATGGCGATCGGTTTGAAAGGTCTTCTTTCATTGATCCTTCTATTAGTCATTTTATCGTCCTCTTGGCTCATTGCTGTATTGTTAGACTATTACACAGGACATGGAAAGCCACTCAAGCCTCACAGAAGGACAAATACTGCTCCATTTCCGAACGGCAAGATGGAAAATATATTTTGGTTCGTTCAGGTAGGCTGTCGTTGGCTTGCATCATGTGATTGTTATGACGAAGAAGTCCAATTTCCGGACTGGTCTTTTCGCTGAAAATTTTTTTTCTGTGGTAAGACTGGTCTTGCTGCTTTTGTTAAAAAGTAACTGCAGACTCATTTTTCGGTACAGATTGTAAGGTCGTTGGTTTTTCAGTCAATACATGTGTTGAAACCGTCTAGTATCAAATGCCGAGCTAATGTACACAGTCAAACGTACACTGCAGTCCCTGTCTCCACACTAAATATATACACCACTTATCGATACTCTACTTGATGTTTGAGAGCTCTTTAAGCTTATAGAGTTTACTAATAGGTGAAAAGCGCTTTTATTAAGCAAGTTATAATTATGTGAGAGTCAAGATGGCTGATGAAATTCCATCCCTACTTCAAGTTTACATTGGAAAACCACCCAAGAAGATGATTAAAAGCGTATTAAATAATTGACTTTTCATTTTGTTGGTCAATTTACATTTTCCCAACATTGCAGGTGGCATAGTAGTTGTCTCACGTGACAGCATTTGAGTATAAATTACAAGTTATTAAATCAAGCGTTCATTCATACATGTAAGTTTTATTTTGTCCACTAGATATCTGATATTCACATCAGCAAATACCGTGAGCGTCAAAGAGCTTATGACCTGAAGCAGTTCTGTGATGAGAATATTGATGTTATCAGGCCTATTGCTGTCCTGGCTACAGGTAATTTTTAACAATAATTTGTAGTTCAAATTATTAGTCTTGCTTCCATACATGTCCTGAATGTTTACAGTAGTTTGGCTCACACGTACAGTGGAACCCCGTTAATACGACCACCTTCGGGCCATGAAAATATGGTTGTAATAACGGGGTGGTCAGATTAACGAGGTTGCAAAACTAAGGAAATGACTGGAATTTTAATTCGTTTGGGGCACAAAAAAATGGTCGTAATAACGAGGTGGTCTTAAGGCAAGGTTCCACTGTAATTAATACAGTATAATCAGTGTAGCTCTTTTAATAAAAGAACTGTAAGCTTGCCTTTAAATAAAACATGTATGATTCTGTAAAAGATGGAGCCTCAAGGAAAAACATGAGTTTAAAAAGTAAAGTCCCACAGGTTTCTTCTTTTTATGGCATGTCCTGTCCTCATTGGCAATAACAGTCAACTTCTTTGTGCCAGGATAGGGAACTTTTTCCAGTAACCTTGTAGCCTCATGCATAGCTGACGGTTTTGGACTTAATAGTGGCCAGCCCACAGCGGAGCCACAAAAACAAGCGGTGCCCAAAGCTGTGAGAAGATATGATGAAAAGCAGCAGCAAAACTGCGAAAAGATTCTCACTGTCTTGTCGCTCGTTTTTGTCTTCTCACATCTTTGCCACTCGTTTTTGCAGCTCAACCACAGGCCACCCAACCCCAACAAAATCGCCAGCTACGCAGGTTAGTAGCCAATGACCTGTGGGTTGATCAGAATGAGGCAGTTGAAATAACTACATACACATAAACTTTATATTGGGTGCAAAATGTTCCTCCTACTAGTTTTTTTTTGTTGTTGTTGTTTTGTTTTGTTTTTCGTTCCCAGTCTTGATTCTAAAAACTGTTGTTCATTGTAGTTTTGATTTAAGTTGTTGTTGTTTAATTTCCTTTATGTACATGTCTACAGGTGACTTGACAGATGCAAAGGATGTTTATAAACTTGGGTCTAAGCAATACAAAGAAGAGTGGGAAGCATATTACAATGTCCTAAAAGAGACAAAAGTCGAGGACAAAACTAAGTGGTTAGACCTCCGTGGGAACCACGGTAAGAAAATTCAGTTGAAGATGGAATTAATTAAATGTTATTTATTTTCTACACAGTTAGAACTGGACATGTAAATCATGTAAATATTTACATGTAGCCTTGAAGCTATGCAGCAAAACAGAAAGGTGGTATAAGTATCTGCTTCTGTTATTTTGGTTGTAAATTCACAGTTTTCAGTACATGTACTGTAGGTTGGATGAAAATATCATAAATATAAATTTGCCTCTGTTATTTTACTAAATATGGGTGTCAGAGCCATACAGCTGAAGATCTTAACATTAGTTTGGTAAATGTACATGTATGAAAAAATTACTCATATCACCTTGTGGTGTTGTCTTGTAAGGCTTTCCAACAGTGTTTAATTGAAATAGCTATAATTACAATTATTAATAATATGATTATATAGATCTTATTTAATTAAAGTTTTATCAACAGAAGTCTAATAGCAATTCACTAGTCAGTTTATAATTATGTCCAAATTTGTAACTCATATAGTTTATACATAGCATTGTGGGGATGACTTGTGTAAACATGAACATGAAGACATCACAGTACATATATTGTGCAGTGTAAAATTAATGTTGAAAATTGTTCTTTTGTTCACATACCAGATACATTTAGTGTTCCCTCCATTACAAGTAACGAAAATTTCTTCAAGTAAGTATTAATCAGAAATAGTATAATTTTTATAATTCTACTTAATGTTGACTAATACAGTGTACAAGTGATGTATATGAGAGGATATGATTAGAACATAGACATTACATTGTACACAATCTTGCAACTGAGTATAAATTAATTTACGTATAGTTCATAAGAACACTAGTGATAAGAACACAGTGATAGTTGTCATTTAAGAAGGCCACAAACAACAAACAAACAGACACACAGCACATCACATACATGTATTATTATTATTATTATTATTATTGTGCTTGTCAGGTAAATTTTACACCCATGTGGAATGACTCTTGGATGTTACAATGTAGTGTACTCACGGAGAGGGGGTGGGAGTTGGGGTCTGAACTTCCACCCTAACTGTACTGTCTACTGGTTCTCATCCCAAGGTCTTATCTCCCACACACAACAAGGAAGACTAAAAGGGAGTTTCTCACCTGTACATGTACATGAAACTTGGTGGCCCAAACTTCGCCTTAATGACTTCTTTTAGGTTGCAAAAATAATGTTGTGAAATTATATACTGACAGTGTCTACTAATACATTGTATTATTTTATTCTGACTATTGATTCCCACCCTGATTATGTTTTATTCTGGTTCCCTTGTCCCCCTTGAAATCCCCCTCCATATATGCAATTTAAAATGCACTACAGAATCTTTATTTATCATGTAGTTATGGAAACTCAATGCTGGCAAACGTGTTCGACAATTTAATATGTACATGTACATGTAGTTGTTATTAATTGTTCATCAGGCTTAAAATACACTGAAAGGTCTCAAATTTACATTTATGTGATATTTTAAATAAACTGTAAAGATGTGTAATACAATAATTTTTATGTATAAGTTTTTATAAATAGTAAACTTAATATGTAACTTAACTGTAACTTAACCTACTTACTTGAGGTTACTTTACTTACTCAATAATTAATTAAATTAGTTAATATACTGAATTATATTATTTTGTTTTTTTTATTTACAAAAAATAAGAGAAATTAGATACATGTAGTATGCTATGTAGTAATACTAATCTAATTTCTCTTATTTTTTTATGATTGATTTTCAAACATGTTGCATCTCATTATCATAATTCAATGATCATCTTCAATTTTTAGTGAAAAAGTGTATGAAGGTAGATTTAAGTTTTTAAATAATAAAACTGTAAAATACAGGATGGCAATACGTACCATATGCAAAAATTTATGAAATGAGAAAAACTTAAAATGAAAACCTATATCTACAAATTAAAGAAGACAGAAGCACGAGACAAAGTTAATTTTAAACAGCAAAAATAGCTTAAGAGCGAGTTTTCAATTGACTGCTGTAAAACTAAAAACCAAAGTACAGTCAGCCCTGCCCTATAAAGAGCTTGTACAGGTAAACTTATGCTGAATTTTCAGCATCATTTTATTTGCAGTTTTGCAGAAGTACAGTATTTTTGTTGTGTTCTTATTGCATTCGACGTTACTAGAAAGGAGGCACTCCTACAGTGTAATTGCATTTGGAGTCGAAATTGTCTGGGACAATGGATCGATCCTGGGATGCATATCTGGCTTTCCCAGCAGATTTCGCATAGGTGGATGACATCATCACCAACTTGGCAAAGGAGAGAGAGAGCCTGGGATCGAGATCATCAAACACACTCCCTAATCTTAGATTATTACTACAGTAGTTTTACAAAAGTAATGTAATAAAAGTTTATTTCTATTTTTTATTCTACTGCAGAGATTACTCATCCAGTGGTCCAAGCGGTAACACTGGTTCCAAGCCGTACCAGTATGTTTACAGGACTAAATATGGCTCCTATGCATTCAATGGAATTGATTTGAATCCTGACCCAGGACCAAGGAGGCCATTTAATTTCTTTGGCCATGTGGACCAGGTATGGGGATGGCTCATTATTATTACACTCTAGTACATACATGTACATCTGTAGAGTGACCAGTCTCTCTAGACACAGCTAATTCCCAGGTTAGAGACCGACCTTATGTCAGAAAATTATATATAAGCTCTATCATCACAAGATGAACACATCTATATGTATAATAATTTAAAGCCGTGTGGTGCTCCTTTCCCTTGGTGCATATCCATTGTTCTATTCCTGACAAACAACATGAAGGTTTCCTTATTTTTGTTTTTTGTTTACAAGTTTGTTCATTTCCTTTTTTTCTCTTCCTTGGAGGAGGTGGGCAGGGGATCCCAGATAAAAGATACAGGAGTCACTCCTGTATCATTTTTACTCAGATGTCAAAACATGTACACGCACCGGTTAATAGAGGCTTAAATTAATTTGTGCTTTTATGCCACTTTGGTTGGGTAAGGTACTGTGACACATTAGGTCTACTGTACAGTGTAGGTAGTCCATATTGCTTTTGTAGCACGAGACAGTTAAACATTGTACATGTACAGTAGCTGCCCTTAACATATTTCCCTCTTTTCAGCAGTAGCCATTAATTTTAAACTAAGTCTTTATAGACCTAACTGGACATACTGACATGTATAGACCTTTAAATTATGGTACAGTGTGAAATTAAGGATGGTGATACTAATAAAGAAGTATTTTTGTGTGGTTTATGACTATGTGGGAAAAAGCAGATCTTAGCAAGGGCTATTGAAATCCAAAAAGAAAATTGGGGGTAACCACACATTTTTAGAGATAATCAAGCAATAATTATTCTAAAATACAAAGCAATGTATGGCATTTTTTTTTTCCAAATTGAAACTTTAATATCTCAAAAAAAAAAATGCATGGTTACCCCCAATTTTCTTTTTGGGTACCAAGAGCACTTGCTAAGTTCTGCTTTCTCTGCAAAGTTTTAAACTGCACAAAAATATCCCTGTATTAGTAGGCACCCCCCATAGGAAACCCAAGTACATAGAGATGCGCAGAACGTATGCGCAGTGACAAAAGTAGGCACCGTCCTTAAGGAGCAACAAAAACAAACAAACAAACAAAATAATGAAGCAAAAACATTCCACACTGTAAATGACAGCAGAAAACATGTGTTGGATGTAAACTTTTAATTAATTATTTTTTAGGAGCGTGTTAATGAAATGGAGAGGCTAGCTGATGCCAGCAGATTATTTAATATGACAATTTGGTTTGGGCACCATCCTTTCTCTGTCACAACAACCCCTTCTGTAAGGAAAATTTTAAGGTAAGTTTCAAGTTAGCATATCGTATTCTCAGTCACCCTTTCAGTTACCATTCACTGCCATGTATTTAAGTGACAACAATCTTGCAAAATAATAATTGCTAAGTGAATAATAATACATACAAATCCTACAGACTGTAAAATTAATTGTCAGTCTATTACTCAGTCGGAGAATCAACTTCTTGACAGCTCAGGTGTTGGTAAATTTATTGATAAAATTGAAGACCAGCTTACATGTACTTCCTGTCAACCTGTCAACCAACTGTCAATAATCAGTTTTGCTGCCTGACAGTCCCACAACAGATAACTGGACAGCATACATCAAAGGCTCCTGTGAGCCATTCCAGTAAAACACGTTTAAAAAATTCATGTGAAGTCAGCAGTTTGGTTTAATCGTTTGAGTGGGGGTTTAACCACTGAAGATATTTGAGGTCAATCTTGTAGTTTGCTGAGCTAGTACAGTGTAAGTGATGAATAAATGTAAGGAGGCAGTTTGAAACAATTTAAGGTATCCATAGTAACTCAGCATGTGGGAATCACTCTGCCATCCAAGCCTCATTATTAATTCATTATTAATTTCAGGTCAGGGGCAGTTTATTTGTGTGGTCATCTTCACACACTGGCAGAAGTTGTTCCAAAAATGCATGCTGTTCATGTTGATGGTCACCTGGAGCTGGAACTTGGTGACTGGCTCGACACAAGGAAGTATGTTTCTTTTCAACTATCCCCTTACATGTAGTCTTGATTCCCTCAGTAGTCTCTCAGGTTTTTCCTTGTATTAAAGGGGCTTAAGTTGACTCAATTTTACGCATTGAAACTGGTCATGGAATTGAATGAAACCTGAAAATTACCTCTTAAGCCACAGAAAAACAAGGAAGCTAAAAGTAGCGTGGAGGGGCAAAAGTAGACAAGATTAACAGAGATTGCATTTAGGCATTAACTTGAAAATCGAAGACCTGACATTTTTCAAGTTTATCTTGACCAATCTGGATGAAAGTGTGATCTATTAAAGGATTATAAATTGTCTAATTTTGTATTAAATGTGGCCCTGACTGACTGCTTTCTAGATTTACTAACCAAACATGTGCATGTACACTGTAACTCAATTGCTTAGATCACACAGTCAAACCGACTCATCGAGGAAAATTGAAATTCTAATGTAACCAAATTTTACAAACTCTCCAGTGTATGTAGACCTGTTTATTGTAGCCTGCAAGAAAGCTCTTTCTTAGAGTCAACCGTGAGAGGATTATTTGCGTGAGCTGCCAGCGAAGCAAGCTGCGAGAGGATTGAGGTGGGGGCGGGCATGGGAGGAGTTCAATTGTTTATGTTTTTGTCCTGCCCGGGCTGCCCCAATCCTCTCGTGGCTGACCTAATAGAGAGCTTATTCACTGGCTATGTGTAGTGGTCGACCTCCATGCACAGACTTCATGTTACTGTATAAAGTGTACAGAGATGTAAACCAGTTGTTTTGTGTGGTTTTTCTTTCAGCTACCGGGTTGTGGCTATTGATCATGACATGCTTTCCTTTGTGGATGTACGTCTGAACAGCTGGCCCGTCGTGCTTATCACCAACCCAAAAGATGCTCATTACATCATGCCCCCGCACGAGCCACTTGGACGAATGAGAAAATCAAGTCATATCAGGTAATGAGAGAATTGAGTCCTATACCAGAAAGGGTGTTGAAACGCGTAACGGGCGCTCACAGTAGACGAATATTTACTGCTAAGTACATGTACATGTACATGTTTTATCACAATTTATGTGCTTTTTCAGGACACAGGCTTACTTAGAAAAAGAAAATCCAAGTTCTCCCAACAGGAGTCGAACCTATGACCTTCTGATTATTAGTTTGGATGCTCCGGCTACTACTAAGTTACAGGACTCACATGGGAACTAGGCCGGTACATGGGGTTCACATGACAAACATCCTGCATACTGCTAGGGTTTGAATGTCGACGGCCTGTGAACAGGTTCCCAAGTGGGTATCGGGCAAAGACAAAAATAGGAGCTCAGAGAGGGGTATTGCCCCCATACCGCGCTCCGCTCATCTGGCTTGCCGATTTTTTTTTTTTTTTTTTTTTTTTTTTTCGCCCTATATCCCACTTGGGATATAGGCTAGAATGTTGATAACTGGAATATGTGAAAGAAAAGTCATATTACATCACTGTATGTTTTAAGCTTGGTGAATAAAATAATGATAGATATGTTTTTTTTTTTTCTTCAGTCAGGTATTCTTCAGGCTTAAAATATAACATCACATATTTCTTTTATATTTACCATTTTTAGAAAAAAAAAGACCACCGTTTTAAACAAATCGCAAACTTTCGCCGTTTCGCTCCGGCGCGGATATTGTGTCACAACAATAAAGCTTTTTGATTGGTTTATGAGTTTGTTATTATTTTCTGAGTATGTTACGTATGAGATTGAATATTCGCACGCTTTTGGCAAAATAAAGGATAATTGGCAGTTACACGGTTCATTCCTTTTGGGTTTCTAGTCATATATTATTTGGGGAGAGGGGTATTGTGAAGGGAATTCTACGTTTCAAAATGTCATTGTTTGGGCTTGAGAATTAAACAACTTCAAGAGCTTAAAACTTGAAGTTAACACCTTAAAACAGGTACTGTACCTTTTAAAACAAAGTGGGAAAGTCTAAACCTTTTTGCAAAGCGTACAGTTTTCCAAAAGTTATTTAAAGACAGATAGCATTCGTTTCCCAAGTTCTATTCATACAAACGTTGTATACTCTCCTTTTGTGACGATTGCAGGTTCCTTGCTTTCTCTCCTGCTCCGATCAAATCTGCTGTTGTTGAGATTGATGGTTATCCCCTTAGCTTCCCTGCTACTCATGTAGAAGGAGCTTTGTTTGTTTGTCAGTGGAATCCAGATGATTTCTCTGAAGGAATTCATTCTATCACCATCAAAGTTCAGGTATGGAATTCATCCTAAAACCTTTTCTACACACCAAGTCAAAGCCCAGGGTTGATACCGTACATATGCATTTCTCATGTTAATGTGTCTTTCAATCAAATTCCTCCATATTAGGGTTATAGTGTAACGTGCGAGTCTGGGGGAAATTCGTATGGGTAATCTTTAAATGGTGCGAGTGAAATTAAGAAATAATTTAAAATTCTGATATTTTTTTCGAGCTTTTATGCGAGGGAAATTATTATTATTATTCTTTTGCCAAAACCGCAAGTGAAATTATTTCCTAATTTCACGAGTATACCATTTGATTACCTTTTAATATCATAGGTGACAAATTTCGTTCACAATCGTGAGTCCTTGTCTTGAGTTTTTGAATTTTGTAATTTCACATGTGAAATTATAAATAAACGCTGAAATTCCGCGACAAAATTAAGAAGTAATTTGTCACCCATGGTATTATAATTAAAAATATGACCACTTTAAATAACGCACTGAGTAGCCTATTGATCAGTACTTTTTTGTGGTACACTGTGTATATGTACTTTAAGTATGCTTTTGTAAAGTGTTTTAACGTTTTGTGGCTGACAGTGAAAGTTAGTCTAGATAATGAATCTGTATGGAACTTTCAATAAAGTCCTTGTGATGAGAGCTTGTCGTTGTGCGCTGAGCAGCACAGATTTCCGTCCAAATAAACGGGAAATTTCATAAACCATGAAATTCACCTGCACTGCGAAGCTTCCTACCGCTTGAAAATCACCCGATCACAGGTCGATAAAAATAGCAAACCGTGGGTCCAAAAAAAAAAAGAACTTGCAGAGTAATTTCTTCCACTGAATTAGACCTGCTTCTTCCTCCCATCAAAAGGGCACTGTTATTAGGTTCCGTTATCGTTCGTTGGAAGAAGCCGTAGCGAGGTGAAAGCACTTGGTCGCGGCCATGAATGATTTTAGCTTTTCAACCAAACAAATCCTGTAAATTCGATCGAGTTTTTAGCTTTTGACACAAATAATCTCTTGCTGTTTCTTGTAACAATTGAAAGTTCATCTTTACGAATTTGTTTTGTAGCTGTAGCACTTGATTTCCAGGTGTTTGTGGCACAAACATAATCCGGCCTAAAAAGTCAAACTCTACAAAACCTGAAAGAAGTCTTGTTGTTGCGGTAATGTGTGGCACAAAAATGAAGAAACCAACTAAATGTAGAAATGGCGCGCTCAGCCAATCAGTAATTTTGCCCTCTATGTTATAAACACAGTTATTGAGAAACAACGCTTCGGTATTCATGGTTTAGACATGGGTTAGACGGCGACTTTTATTAACGCTGTCTAATAATAATCGGCCCTTTGAGTTCTGAATGCAGTTGATCGGAAAATATATTGCCATTTGTGTACTTGGTAAAAACCAAGGCTGTTGGTCGCTGTTGGTCATCTGTAAAATAATATGAAATATATTTTGCACTACACAGGACTCTGCTGGCCGTACGTCAGTGCGGACTCAGTTGTTCTCATTGGATGGTTCTCGACCAACTCTGGATCTTCTTCCCACATTCCTCTTGCTGACGAACTTTGTCACTTTGGTGAGTCGAGCTCCGTTATCGTTTGTTGTTTGTTTGGTTTTTTTATTTATTATTATTATTATTATTATTATTATTATTATTATTATTATTATTATTATTATTATTATTATTGTTATTGTTATTATCATCATCATCGTCGTCGTCGTCGTCGTCGTCATCGTCGTCGTCATCATCATCATCATCATTATCATCATCGTCATCATCATCATCAGTTTGGATGCTATGTCCCTAAAAAAACGTACATAGGGTGCAAACGTTACCTATGATGCCTGTCTGAAACGATGCAACTTGGTATACAAATAATTAAACCTTTTTCATTATATTGAATAAATAAATAAATAAATAAATAAATAAATAAATAAATAAAAGTGAAAAGTACTTCTAAGTCAAATTTCCGTAAAAAACGACTAGTTAATGAAACCAGCGCTGCAACGATTTTCACTTTAAAAGTCCTTATAAAAGTCCTAAAATCAGATCAGTATTTTAAAAGTACGGGCAATGTTCAAACTGTCTGACAGAATCACTTTCTGCATCCGCCTCAGCACCGATCTGGATCGCTGTCCGACAAGCTCTTTCATTGTCTCTTCAAGATCCACCGACCAACCTCCAAGCAGATTATTATTAATAAATCTTCTTTTTCAAGAATGTCCACTTTGGGCAACGTTTTGTAAAAAAAAAGTCTGTTTTCGTCGCGTTTTGTATCATTCCGTTCGTGTACGTGTCCAGGGCAGTCTAGATGGATAGAAAAACTCATTTTTAAATGTGCAAAGGGAACAATTTGTGTTCATAAATTTCATCTAAACGTTCAGTCGGGTGATGTACAACTGTTCACATGCAAGGGCTTAATACCACAATGAGTCCCGAGTTCAGTGCTGTGCAGCTGCAGTCTGCTCCCATTGTTCTGAATATTTGGGGGTCTTCAGTTTAAGGAAGTAACAGTTGTAATTAGATAAGCTGACCATATAATATATGAAATGTAGAAATTACAGTACATCTGTCGTTAGTTTGGGAACAAAAGTAGCCAACAAAAGGCGTTAACAAAGTGTTCAATCTGGTTGTGGAATGACCCTGTAGAGTGACTTTCAGTGAGTTAAACTACATGTACAACTAAATGCATTCTACCATGAGAATTTAAAGAAAAAAGATACGAAATCGTACTGAAGAGACTTCATTGTGGTCACTGCATTAACCTTTCCCCCAGCTCCAACTTCAGGACATTTTGGGTCAGTTATTAAAAGAACGTTGAGACGGTGTTTAACAAAACCACGTTCTAAGTCATTTTCAATTTTGCCAACAATCATGTCTAAACATTGTCTGGTGCTGATGGTAATAAGAAGGCTTGCGCCCCAAACTTGAAAACTATTTATCTACTTAAAATAGACCACTTGCAGGCAGATTTGGAGGCCCACTTTTGGGTTTGCGGATGATTTCGTATTACAATAAAAGTAAAGAGTGGCGGTTGCCATTCGCAGTGAGGAACGTGGTCTAAACTTTTTGCTTATTTGTTGCAGGGCCGTGTACTTTTCAGTGTTTTCTTTGTCATCATCGTGCTTGGACTGGGGTTCGTGAGGCGCTGTGATCCGTCCACATGCAAAGGTACGAGCGAGCGGGTACTTTGTATCTCAAACTCGTAGGAAATAGACAAACCTCGCGTTTGTCGATTAATCCTCCAAAACGCCCCTTAGAAACAAAAGCTGTCGTCACTGAATGAAAATTTAAGAGGTAATCACGTCGGCTAGTGTCTTAAAATTTAATTAAATTTACAGCGGCCACCCTCGGACAAAACTGATCTGCTGTCCGTTGTACCGCAGCGGTAGCCACTGTTGCGAAAGTCAGTGAGATAATTTGAGCGAATATATCGGAGGTTGGAACAAAAACCGTGGATCTGTTTTAGACAGAAAGTCATTCTGTTGACTGTTAGTGTTGGCTCACTTGTAGTTTATGATGACATACATGTAAATGTAAATAATTGCTTTGTTTTTGTTTTCTCGTCAGGCTTTCTCTGTGGTGTTTTTGGCAGATGGTGGAATCGTCTGGTGCTTCTTGCTCATACTGATGGTCTTTTCTACCCAATGTTCTTATTTGGTGTTTATACTGCTATAGGTACGAAAAAATTAAGTCATCTTTTAGTAATTGCCGTAAACCCCAATTAACTTTTTTTTTTTTCAAATACGTTACAAAACGCAAATGGCACCATAAGAAAAGTAGTTTTCAGTATCCCTTATTTATGTAGCCACACTTTACATTTTCACACACGGGTTCCAGTGTTACCTTCTACAGCCTTGCATACCATATAGAAGGGCAGGGTAAAACGCGCGTTTGAGTTCGCAGAGTTCTCCTTGTCCGCTCTCGCAGAAGCCAGCATACAGTTGCCAAATAAAGGTTACAGATTGTTAGGCAATTCCTTCATAGCCATGCGTTAGCGAATATTCGCGCTCACTTGTTATACGGTAGATTATAAATGACGGAGCAAAAAAGAACAAAAAAATAAATAAATGACGGAACAAATAACGCATTTACCATTTCAACGATTTTGGAAACGTTAAACAAGAAGTTCCGCAAAACAAAGGGCAAGCCCCTTCTTCCTCCCACACCTCTGTGAGCGTGAAATGCAAGTTTAGACGCCGTTCAGTGGTGGCAAGTTGTTGACTCGAGGGTCCTCTGAAAAATATGCCTCAGATTCCATAAGATCACCACAGCAATATAAGACATCGGTTTCTGATACTGTTAACAGGGTTTATTACGAAAGCGAAACCAATTTTACCAGTAAGGCTCGCAGAAAAAGACGCATGTTGCTTTGTTTAAGCTTTAGATGGTTGATTGATAACTGAAGGTGAGAGTGAACAGGCCAAGCCCCTTTTATGCCGGAATTTGTGTTCCCTGATAGCGCATAGATGACTTCAAAGCGTAGTTAGAACATCAGTCACGCTAACATTTTTTTTTTAACCACGTTGCTACGTCATCCTTGCGCTATCAGAGTACACGCGCACGGCCAAGTGAAATCTCTTTTTTAAAATAAATATCAGAGAGATTTAGCATCGCGTATACGTGAAACGCGAAAGGCAAAAATGACCGCGTGACCACGATTTTCCCGCTATCTTTCGCGTTTGCCGGTTGCCGTTTCTACGTGAAAAAAGGCTATTTCGCGTTTGCCGTCTACGTGAGAACTAAGTATTTCTTCTTCTTCTTTTTTCTACATATAAGTAGTTAATTGTTAAAAACAAGTACCTCAATAATTTTCCGGCAAGTCAAGTCCGTCAAGTCAATTTTCCGGCAAATTAAGTTTCATGTTCAAAAATCCTTCATAACTCACTCCTTCATGAAATCACCACAGTGAGTCGCAAAACAGCGTCTCGCAAAATTCCAGCTAAAGTCAAAAGGTTCACGCTATTTTACGTGAAAAGTGAAACGGCAAGGTGACGTTTGCCGTTTCACGTAAACGCGATGCTAAATCTCTCTTTCATCACAGTGAATGAATGAATATCTGAATGAATGGCAACGGCACTGTTGGATTTCACCTGGAGAGTAGACTAAATAAATAAATAAATAAATAAATAAATGAATAAAAAGACAAAACAAGGACCTCCGGAAAGAGGTGCAACGATTCGTACATTAGCACATTCAGGTTTGTTACTGTCTGTGTTATTCTTTGCAGGTCCTTGGTTTATTGGTGAAATGACTGGAGGCCATCTTGGTGCCCTGTTCGTTCATGGAATGTATCTGAAACAGCACTGGATCCCAGGCTCCCTATCCTATTATTATGGGCTCATGCAGGTAAGAGCCTTCAGGTGATCGTTTGAAGTACTTTTCTTTGGTCTACGGCAGTTGTAAATCTCACTTGAATAATAATTGGCTGCTTAGTAAAGAGAATCAGAATAACAAGTGTACGATTTAAGACTAGTTCTTTCACCTGGCTAGAATCGGCTAGAATAGATATCGGATCATTTACATTGTTCACAGGCCTTCGTAGCATTCCCCAGTGCATTTTTACGACTTTAGGCTAAATTGTTTCTGGCGCTCTACTGGGGAAAAAAAAAGAAAACTTCATTATTTTCTAGTATTGTGTTAATGGTGCAGGTTACGTGGGCTCTTTCATTTTGATGTCGCTCACGCAAGGATTAGGTACATTTTTAACAGCTTAGTTTAGCAATTGATTTGCCAGTGAGCTGATATGCAGATTGCCTGTGTGATAAAATACATGTACCTATTAACCCAATAATTACACTTGATATTCGCTCTCCTCTACAGCTTGTCCTGTTGAATTTACCCATGACACTGTACCTCGCATATTTTGTGGAGAATAACAATCGACCTGCAATCAAGAAATCGTCCTCGAAGAGTCCTCGCCAAGCCCTGCTCGGTAGCTTGCTAAGCTTCCTGAAGACGAGCCTGGGACATTTCGTTTTTGTTGCCGTCTTACTTTGGCAGGCATCGTCCTCTTACAATTTGCTGTATACTTACGGAAAAATGGCATTTCTCCTGAGTCCCGCAAAAACGTGGTCCGTTGTGTTAATGTTGTATTTGTTCTGGAGGGTTCACAGACCCAGCCAAAGATAACTAAAATACCAGGTGACTGTTGGGCCAATACGTAAGTAGAATTTAAAGTCAATCCAGATCCCGCGTGACCAGTATTTTTGAAATTTGAACAGTGCTTTGAAATTTACATGTCAGTTTTGAATATCGCCAACGAGATTTCAGAGTTCCCGTAGAAATTTCCCTCGTTTATTGACGATTTAAAGCTATGGTCTTTTTTCTTTACATTACAGCATAAAGTATTTCAAGAATAGCAATTGTTTCCCGAGAATTTTGAATCGGACAGTACAAAAAGGAATTCGAATGTTCGTTCATTCTCGGAAATCTGGTCACACGTGACGTTCACTGACTTCAAAAAGAATTTCCTTTATGAAGTGGGGCATAGTTCCCATGTATTTAGCACCATCTGCCGACGAGTGAAGTGGTAAACAAACCCTTCTGTCTTGTTTGTCAGTCACTTTGTGTGGATTATTGTAACGAAAATAATTGTTAGATGTTGAAAGATGTCCAAAACTACTTTGAGGCAGGTACTTGTGAGAAGGCTGGACATTCTACAACGACAATCTTTACTTTCTTAATATATACCGTTTTACAATTAAACTGGCCAGCGGAAAGCTAGTGCTCGTCTTTGCGGGCCTGTCAGTCTATTTAAATTAAATTACAAATTCTTTATTTTATATAGTCATTGTAATAAAAAAAGAAGAAGAAAATAGAATAGGAAGGAGAGATAAAGAAAGAGATTTACACTTGTATACAAGGTTTACGGCAAGGTTGCAACTTAGGAGCTTTTTGATTTACAACTGACATGCTTTTGTCATTCCCAGTGCATGTTGTTACAGAAACAAAAAGTGGTGCTTTGCTTTGAGTAAAACAAATATACAAAGCGAGAATTTTTTAACCTTATTATTGTATTTTTCACTACATTTGATTTGAACTCTGTAGTGCTGCTTAGGGCGCGGCTGAACGTTTGTCCAAGAGCAAATGGTGGTCAAACAAATTGAACCAGCAAGTGTTGGAGAAAAATGTTAGAACGTTAGCCTTGGGCTTGACATGTACGCTCTCTTCAAAAGTAGGTACCTAGGTATGTAGGAACCTAATACGTAACCACGACGATAATTCCAAGGGGAATGGGGAGCAGGGATGCGCAGTGGTGAGAGCACTCCCACCACTGTGGCCCGGGTTCGATTCCCGGACTCCGTGTGATATTTGGGTTGAGTTTGTTGTTGGTCCTCGTCTTTGCTCCGAGAGGTTTCTCTCCGGGTACTCCAGTTTTCCCCTCTCCTTAAAAACTAACAGTTGTAAATTCCAATTCGATCTGGAAAGTGTCCCTAATTAGTGCTCTGTCCTAAATACATTGACACTTAAATAAAGTGATTTATGTTACTTAGAAATTGAACTAAGTCGCGTTCATGAAAACTTCTTCCCGGTTTCTCCAACACTTTTAATTTGAATACTGTAGCCGAACTGTGTTGGAGGTAAATTCGTAAGGACAGTCTTTTCGACTTTGCAATTGCTTTTTAGACCTTTCCTTTTATCTCACCACGTTCGCCGTCGTTTTTGAATAAGATCCCGAACTAAAGTAGTAAAATTACTGACAGCTTAAAAGAAAGGCATTTTGTTTTCCAAAAAGGACAGGTTGAATGCAGCTAAGTTGTTCTGCTGGGTGATTGGGATTAGAAGAGCCAGTCATGACCAATTTCATAATGTAACCTTATGTTTTATGAATTCACCAAGTAACAACCAACTTGTTACTCGCGCACTATGCGCGAGCATCCCACGATTTAAATTAAGGTGGCCCGAACCTACTTATTCGTTACATTTTTTAATCATTTTTGTCAAAAACATCCTTCATCAAGGATAACAGAAATCAAGGAAATCAGTTAAATTTTTCGCACTAATAAATGCGTTCGGGTCCTTGGGCCGAGTGACTCAAAGCTTGATTAAGAGCGCGGGATGAGTGACCTTACTGTTTCACCTTAAAAGCAGTCAAGTCGAAACCTTCATGGTAAAAAATGCTGCGTTATTTTTAATCTTAGATAAGAGTAAGAGGAAATCAAGTTAAACAAAAGAGATCACACATTGTAATTATCCAACCTGTAAGAACAGCCGCGTTTTCTTTTCACGGCGGGTGAAACAAAAGCCGGAAAAAGTGCTCGCTTTCTGCAGACTAATAAAGGTCAAACCTTGTTTCCTTATTCGATCTATTAAGCTGATTTACGTTCTTGCAAACTCAGATTTCAGCAGACCAGGGCCCCGGTTGTTCGAAAGCCCACTAATGCTAATCCCCTAAATAACCGATGTTTTCATCTCTCTCGTTAAAAATGTTTTTCAATGCTGATTTTAAACTAAAGGTAGAGAAAAGTTTAAGTCAAAACTGAAGGGCAAAAGTCTTTTGGAAAAAAAATGTTTATTGATCAGTAATTAAACTCGAATCAAACTTCACATTAACCCATGATTAGCTTAATCGGGCTTTGGACAGCTGGGGCCTCAGTTTTGTTTAAGAGGTAATTGAAAACAAACATTACCGAATTGAAAGCTGTAAGGCAAGCATGTGTTTTCTTCTTGTAATAGTCTTCGAGAATAGCTCCAAAATGATAATCGAATAATTTGGTAATATCTTATATGTTGATTTGCATTGAGGTAAGGAAGGAATACAGTAATTACGACCAATAGCTGATTGTTCTCAGTCGCATTTTAAATTTTCGTTGATATCAGTTTTTACCCCTCTTTCTTTTGGTGTTGTTTTCGTTAACCCCTTAAATAAAACCCAAGTCAAATGTATTAAATATATTAATTTCATATATTTCCGACTGCCAAAACCCTAATCGTCAGTTGTTTAAGCGATTCTACCAGGATTTTGCAGTTTGTAATGTGAATGAAATCAAGCGGAAAGCAGCAGGCAATAGTTTCATGTAATTTCGTGCTCATCGATTGTCGTTGATCCTCCAAGAGGTTAAGGGTGACGTGTTATGATTTTTGCTGATAGAAGACGTGACAGTACTTGATCATGAAATCTGTTTACTTGGTAAGTAAACAGGTTTATTGGCGAATTTATCTGGGCGCAGTTAAATCAATTGTAGGGTTGCCACAGTCAGGGAAAAACATTTTTTTCTAGGTCTGTGAAAAGTTAGAAAATTTTGCAACAAGTCAGTGAAGATCTTGATAATTCAGGTATTTTTTTTTTACCTTTGTCTTGCTACAAGATTTGAGAAGAGTTTTCTTGTTGGCAGAGGTAATGTCGTTTCAAACGCTATTTACGAATGACTTGATTTCTGCTGCTTCGTCGCTGGCTCCATTGCGAAATGGTTTGCCTTATATGGTCAGTAAAAATTTGTTTGTGGTCAGTGAAGTGTCGGAAAATGTTTATCCTGAGTAATGGCAACCATGAATTGGAGTAGTAAAGTTTTATTTGTACAATTTAACTTATTTCAACACGTCGTAGTTTTTCCATTACGTTATAATAAAATTTACAGAGGTAACTATTTGAAAAAAAAATATGGATGGCTCTATCGGTGGGGTAGCAACATACTCGTATTTTTAAACAATTCGTAACGTTGTTTTCACTTGGATAGTAATTATTGTTAGTATCTACAATAAAGGGGTGTGGGTTATTCGGTTAGTCTATTGTTATATAGTCAAATAAAATTTAGCCTCGTGTATTTATATGAATTAATTTATTGTTAGTTAATTGATAATTGGGTATGGGTTAATTGCTTAGTCTATTGTTATATAGTCATAAAATTTAGCCTCGTGTATTTATATAAATTAATTTATTATTAATTAATTGTTAACTAATAATTGGGTATGGATTAATCACTAAGTCTTGTTATATAGTCAAATAAAATTTAGCTTCTTTTTTTCATATAAATTAATTTTCTACCTCACTATATCAAATTTGTATGCTTCATTAACGCTAGTCATGGACGTTAAAAGTTTGTTTTCAGTTTTGTGGCTGTTGTTCGCGTGGTAATAAAACTTTACCATTTAGTTTTGATTATGTTTGCGTTATACAAACTAACTTACCTTAAATCATCAGCTATCTAATTATTACAAAGATTGAACCCCTTGCATTTGATATACGTCTAGAAATTTACCCAGTAACGAAAGTGCTTAATTTGACGAAATTTCGCCATCAGTTTGGACAAAAAGCACAACTAAGAGGAGATTTGGCAAAAAATGGCAAATTTGACAATACTGTGCCAAAGGCCGAGATTTGAGCGAATGATAATGAAAATGGTAAATTTGACGAATTTCCGCCATCACTTTGGATAAAAGCACAACCAAGGAAATTTGGCAAATTTGACGATATGTCGTCAGTGGGTGAGATTTGAGCGAATGAACTCAAGAGAAGGGTACCAGCGAAGCGGCGAATGCAACGAATTTGACGATATTTCATTAAGGGGCAAAATTCGAGTGAATGAGCTCAACAGAAGGAAACCAGCAAAGTGGCGAAAATGGCGATTTTGACGATATTGCGCCAAAGGCGGAGATTTCGAGTTAATGAGTTCAAGAGAAGAGTAGCAGTGGATAAGATTCATAAGAATACTGAACAACTTCGGTTTTTCACTGCACGTGTTTTAAAAGTAATTTTTAACATGGAGGGAAAAATTACTGAACGCTGATTGGTCGAAACAGAGGGCATTTTGAGGGCAAAATTGCTCACTCCTGATTGGTAGAGCGGCGAAAATGCATGCTCCTGATTACCTGAGCACGCCATTTCTACATTACGTTGGTTTGTTCATTTTGTGCCGCGACAACAACGACTTCTTTCAGGTTCTTGAAATACTTGGAAATCAAGTGCTACAGCTGCAAAGGAAATTCCTAAAGGTGAACTTTCGTTTCTTACAAGAAACAGGAAGAGATTACTTGTGTCAGAAACTAAAAGCTTGGTCGGATTTGTCTGGTTAAAAAACTGAAATCATTCATGGCCGCGACCAGGTGCTCTCACCTCGCTACGACTTCTTCCAACGAACGATAACCGAACAATAATAACAGTATCCTTTTGATGGGAGGAAGGAGCAGGTCTAATTCAGTGGAAGAAATTACTCTGCAAGTTCCTTCTTTGGATCCACGGTTTTCTATTTTTATTGAGCTGTAATCTTGTAATTGTCAAGCGGTAGAAGGTGAACCAAGATTGTTTCGTATAGTTCAAAGGACGCAAATGCTGGATCAGTATGAAACTAGGAACCAAGGAACTGGAGCACGCACATGGAATACGAGCTCTAAGCCTGCAATCTTTTCTCTGCTCAGATGCGCGCATGCGCCCATTACAATGCCACCTCGAAAATGGGAGCATGACGTGAGTCTAATTTCTGTGAGCCTGCAAACAGTGGACAGTTGTAACGTCCATATTACTATGGTTACCAATCATCACATGAGATCGCCGTCTGTGGCAGTCAGCCACCCAGTCCAATATGGCGCCAAAACCCTGAAATCGTGTGGCATCGCGTTCGATACCTGCGGGATATCATAAAACTCGCGGAATTGTTTTCGGAAAAAAAAAATTACCTCAACAACAACAACACGAAAAGTATGCGATCTCCTATTATATCGTGGAACGCAGTACCATACAATTTTAAGCAATAAGTGCATGAAAAGACGCGACAAAATCATTTCCAAAATTTACAAAAATCGCACAGAAAAAAACGAAAAATGAAAGTACAAAAAGAGATTTTGTAACTTGCGGTATTAAAAAAAAAATAATACAAAAAGCAAATAAAAAAAATCAATACCGTAAAGGTGGTTTGGTAAATTTTGGGTGAGCTTTTGTTTTCTGAATTAAAAACAGACAATTCGATTTCGTAAAATTATAGAAGGGCCGTAACCAGCATAAGCCATAGGGAACATTTCAAATGTTCTCTAGTTAACAATTTAAGCTTTAGACTGTTTGAACTGCCGTCTTCGACGAGTAAAATGAAATGGAAAGGGGGTGATAAAAATTCTAAATATAAAAAGAATGCGAGATGACAAAAGAATAGAATAAATAAAACAATTTATGGATTCTTAATAAAAATTGGGAACGACCTTCAACAAAAGCATTTTTGCAGATGAATTTTTCAGTTTTGGAGAAGATGAAAATTGAAATAGTTGATTTCTGAAGTTCATTTTTCATTTGTCAGAAAATTGAAAAATGAACATTTCGTTTTTAATGAAATACTCTTAAAAAAAGAAAGAAAAATTAAATGTTTCGGCGTTCATTTTTCATTCCCCACTCCCCCCCCCCCCCCCCCCCAAAAAAAAATAAAATAAAATAAAATAAAAACAAAATAAAAATCGAACGCTTCGGGTCTCTCCCTGAGGAGGCCTGAGTATACAGGACTCGTGTGCACCAATCACGTAACGACAACACATGTACATTGCGCCCGACAGAGATCACATGGCGAGATAAAGATAGAAAGTAAAATCAGAAAATCTTAAATAAATGCAGACAGTCTTTGTAGATAAAGAGTGACAAGCCTGCACAACTCCCTCGCGCGTGTATTAGCCTTTTATAACATAGTTTAGCCGAGTATGCTTCATGCCTGAATGATTTTCTCTACTCCTGTACATGTATTTGTGGCGGGTTTGAAGGATTAGATACAGCCTTGTTGTTAACCATCGTATTTTAAAGATCAAAGGTCGTTTCTGCATGATAAGTTCTGTTTCTCCTATTCTATTCTTTGAGCAATTATTCTCTGTGTTTAACGATTGTGTTTTTAATGCCATACAGAGCATTTCAGCTGGGTTTGGCTGGGTTTTGTTTGGAAAGTTTAAGCGCGTGATAGTTTTAACCGCCTTTCTTGTTGTGATCTGTGCAATTAAAGGATAGGCCGTTTCATCGGTTGGACCACGCAATATTAGCTTTATTCTTTAGTTTTGTGATGCCGGGCCCGGCTATTTTTTTTTTTTTTTTTTTTTTTTGAGTCCATTGGCTGTGTTTTACATACACCATTAAAGGCCGGTGCAAGCAATGACTAGTATTAACTAGTTTAGAATATCCTTTGTCATGTTCAGTAATGGTCAGGCAATGTAACAATACGGCAAGATTGAGTGCTTCGTGCTGTTACTGGTCCTTACTTCTTGATTTCGCGGCAAAATTGAACCTGAATTATTCTTTTAAATATTTCAGCAAACGACCTGAAACTTTAGGACTTTTTCAGAAATTTATCTAGAAAAAAATTGTTGCGGTCGGTTTGTGTTCATAGACTTTGAGGTTACCATTGCAACCAATTATTGACAGGTAGTTTTTTTTTTGTTTGTTTGTTTCAGAAAATAGAAAATTCCTTTTTAAAATGAAG
>NW_028145430.1:1875000-1890000 GCF_977016875.1 Pavona decussata | reverse complement strand
ATCTATGTTCGTGTGATTTTCAAGCGGTAGGAAGCTTCACAGCGCAGGTGAACAATTAATTGATGCCTAACATTTGATTTATCGTTGTTAGTTTGCTCCTGAATTTGTATTCTCTCTTAATTACATGTGTATAATGGGAACTGTTCTCGTCGGTTTTGTTTGCTTTGTACGTTACGAAAAAAAATTAAATAATTTGTTGGTTTGCTTGCACCTTCGATGAGTTTTTTACTGACTGTTTTACAAAGTTCCTTGATAGTTTTGGGAGCATTTTGCCCTTTGTGTTATAAAAGCGGAATTTAAATGGACTGAAAATAAAAATTTTCTGTTTTTATTATTGTTTTTTGTTTTTAAGATGATCGAGGCAAAACAGTTTGTTAACAGCCAACGCGCCACCGGCACTGCCACTGTCTAGTAAATTTTGCTAATCAAGAATAGACTACGAGTAGTCCCCCATTTTCCCTCAGGGATAGTAGGGCGAGCGAAACGCGAGCGCGCGTGAAAATCACCCCACGCGAGAAAAGGCGACACGCGGCGGGGAGAGAGAAAAATGAGGGACTACAGACAAAGCCCAAGCTTTTGAACTAATGCGTTGCTCTCACAACGCAAAACTCTGATTGGCTCTTCCATGGCAATCTGTCAACATCTATCAAAAACGCGTCAGCCGCTATCAACACTCGACATAATCATAATTTCTGTTAATATGACAGACAAACTTCAGGCATGTCTCGAAAAACTTCCAAACGTAACATCGCTTAAACCGGAATAGACGCAAGAGCAGTGGAGGCCCTGTTGGCGGGGAAGGATGTGCTCGCGATACTTCCAACCGGGTTTGGAAAAAGTTTGATTTATCAAGTCTTTAGTATGGCGCAAACATCTGCGAACGCGAGCGTCCTGGTTATTTCACCACTCAACAGCATTGTAGAAGAGCAGGCAAAAGAAATGAACTGCCTTGGTATTCCATCGGTTCACTTGAAACCTGACATTGAGGATTGTTTACATGATATTTCGGACGGACATTTTCGAATGATTTTCGCTTCAGCTGAAGACTGTTTATCCAGGAACTTCACGGAGATCCTGAAAGGGGCAGAACCCCATTCGAAACTAAACATTTCTTTGGTTGTTATCGACAACTCCTCATTAAATAAAAAATGTTGCCAAAACGATAAGCCTCGTGTTGAGAGGGAACCACTTCATATTTTAATTGTCTTTTCTAAAGCACTCCATTTCTTGAGCTGTAATTCAGCTTACGCTCGCGGCGGCATATTTTTTTTAAACGTTGACTTGCCAAAAATAACGAATAATGTTCGGCGCGTAATGTTTACAAATTTGTGATCGGCGCATCACAGAAACTTTGAAGAAAACTCTTGGCTTCGAAGAAAGAGCACTTTACCGTTTGAATCAGCGAATTCTGCTAACGAGAACCGGAGATATAGTTTTTTCAGTCCTTGCCGTGACGCTACAAAGACAAATAACATTTTACAATGGACTGACGCCGGCGCGTGCCAAACCAAAACTTTTCCTTGCGAATGTTCAACTTCCACAACACTTTTTTTTTTTTTTTTTTTGGGGGGGGGGGGGGGGGGGGTTGGAAGAGAAGACTTCTCCGCAGAAATCGAAAAAGTCCGATAGCATTTCTTATTTTGGTGCCGCATCTTGCACAGACACGGGAAGAAAGAGAACTTGATTGCTCACATGTAATTCCAAGTTCGCACAACAGGTCAGCCAAGCGACTTTTCTCAACGCCCGCTCGTTTAGGGATCTCAAAGAGATTCTCTGTAGAAACTCTTCGTTTAAAATCACCGTAATAAGTGTTGAAGTTACATCCACAAACACGACAAAAGTCACTGCAACTTGGCTTTTTTAAAGGTCTTACAACTGACATCTTCGGCGTTTCAGCCATTCATCAGTTCTTCGCGCGAAACAACCGCGAAGAATTTGTGTTTCTTTCACTTGCAATAAATATCCCCTGCAGTTTCCCGATGACAAGGGCAATGACAGCCCAATGAGAGAAGGAATCCCATTGGATGCGCTCAATTGAGTTAGAACGTGATACGATCTTCACACTCCAAAATCAGTCGGCCGTGAAGGGTCAAAAGTTGGGCTTTGTCTGTAGTCCCTCATTTTTCTCTCTCCCCGCCGCCTGTCGCCTTTTCTCGCGTGGGGTGATTTTCACGCGCGCTCGCGTTTCGCTCGCCCTACTATCCCTGAGGAAAAATGGGGGACTACTCGTAGTCTAATCAAGAAGGCCGTACGCTATAAACCTCAGAGAAAATGGATACACTAATAAAAAAAACACACTTCAAATATATCTTTGAGTAATAAATGAAAAAAGCACTGTGATAATTCATAGCAATAAGTACAGAAATAAACTAAACAACGATCTTTGAAAAATTCACAAAAAACAAGCGAATGAATGTTTCGCGTAAACTTTGTTTTGATGAAAATGAAATCACACTTTGATTTTACATTCGCTATTAACGTCCTTTGAAAAGACTTTCAGTGAAAATTACTCACACATCTTAATCTTTGCGGTTATATCCTACTGTTTTAAGTATTTTTGTTCGTTCTCTGTCAAGATTGTCAGAAATAAATGCTAAAATTAGAAATATATGCGAGAAAAACTTGTCAGTAGTTTATGCCAACGATATAATGTTGGGAGACGTTTGTTTGACTGACTAATTTAGCTCAGAATCAATTTTTTTTAAATGAAGCAAAATGGGATGAGATGAGAAAATAAACCTCCAAGGGAAATAACGAACATGGACCGAAAAATGAGCTCAAAAGGCTGCTCTGAGGTTAAACAAGTTGCAGTGTCAACTGGCGTGACTACAAGAAAAAATTATCTTGCAAAAACAACAAAGTTTTGTCAACAAAATCACATGAATATACTCGCCTCTCTGGAGAATAACCAATCCTTTAATTCGAGTGCTGATTTTTTCGTTCGTTTACAACGTTAAGTTTCACTTCAAGAGGAAAAATTAATTGCATTTTAATTTCATTTCATCGCGCCGGATTAGAGTAAAATTATTTCTCTTCAAGATTCGGCCACTGTTTATGAAGTGCCGCCTCTAAAAGCTGCTAAAAGAGTCGATTTGTTTCTCCCGCCGCGATCCGCCTTGCTCTTTCTCCCGCTGTTTGACGGCAAAATTAGACGAGATCAGAAAATAAAACTCCAAGGAAATAATCAACATGGACCGAAAAAATGAGCTCCAAATACTGTTCTGAAGTTAGCAGTATTAGCTTAAACTTAAGTTAAACGGCGTGTCAAAACTGCAAGAAAACAATATCTTGCAAACCAGCAAACTAGCACAAAATTGTATGAATGTACTCGCCTCTTCTGAGAATAACCAGTCCCTTTATTCCATTGCTGATTTTTCCGTTCGTTTTACAACGTTTATAAGTGAGCGAAACGTTTCACTTCAAGAGGAAAAATCCAACGTTTCGTAGCGCCGGATCGGAGTAAAACGATTTCACTTCCATTTTTTGATGATGTGCCAGTCGATTTGTTTCTCCCGTCGCTAGTTGCCTTGGTCTTTCTCCTGCTGTTGGTCACATATAAAAATTGACTTTGTATCTTGTCGTCTTCAAAATTAATTTTTTGTTTTGTTTTTTTTCTCAAACGCAGTTGGCGATGCAACTTCCCTCCAAACAAACGCAGCCAGCAGCGCAGTTGGCCATGCATTTTCCCGCCGAAAAACAACCCGGGTTACAGCGCATACGCTCATCTATGTAAGCCAATGTGAAATGAGACACTCAAACCCTGTGCTGCAACACGGGGTTTTTTCGGCACCCTTTCCAGTTCTTTCTCTCTTTGTTCGTCACTCATGTCTCGCTTGTTTGCTACTGCTCTCAATCGCTCTCTTTGACGTCGAACTTCGCTTCTTTGTCGCCTGTTTTCTCGATCTCTTTCTATCTCCCTTTCTTTGCTTTACATGTTTGTAGACTTATTCATAAATTGAGTTTGTGTTTTGTCGTACACGTCGTCTTCAATTATTTTTTTTCTCAAACGTAGTTGGCGATGCAAATTCCTGCCAAAGAAACGCAGGCGGCAGCGCAGTTGGCCACGCAATTTCCCGCCGAAAAATAAACCCGGGTTGCAGTACAGGGTTTGAGTGTCTCATTTCAAGTTCGCTTACATGGAGTAGCGTTAGTACGGACGGGCGGGCGGTCCGACGGAAGTGACGTCATAACCAAACCAAAATTTCTCGCACTGATGGGTTTACCAAAATCTCTTAGCTATGGGGCTCCGCCGCGCGCGCCGTCCGCGCGCCCGCGAGCTCCGCTATGAACTCACTAACAGCATCGCGCTGGGACTAGGATTTTTTTCCGAGTCTTCGTTTCTGCCTAATTTACATTTAATATTCTGTTGTTGTTGTTTCTCCGTTAGTACGCTCACTTGGGAGGTTGGTTGGACGCATCTCGATATGCCCCAATGTGACAGCATGATGCTTTTAGTGAGTTCATATGTGCTAGATGCCTTAATGTGACAGCGCGATGCTGTTAGTGAGTTCATATGAGTCAGTACGTGTGTAGCCGCGCGATGAGGTTCCAGTCGATACCCACAATTTGACCCTTGCTCACCATAGAGTCTCCAGTAGCTCAGTGGCAGATGACTGACTTTATCGCCACCTTTAATATGTTAAGGTCCCAAAGGACAGTCAACATCGTCATGAATTTAAAAGTAGCGTCCCTTAATGTCCGGGGAGTAGCAAACGACGGCAAAAGAAGAGAGCTGTTTAATTGGCTCAAAGCAAAAAAGCTTTCGATATACATCCTACAGGAGGTGCATTGTTGCGATAACACTTCTCATTAATGGGCCTATGAACGGGGTCACAAAGCGCTTTTTGGCTGCTGGCGTTTGTATTCTGTTCAATAACATCTTTAATTTACAAATTCGTACATTTTTTCTCGATCCGAATGATCGCTTGATAATATGAGATATCGATAGATAGTTTATTAATAAAATACTTGGCAGCCCGAAAACCGAATTGCGTATTCACATATACAAAACTAGATATGCAAGTATCAAAATAGATAATTAAGAGTCTAAAAATACGAAATATATAATTAATTAAAATGTACAATCGATCGATATATACAATTAATTGAAATGTAGGATTAATCGAAAAGTATAATCGATTGAAAATTTATGATCATAAATAAAATCCTAAAAATCAAATGCATTATCGATACAGGACCTTATAATGAAGCTATAGAGCGTTTTCATTCACGTGACTACCGGCCATATTGGTTTACTGAAACAAAAGAAAGTATTTGCATAAAAATAGTGATCAATTCCCAGAGGTTTAGTTTGGGACACCAACATGGCTGCCATTTCTTTGTTTTGGGACACCAACATGGCCGCCGTGACGTCATGTGAAAACACTCCATTCTCAGAACGATTTGTGTGTAGGAATAACAAAGGGTAGCGGACGGAAAGAGTCACACATGAGCCTAATGAAGACAATCCGAGTTTCTTCCCCCTATATTTTGATCAACTATCAAGTTTTATGAGAATGATGTATTATTCTAGAAAGTGAAACAGGCATACTAGGAAAAAAAGAAATCCGAGTGCTCCTATCAGGAGTCGACTTTCCGATTACTAGTTTGGATGCTCTACCACTGAGCTACAGGAGACTCGTAGTCCGGATAAATGGTGCAAAAATGGCCTAATTGTGCACTTCGGGATAAAAGTACCAAACTTGGCACAATAGTAGTACATTATGTACTGATTGATGCTAGCTATGGACCCCACCCCAATTTGCTGAGGGGGAGGCATCTGTTTTTTTTTTTTTTTTTTTTTTTTGGCTTGGCAAAGATCCAGATAAAGGAAGGTAAAATGACCTGAATAACTTCTTCACATTCTTATTTTTTTGACAGTTGCGAAAGATTAACTCTACATAAAACATATTTAAAGCACTTTTTGGTGTAATAAGCAAAAATATCCCAATAAAGTGAGTGAAAGATTCCCTTCGCAAAGGAAGCGTTTTGAAGAAAGTTACATAATGAACGGCGATGAATTCATCTAAACAGTCTTTCTACTGCAAATTTACCCTTTGGTAGCTCCCAATTTATTTTACCATTAATATTATTGCGAGTGATTTTGAAGGGTTACTGCTGGAATAAACGAGAACAGCATGGGAAAGACAAAAGGCATAAAGCAAAGCAATAAATTGTCGGCCCACCTTGTTCGTTTCTTGTGTTTTTATATTGTGTTCATTTGCATCAATTTACGCATACGCGACAGCACTAAAGTCGTGTACTCAGCTGTTTTGTGCTCGACAGGATATGAACTGTTTATTAAAAACTGGATCATTGTATAATGTAATTCCAGTGATTTGATTGGCTTAGCGGCCATAGTACATGAGCTATGGTACCATGCCCAAGAAATAGCGACCATTAAGTTGCCTTCTCGTTGTTCTCGCAAAGCTAAATCATGCAACAAGATCTGGCAATATTTCTTGACTGGGTTTTAGTAAAACAGTTTTTGCACTCACGCTGCGTGCCTCGTTCGCTGTTTCAGCCGATCATCTGACCTCATATCCAACGATAACGAGCGTACGTGGAATAATTGCTAAATATACTCTTTTTATATTTATATATACGAGAATTGTTTTTCTGGCCCAGCCTGAATATTCTCATTTTTTCTGCCGATGTTAGACTTAAAAAATCCTTTTGAATATTCTTGACATTCCCGTTTTAGAGTGTATTAGGGGTTTACAAGTGTTTGGTGTCCAAACTCGGTATCGGTATACATTGTGCACGTGCTCTACCGCTTTACATTGCAGCCAGCGAGATAGTGCACGTTTTTATCGTTTTATTAGCTAGTTTTGCCATTTAGAGAAAGGAAGAATTTTATACATGTATGGTTTAGTTTAAAAAATATGATTGTATTGTATTTACAACTTTTCAACACAAAATTATATTCTTTTAAAAATCTCAGCCTCGGATTTATTCAGTTAAAATATTCCTCAAATTTCACAAATTTCAGCCTCGATATTTTTATAAAATAAATTCTGATAAATAAGGGAGTGTATCTATAGAGAAGGGGAGCGACTTACTCGCCACTTTGCAATCAATTTTGCATCAAACAAAAGCTGAATAGTTTCTGAATACACTTACCTGTCAGAACCCCGAGAAGAAACAATTTAAAGCCAGCAGTTTAGCTCCCTTTTCGCTGTAAATCGCTGTGCTTTTTTTTATTTTTCGTCACAGCTGCGGTCAGTCACTACGGCACAGATGCTATTCGTTTGTGCTACAGCTATGAACAGTCACCTCTCCCTGCCTACGATTATTATGTCAAAGAAATTATTCAACTTGAAATCGCGTATAAAACAGCTGAGTACACGAGTTTAGTGTTGTCGTGTATATGCAAATTGTATGCAAATGAACACATTAGAAAAAACACAAGAAACGAACTGAAGGTAAATCGATAATTTATTGATTTGATAATTTTTCATAACTTTTGTTGGTGGAATCCCCGTGTTTGAACTATGACTTTACGCTTGCGCATGGTGCTAATTATACGCGCACGCGCCTCAATTTGACGTCTTTACAAAAATTATGTTTTCTACCGGTTTTCTTCCACACTGAAGATTAATATCAATCCTACCACTTATACAATTCTAAGTGTCACACATCACTTCGAAGTGTTATTCGATTTTATTTACCTTGGTTAGTTACACGAGTTAGGAAATAAGACATTAAAGTACTACTACCATCTACTTTATTGCTTGCAAAATAGAAAAGTTGTGCAGCATAAAGTGAGAACCAAAGAAGGTGAAAGTAAATCAATCGCTTAAGGTTATTTCCCAGTTATTTATTAATCAGAGAGTCCAAAAAGCCAGATATGTGTGTGGTGCAAAACAGCCTTTTTTAATTATTACTTAAATAGTTTCCCAAAACTGCGTATACGAATTACACAAACAGAAAAATATACGAACCCCCGTTTAGCCCTTGGGATATGCGAGTTCCGCTACATTTATGTTTAAAAAAATTTGTCAACGGAATTTAATTTACCGAGACGTCGGAAAGCGTCAGCAGGTGATCAGGTCATCATTGCCACCTTGATCAGGGGAAATTTACACTAAAGTCTGCGTAGCAAGCGTGAAATGTACAATTCAGCAGGGGTGAAGAAGAAGGCCTTCGGTCTATTCATAGTAAAAATTTTGTTTTTCGTGTAAATCCGATTTCCGTAAATGACAAAGGGTCAGTTAGGGTTCCTTTTTTACTCGTGGATATGCTTTAGCATCACGAGTGATAGGGGCGTTCGGTATGCAAATGATCACGCACTCCGGTGTAACCGGAAGTGGAATAATAGCCAATCCCACGTCGGAGAGAAGCGACAGCCGGAAATAGGTCTGCGATCGCAAGTTAGATTTCTGTGGGTCGCCATTGCATGGTTTTTTTTAGTGCTTTGAACGCATTCTCGCTGCATTTTCCATCATTAGAAGCAAATGTCTGACGAAGTGACAAAATGGTGTTCTTCGAAGGGGAAGCAAAAGATTCTCGACAAATGCACATTGATACAATTTAAGAGCGATTTGTGCACCGCCTCCACTCACCGAGGCGTAAATCTTGCTGTCGAAGTCGAATCGACGGTAGGTGAGAAGACAGAAGTTTGTGACCTTTCATGTATTGTTGAATTATCTGTTGAATTTTCTTGTACTACGAGCACATACGAATAATTCCGCTACGCTCAAGACGAAACAATTGAAAATTTTCTTTGCCGCACGCGGGTCGCGTCGGGCTACGGAAATATAATTGTTCCTGGCGTTATCAATCAATGAAAATCAATCATTGATTGCAATTAATGTAATCAATAATAATTGATTGATTGATATTGATTGGTTCAACCAATCAATAGAAATTGTAACTCACTCACCGACACGTCTTAATTTTATTGATTTTTATTGATTTATATCTCTTGTTAATTACATTTTTTTTATCTTCCCTTTCCGTTGCACCAGTAAATGTTAGTACATTATCCCCTATTCAGATTGTATAGAAATTATTTGTTTTAGTTGCACAATAAACATTTCTGATTATAGGGCATTAGCCCGGCATAGAGTTCAGAGACTCGATTTAGAACTCAAGGGGGCTTATACTTGAACTGAATTTGGTACTATAAAGCAATGTAAAAGAAATGCGAAATCTGTTTGTTGAGATGGGCTTTTCATAAAATAATCAGAGAGATGGACATGAAGAAACGTTCTCTCTTTTTATGATGATTACAACAAGGATAGAATGGTGGACACCTGTGCGAAGACCGTTGCATTTAGGATCTTTTAATACTGGGAAATTTAATATAGGAAAAGGGAATAAAGTGTTGTATTTTTGAAACCATCCTCGTTTTAAATAATTAATAAGTAATGATATGATGCTAAAATTAAAGGATACCGGTTAAGTTATGATATATATTTGAACAAATAAACTTATTAAAATCATTTGTCAATTCATGTGATGCGTTTTATTGAAAAGTAAAGCGAGATTTGAATAATCAATGATAATCAATACTTATAGGGAGAGTTTCACGGTTCGGCGCATGTGCGAGCGATAACGTAAGCGCTGTCAAGCCAATTGTTTTTGGACCAATTAGAAGCGAGTACACAACACCGGCGGGATATGGCGGGCAAGTCTTATAACTTGCTGGCATAAAAATAAAACTGACCTGCCAGTGTTTCGGTCACGTTTCAGAAAGAAACAAAAAGGCTGTCCATGTAAAACACATGGGGATTTTTGCAGCGCCGCTTCGTGAATGTCCCATGACATTCAAGAAATGCCAGAATTTATGCGAACGCATACGGTTTTTTTAGTACAATGTCGATATCTCGCGGCATCGACGGTTTTGTATTACGCGCGGTTCGAAAAGCCGAGAAGCTCCCTCAAACTTACGTACTTAAATCCAGTATTTCATCAGCATTCAGTGATAAACTTACTATAGTGTGTACGCTCGATAGCCTGATTTTATTAGACCAGCGAGAAGGCGAAGAAAGAGAAATCTGCAAGCTTCAAGAAGCGATGCGACCGTTTAGTAACAACAACACTGAGCGTCCTTCCGAGATGCTGGAATGCATTTGAGAAAACTCTGCCATGGTGGCAAATCAAAACTGCGTTTGCCATTCGCAATGACCATAATTTTATAGATAAATGAATACCTTACAATAGATTTTGTAGTTTGCCGCAAATCTTGTGGATTTTTTCCTACTGCCCGCTATTCGAGCCCGCTAATAGACGATTACAACTAACTCGCACATTTGATCTCACATTTATTCGCTTCACGTCTCAGTGTTGTACAATTTTTTCTATCCAAAGCCAAACACTGATGTTTGATGCTGCTTGTCCGTCGAATTCTCCGTTTTTGACAGTTGACTTCCATATGAACAAACAGTACGATTGAAATCTAGAAAATCCTCGCGAGTTCATCCAAAGCCAGTTGGTGATCTTTGCCATTTCCAGCGAAAGCAGATGTGCCGCGAAATCGTTGTCTATTTTAAACAGACTTATCTCTTTACCAATTTTCCACGTTTGGTGGACGTATCTTGTTAACCACACAGGATTTCTACATCCACTCCACTCTGTCCGCTTCAACTTCTGTGCTTCCAGAGAGTCCACAGAACGTCCCGTCGCCGGTCGGCCGCGACGTCTCCTTACCGATCCATCGACAAAAATGTCGTTTTCGGAAGCTAAAACACTTTTAACCTTGCAAAAATCGAACTTATATTTACAACAGGAAACAAAGATTATAAAAAGTGAAGAACGAAGAGCGGATGATCCAATTTCGGGCGCGATTTCAACAGATTGTTCCACCACAAGCTCGCATCACTGTCGCATCGAATTTAGTGTCGACCCGTACAATTTATTTTTGAGCCGGTCTGCTCGCGCATGCGCTTGACCGTGAAACTCGGCCTTTATCAATACAAATCGATCATAATCAATGAAAATCGAAACTCACTCAACTTTTGGGCTTCGATTTCTATTGAGTTCCAATACCAATCATTATTATTGATTACATTGATTTTCATCGATTATTGATTTTCATTGATTGATATCGCCGGGAATTGTTGACCATTCAGTTATCAGCGATGTAATTACCACTTTCTGCTTCATTTTCCCGTGAAAAGCCACATTTAAAGAAACAAAAAAGAGGTGTGAGGATCACAGTTGCCTTTCAACACCGTTTAGGAGTACTTGTACTATTAATATCGGTGGAACAAATTTGCATATCCGTGGTTACGGTAAACTGAATTGCGCGTCTCCGATATTCTCATTTAGTTTGGCAGATTTTCATTTATGTATCAGTCAATTCCAAGCGCGATCATCCCCCCCCCCCCGGGCAACCCCCGGGCATTTGACCCCTGTTCGGCTCCACATAGTGGGGCATTTGACGCGAATAGAAACCCAACCCATCGGGCATTTGACCCGTCGAAAAAATGCTGGTCAGCGGTCGCGTTTAAAAAAGATTTGTACTCCATGTAACATGTCACAACTCCTCGTGGTTTTCGACAAAATTTATGTTGATATATGCGAGCTCCAGCATATTAAAATATTCGGAAATATGACATTACACAAGGTTTGGAATTTTCAGAAGGACGTGAGGAAAGCTGTTTTAGCGTGTCCAAGTTCCCTCAAGCTTCGTTCTCCCTTTGCTCGGCGTTCGAAGCTCGACTTGTTGGCATGTCTAGGTTTCATAACATAGTGTTTTTTATTATTGTTCTTGTTATCACTGTTTTTTAACAACGAAACCGTTCACAGTTCTACTTGTAATAGAAATATATATTCCTGAAGGGAATGCGCTTTACATTTTTTTGTGATGAAGTTGCATGCTTTTAAATTTATAGGTAAACGTAAACGCCCATTGTATTGCAACAAGAGATGATTACCATTCAGTTTATTTAATCAATGCGTAAACTATTTAACAAATCATGCAGTCAAATTTTTTGCGAAAAATGGACACGTATTTGCAAACTTCATGTACAGTTACTATAAAAGAAAAGCGAGTATCGGTACATATATCGTTAAATAACTCTCTGTTAGTTGAGTTTCATATGTGATGTTATGCATTATCTTTAATAATAAATTGTTTTAAATTTATGAATGTATCAATTTCGTTTATTTTTATATAAATAGAGCTAGCGAATACAAAAAAAAAAAAAAACAAACAACACGATGACTTTTCAGCCCCAACCAGTGGGGCATTTGACCTAGAAATCGGCCCATATAGCGGGGAAATTGATCAGGCATTTTTAAAAAAGTCAAATGCCCGGGGGTTTGCTCGGGGGGGGGGGGGGGGGGGATGATCGCTTTTGGAATTGACCCAGACATTAAATCAGGGAATCTAAACCTTCTTTGGCTTTCAGTGAACTCGCCGTTTTCCAGAGCCGTTAGCTATCCGTTCGGTACCTGTCCGTTGCTTGATGGATTACTTTTATCCCCGGGTTTTATCTTACGCAGCGAAATCGCTTTCGGTAAGCTATGCGAAGTACGACTGAAGCACACGAGCTTGTGAATGTCAGAGTGCATATTTCAATCTGGTGAAGTCACAATTTAACTTTTTAATTCATGAGTCTTTTACCGTCATGAATTTATTTATTTTCAGTGTGTTTTTCAAAATGGGGCAAGTTTTTAATAAACTGATATCATTCAGGAAGTGTTCTGTTACGGCTTAATTTAAAATCAGTGACCATGGTATAAAAATTAAATGCTACAGTTGTCGGAAAGCTTGTGCCTTGTGTGATCGAGAGCTGAAACGCAAAATCTTCAAACTCAAACCGATCCATTCGACCAAAACTATCCGGAAATTCTGGTACAAAATCAAAATGGAACGGCAATTTTCAAAAAAGTCAGTCCGTTACGAAATCTTTTGGCATTTCATTTCGATCAGACACTCGGCTCTAGCTACTCCAGCAGTGATCGACATTATTTACAAATGAAAATGTGTTTCCGTCTTACTTCACCCCAGATGCTTGAGAATTCTTTCCTCACTTTGAGGTGTTTGCTTTGATAACGAAGAAAACATTGCCCCTTCCGTTGATCAGTCGTCGGGTAAGTCGAAAACGACGAATTAAGTGAAAATATAGTTGATTGGAAGTTCTGTTTATTAAAACTGTAAAAATGCACTTACAACTCCATCGATATCGTGAAAGAACAGAATCGTTCGTCGAGGACGATTACCAGCCGTTTGAGGTTGAACGAAGGAATATCAAAGGATAATAAGCACCAGGCAAAGAGTGATGTCTCGCGCTCGGATTTCTAGATCACGCCATCTCGCGCTCGGATTTTTGAAGCACCACGTTTGAAAAACTAGTTAAAGTCTCGGCCTCGGATTTTAAACGAGAGGCTCTGCGAGCTTCGAATTTTTCCACTATACCACCTCTGGAAATATGTCCCTTTGGTCACCCCCTCCCCACCGAAAAATAAGTCAAACTGACCACCCTCCCCCCTGGAAAATCAAGTCCCTTCCGTGGGAGGGAGGGGGGGTTGGAACTACACATTCTGTTTATCGTAATCCAGCCCTTAAATTAAAGTAAAATTGCTTTTTTTTTATATCTGGTCATATACAGCTGTAGGGCAAAGAAATCATTCCACCAGTATTAAAAGTCTTTTATTAGGTGAGGGACTGGGAACATCCACCCCAAGGACAAATTTGAAGATAGGAGGCAGCCACAAACAGCTGCATAACATTTGAATCCTCAAAACTAAAAAAGAAATGGTGACGCCTCCCAAAAGGACATACCCCAAATTTGCCTGCCTTGTTTGATTCCTCCTTTACCCAAATACCTCAAATTTTTGTGAAGCTAACTCAAGTCTAAGTGGAAATGTGCTGCCCAGGCTGTCAAACCCTGACCCTGTTTATGACAAAAATATTTACACTTCTCTTACCCTGTTTATGACATGAATTAATGGTTCGAAAAAGAAAAAAATTTGTGAATAGTCAGAGACTAAATAGTTGCATTCCCCCCCCCCCCCCCTCCCCCACCCTCCATGGGGGACAAACGCGTTAACAGCCCTAAGAGCGTCTCCGCCATTCACGGCATCATCGTCACTATTACATTTCAAAGACCATTCCAAACTATTATAAATTAAAGCCACCTTTTGGTTAAACCAATGGCATCAACGGCCGCTTCCATCGCCATATCCACAAGATAACGATAGTGTCACTTTGATTCAATATACTATGACGGATGATGACACAGAACGCTTAATGCCATGTTATGTAAATTCGGCTCCATTCGTCAGGCTGTGTCGGTGGATCATCTTCTTTTGTTGACAATTTTCAACGCTACCTCTTAACCAACATCCAAATATGACTTTTAAAGCAAAAATCACATATCCCAGCCAACACCCCTACGTTTCCTCTCAGCAACCCCCTATCCCCTTATTTTCCTCTTTCCCAAACGAACGCACCCTAAATTGAACTAGGCTCCAGGGGTGATTCCCCAGTCTTCAAATGCTCTTCCCTTACACGTGTCTGTTTTCAGCCCATCTTTGTGTATCCGTCCTTCTCGGATAGCAAGGCAGATTTGACAATATGGCGGGTAGTCTGGTTTCCAGTTTTGTCCAATAACAGTCCCACTAATGTCACCAAATCCCTTCCATTTCCAATCGAGGTATTCATTGTATTTCTGCTCATTGTTGTTAAGGTACTTCAGATAATCTGCTAGCAAACTGGGCCTCTTGAAATCTCGGACTTTAATGACCGAAGTTCGAAGATTTCCGGGTAGGAACTCGTTGAGTTTGTCCGTACCCATTACAATAGGCACTGAACCAGCACTAAGAGCATGACTCAGTTGATCATCAACAAAATAATCGCAGTCCTGATTAAAAAACACCAGAGTAAATTTGTACTTTTTGGCCGTTTCAGTTTTGAGCTTTTTATAGTCTTTTCCATAGATGCCCACCAAACCGTTTTTGTTCCTCAGACAGCCACCGTACGAATCCACCGGCACAAACTTCATCAGCTGCCTCATGTATTCAATACGTACTCGCTCGCAGTGTGAG
>NW_028145430.1:1840000-1870000 GCF_977016875.1 Pavona decussata | reverse complement strand
TAACTGCGTAACAACGACAAAAATTCTCACCTTGTTATTTACAGAATGGCTGTCAAGTCCTGTCGCCACAAAATTTTTGAAACGAATTGAAGATATGTCCAAAGAGGAGCTAAATGAATGCCTTAAATGTTTCTACACCTCCGCAAGGAAGAAAGACTGCACGTATTACAAAAACACATCCATGAAGTCCATTCGAGCCGCCATAGATCGCTTTCTTCGCTCGCCACCAAACAACAAGCCTTTTTCTATTATCTCCGACGCCGTGTTTACCGAAGCCAATAAAATTTTGGATGCCTTTGTTAAGGATCTTAGAAAGACGGGTAAAATAGCTGGAATTGTCCACAAGAAAGCAGTGTCAAATGATCAAATCCAGAGGCTCTTTGAAAGCGGCGAACTTGGGCCGGCCGACAGTCAAAATCCAGCCCAACTGCAGAGAACGGCATGGTTTTATCTCACCCTTTTCTTCGGACGACGAGGAAGAGAAAATCAGCGGCAGTTGAACCCTGGAATGCTCTCCCTAAGAACAACGCCACAAGGTGTCGAGTATTTTGAGTTAAACAGACGACAGCCTGATTCACTGCTCAGCACAAAAAATCATCAAGGCGGCCTTGGAGACTCTGAAGACGAATCCGACGCGAAGATCTTTGCCGTTCGGTTGCTGGTTCTCAGAGGTGCCCAGTGAAAATAATCAAAAACTACCTAGATCACCTGAACCCGAGTTCCAACGCTCTTTACCAATAACCAAGAGACGGCCAAAGTCAGAAAAACTCACCGGTTGGCTCGAGCACGCTGGACAACATGCTGAAAAATATGAGCAGACTAACTGGCATAGAGCCCCATCTAACCAACCACTGCCTCAGGGCGACAGCAGTTACAGTTCTGTCTGACCACAACTGTGAAACCAGACTCATAACCATGTTACGGGACACAGATCAGACCAGGCGGTCGAATCGTACAATGATCGCCCATCCATAGAACAGCAGAAGAAGATGTCACACGTTCTCAGTGATTTTGTCTCAGCCGGAGCCTCTGAAGCTTCCCCATGCACTGGTCTCTCTGCAGCTCAGTGAGAAAGAAAACGAATGCCATGGCCGGCAAGAATGGCAACCTCAAGGGACAGTTTTAGTCCAAATTCAGTTCGTAAATACCAAGGTTCGGCAAAGCGAGCGAAGAAGCTTCCCGCCGGTTTTCTTCAACGGCAATGTCCAAGTTCAAAACTATTACGGAGGCGGAGAATCAGGAAAATCTTCCTGAACCTTGAAGACTATTTAACCACTTAAAAGCTTCCGAAGCCGTCTTTTTTCCTTGCATTTGAACGGTTGAATATTTCAAGGTTGATTTTCGTTAACAGTCGCTGGACCACAGTTTGCGTTTGTGTAGCTGTCAAATTTCATTGAGCTCATCCAGTAATGTAATAATCAGGTGATCACGGCGCGCGTGTGACCGGAAGTTGTATGCTCTTTCGACCGCTTTGTAAAATTGTTGAAATAAAAATCGGCGGCAAAAACCCGATTTGAGAATTTACTAAAATTATTATTTCATTCGACCTTGTTGGATATGAAGTGATCATAACCGACTCGCGCTACGCGCTCGTTGGTATTTATCACTTCATATCCAACGCGGTCTCATGGAATAATTGTTATATATTCGGTAAAATTGTCCCTTAGATCGCTTTTGACCAAACTGGACGGCAAATCTTACAAATAACCTTGCCTATTCACTTACTTTAGGACTTATGATTACTGAGGTTTGCTGAGTTCTTGCAAGGAACGCACGATGTTCGATGCGCGTATGACGCCACACAAAGATCTCATACAAGCAACCGCTTTTTAGAATCACCACGGGCGCCACTATGGCGGACGTGTTTTCGACGGTTTTTGGCCACTTATTCCCAGGATCAGTAAGCTTGTATAAAGCTAATTAATAGCTATTTTTGCAATTACGAACTCATTAAATGGATTGGAACACGAGAAGGGTTAAAATAGAATTAAAACTTTCGTTGTAGTGTCACTTTAAAGAACTTTTTTTAGTTGTAGTAGTTTTCATGTCTGAGAAATCAACCGGTTGTTCCTTTTGACTCGTGAATGCGAGCACGCGCAATGAATGAGTAAAAACGATTTCACGCTTTTCTACAGTGGCTCATTGGGACGCCAATAAGTTTTGTTAATTCAAATACACAACTCAAAATATTTCCTCAAAAATCCGAGTTGAATAATTTCAAATTGTACGACTCGCATTTTTACTTCCAAAATCCGAGTTGAAATCTCGTGCAATTTGCAACTCACTTTTTTTACCACAATAATCTGAAATTGTGCAAGTCGGATTTTTATCACAAAAAATCAGATCGAGTTACATAATTTCGCACCGCATGAGTTCTTACAGAAATTTAAGATCAAATGCAACTTTCTGCAGTACTTTGGCCTCACTTCTACAATACTGGGAAAGTGGAAGAATTATTTAAAAGAAGAAAATCAAACTAATACGACTAATTTACTTGCCATTGATAAGATGACTTGCAAAACAACACACAAGGTACTGGTCGAAAACCAAGATTCTAATCCGCCAACGGCAAAGAAAAAGCTAATGGAAATGGGGTTCAGTACGGAAGAATGTCAGAAAATTTATTCTATATCGTTTGTTGCCACAAAAGAAATAAAACTTTCAATGTTTTAGTATAAAATAATTTAGAACATACTTTACACAAAAGCTGTTCCTCACAAAATGAAGAAAGGTCGTGGATCTTTCTGTCCTTATTGCACAAATGTGGAGCAAACAGTCACCCATGGTCCGATAGTCACTGGTTGGTACCAGTGCATTTCCAAAGAAACTCTAACTCTAGGCAGGAAAGAAATCATGCACGGCATCTTGAATAATTGGTCCTCTTGTTCAGCCCTAAACCATCTTATTCTTATTGGTAAATATCTAATCTATTGTAAAGCAATAAATAAAGTCAATTTTCTTTTTGCTGATTTTAAAGCGTTATTACATCAAAAGATTGAAACAGAAAAATACATAGCATTCAGCTCAAACAAATGCGGAACTTAAATTGACAACTAATTTCAATGTTATTGTTTGTATAGTTTTTGTTTTGTTTTTCTTTGTAGCTTAATAGTTTGAATTCTTTAAATGAGATTCATTGTAAGTTTTGTTACATGTAGTTAACGGTGTAGTATATATGCCTTGTTTTCTCGCACCACTTAGATTGTATGTAATATTTTATACCTCAGCTCTGTAATGTGTGCCTGACTGTTTAAATAAAGAACTTCGAAAGAAAAAAAAAAGAAAGAAAGAAAAAACAGTGCACAGTGAGTTGAGAAAGCAGATGTCCCGACAGGACCCCGTTGATAACAGTATTCTATACTGAAGGTTTATCCTGGATAAATATTCGATTACTAGTATTATTATTGTTATTATTATTATTATTATTTTTTTTTAAAAAATTGATATTTACAAGTTAAAAGTAGAAAAAAGAGCTATTAAAACCTATTTACAATTCAATATTTAAAATTCATTTCGATTAAAAAAAAGCGGCTATTTCCAAGCACAACAGAGCTATTTTCAAGCACAATTTTTTAACAATAGTAAGACTAAAATTTTGATGAAATAAAAAAAGTTGTTGAAAAGATCCTAAAATACTAATTTACAACGTCACGCCATCATTCACTTTCTAAAATTAGCGGAGACACGCTTGGCTAGCGTTTAAGCGGCAGTCATCAATGAAATCCCCAAATGGAATTTTGTGAAAAGGTGTCCTGGAGCCTCTTACGCATGTGTGTACCGACCTTAAAATCTCAAAAGAAAGCAATGTTCTAATCCAAGTGATAGTAATGTGATAAGGTTCCTCATTCTTTTCTGAGAGCTTCTCGGCTAGGCGTTTGAGAAAGCAATTGCAGTCGGCTCCCATCCCACCGTTGGTTCCAAAAACTAGGGGAGTGAAAGATCCCATTTCAACGTCCAGCACCCTCTGTTGGTACTTCCGCTTTTTCTCCTCTTCCTGTTATTATTATTATTATTATTATTATTATTATTATTATTATCATTATTATTATTATTATTATTATTATTATTATTATTATTCGCCGGATACGCCTGTGCTCTTTATCACACTCTTGATTCTTTAGGACGACAGGTTCATCTATTATTAAGGTCGCCTGAGAGGAACTATTGGTGATATAATTAATATAACTTGTGCTCCTCTGATCTATTTCTTGAACCAAATTAAAGAAAAAGTTATGTCCTCCATTTTGCTTGTTTTAACCTATTTTAACACGTTTTTGCTGGATTATATTAGTCAGTAAGTCGACCTCGGTATGTAGGTTAAATTTAAACCTTCGTTCCTAACCGAGGGATAGATTTTAATCGTCGATTAGCGAGATTTAACCCCCGATAGGGCTAAATAATCGGCTTTCCAGAAACCGAGGCAATGGAGAAAAACCTGATCGCGATTGAACAAGCCCGGCATAGTAAATCGAACCCAATCGAACTAAATTTCAATCGAACTCACTCGAACTCAGTCCGTGGATTGAGTTCGATTGAGTTCGGCAATCGAACGAAATCGAACTCACCGAAAAGAAAAAAAATCAATCGAACCCAATCGAACGTTCGATTTTCGAACTCGTGATTTGTGGAAAACAGGCTTTGAAAATCCGTAACCAGAACTTGGAAGCTCGAGTTACTTCAGTCCGGAGTGTAGCGCACGTGTTTTTGTAAACGAAGAAATTACGCAGAAATGGCTTCAGATGCGCTGTGGATTTTAAGCTTCAAATGCGTAGTAAAAAGGCTACCAGGAATGCCGCTTTGACGTCAAGGATGGCGAAGTTTTTTAGTAATTTGCTTGTAGTTTTGCATAAAAGTAACCCTTCGATTTTGTCATTCCGCAATTGTAAGTTAGCTAAAAAAGGAAAGGGTGCGACAATTTCGGAAAACGCCCGCGGGAATAATTATAGCTTTGTTCTGTTCTGTTCTGTTCTGTTCTCTTAACGGCCGTGGACAGTTTATAAATGGGGTTTCTGTTATTGAATAAATTGTAACAAAGCACAAGAAAAACCTGCGTTGATGGGCTTGCTTTGTATAGGTTTACCAGAGCCAATCAGAACTCAATCAATTAAATTTTGTTCACCGAACTCAATCGATCACCCAAGTGGCCCTGTCGTGTTTCCATGGCAGCGGCACATGACATATACTGCATGTGGCGAGCAGATGGGCATTTTGTCTGCGCATGATCAACCGGGGGTCTTCTCATGGGCGTATCCGCTGTCATGCGCCTTCTCAGCGCGTACACGGCGCGGTTTTCCCGCCATTTTGCTGGATCAAAAAGGAGAGAGAATATAAACAATAATGGCGGTCTTCGCGGCGAAATGATTTTTCAGGCGTAATTCAGTTCATCTTGCTTCTCTTGCTGAGCACAAAGGATGTGAAAAAATTACGTTTTGCAATGACAGCGTTTCCGAAGCGTCGATGGCCCACCTGTAAGACCGGACAGCGCGCTCTACAGAACAAAATGGTGCCAAGCTTGTGTTCGATTGTTTATCTGATGAGCATGCGCAAACAAAATGCCCATCTGCTCGTCCATCTGCTCATGTGGCGAATTTTGGCGTGTTACTGACAGCACAAAGATGCCAATTGTTTTGACAAATTATATATTCTTAGAATAATTTGAAGCATCAAAATTTTATATCTTATTTAAAGAAATCTACGCCTCAAAGTCCAAATACTAAAACAGTTTAAAAATTCTCTACAGTGCAGAGTGAGTTGAGAACGCAGATGTCGCCGGATACGTTGCAACGAAATTGTTTTGATGTCTGCGGGCAAATTTAGAATATTTTGCTCGTTTAATTCCTATCTGAAGGGAAAAAGGCAATGTTTATGCTTCTGTGTACGAAGAATTGCTACAGCTTGGTACGGCGGCCACAATAACGTCCGTATCTGAACAACTTATCTATGCCAAGGCGTGGTAAAAATAGAACCATTCTGAAGCAAACGTTGAGGCTAAAACCAGGATTTTACATCTTTCTCTTCAATTTGAGAGCAACTAAGATCAAACTTTCGCTATGTGAAAAAGAAATCATTTTATAGCCACATTAAGTCGTCCGATTTAATCCACCCTACCTTTTAGAAGCTGTCACTTTTTCGTATATTTTAAGGAGCTGGAAACGTACGTGTAAATAAATATTCAACAAGGGAAACTGTTAATCAACGTTGAATTTGGTGCCGCTATAAATTGCCAATTTCGCCAAAGCTTAATTTTTTCATGTCAGCTGGCTGGGTATTCTCTCTAAAATACATGAGTGAATTTTGTACTTAGAAAACTTGTGAAATGACTAAAGGCCAAGCCCAAACTCTAGCCTGCAATGAATTAGCTATAAAACCTTCTCACTAGATTGTTAATGATCGCGCTTACCTGAAACAAGGTATAATGTCACTGTTCTGAAAGGCCACAATATCCTAGTACTCACTTTTGTAGAAAGACAGAGTTTCCTCAAGACAATTTTTAGCCTCGGCAGAAATGACTTTAGCAGTCTGCTTTACAGATAGCCTCCTTTGCAGAAGTTGTTTGTGTCGGTCCCATTCTCCCTCTCCACCAACGTTTGTTGAACCAACCGGGCATGCCATCGTGTGAATATCCAATCAGATTCAAGCCATTGTTACATGATAGCCAATCACAAAGCAGTTAATAAAACCCGCGAAAAGGTTGTACAATTTATGGAAATCAGTATTCCACGTCGATATCTTATGGCGGTTAATACGCCAAAAGAGCTTGTTAATGGTGACCTTCGATGTTATTTATGCAATTGCACTCCTCTTGTCAAAGAAAGGATAAAAATCTTCGGGAAAACAGCTCACGATCTTCCAAAGTTGATCAATTCCGCGCTATCTATCGACGTCAATATCTACTCCGCGAATGACTTGATTGTGTGCACAAACCTATGCTATAGCTATAAACGTCTTCTCGAACTCGAAAAGCTAGAGAAAAATATAACTGACTTGAAAACGGAACTCAGAAGCAGTTTTGATTGTAACGTGGAGTCAGCAAGAGTGAAGAGGTTACGAAAGGATTCAGACACTGTTTCAGAGAGTACTTCAACGAGTTCGACGACAACGATTGGGGCGTCAAAATCTCTAAACTTTGGCTCTCAAGCGCCTACCACTTGTACTTCTTTCGGTTATACTCCAGCTGAAGCACGTCAGAAGCCCTACCATTTAATTTACAATGCTTTTGGACATTTACAAGCTCCTGCCATCGCTGCTGAATGACAGCTGTCTTCCTTTGTTGACCTCAACACCGTTAGCAAAGCCGGCCAAGACTATTTACCGTTCGTAATAAGACAAAAGTAAAGGTATCTGTTGAATACCCATCGAAGCCGGCCAATTTAAAACCCTTGAACCTTGTTTAATGCTATGTCAGACTCTTGGAAAAGCCTTTGTTCATGGTCCACCGGAGAGAATCGCTAGAGCTGTGGTAAAATGCGAGCCAGTGTTCAACATAGTCATTATATAAACATGTCCTGCACAAAGTCCTGACAGAAGTGAATGGTTTGTGTTCACGAAAGACACCATCTATATTACGGAAAGCCGGTAAAGAAGATTTAAAGTATTTTAGTATGCAGTCTATGTGCCAAGAGTGGAAGGAGAAGGCGCCAATCTTTTACACTTTTCTTATGACTCATGCGCTGTCAAATGGCACAAAAGATTCATCATGGCTCCCCAGTGTTGCGGTCGCTGAATCGATTTTGTTGAGGCTGAGAAGTAGACACATAAACGCAACAGCAGCTTTTCTTGCTATCCTCTTTAAAACAGCGTCCGCCGAGGTAAGTTTAAAACGCTTCTGATATAGTTTTAGTTAATTTGCAGTTGAATACTTTGCAGGTTAGATGTGTTTCCAAATGAAATGAGCAATAAAAGACCAAATCTGGGGCAAATCTTTCTATGTGTCATGTTTTTATGGTATAAAAATACAGTTCTGGTGTTCTTTTATTCAAAGGCAACCCTTGACAGACTAAGCAAGATGAATGTCACAGGTGTGCTTTACACAAGATGGATGACCTTGGGACAGACTATGATAATGAACAGAAGGAGGTGCAGAAGGCAATCACTGATGAGAACTTGAAAATAGAGTGAGTACAAAAACTAGAAGAAATACTTTATAATTAAGGTCCCTTATCCGCTTTATTTTGAAGTACCTTTAATGCTAATTTCTTGAAAATGGGAAGCCTATTAGAGGGTATGGGTGATTGAAAGTGAGTTGATTGTAGGTCAAGTTCTGCTGACAGTTCTTTAGACATCCAACATAAAATTCACCCTCATAGTATGTTTATTGAAGTACATGCACATTGCCTTATTCCATTCATGGTTTAATATCAAACTTGGGAATGTATTTCTCCCAGGGGGGGGGGGGGGGGGACTTCCCATATAAAAGTGACAGGGGTGCTCGGCGGAAATTTTCGAAAAACACCCTAAAAGGTACCGGAATCTTGTGTGATGGCCATGGGTCAAAATTTCTTTTCCCACTTACCAATAATTTAGAGCAACATGACTTACAAATAGTAAGTTCCTGTCACCAATCTACATGTACAAATGATTTCTGGTTCTAGGGAGCTTGAAAAGGTATGTCGTACTGGCAACAACAGTGAGGAGGCTGCGACAGCCAAGAAAATGCTGGTCAAAGGGTAAGAAAGTGCACATCCTGGCTTTGCAGTCATCTTTGACAATATTGACTTGAGAATGAAGACCAAAAGCATGACTATGTCCAACCAAAAGAAGTCTCACCATTGGCCATGGGTCCACCACAAAATGGTTATAAAAATTAATAGAGTATCAGGAATCAACACTCTGAAGAAGAGTACAGTTTACCAGATTTACAAGATATACCAAATCAGTCATTTATGCCTACAATTCCTAAAATGCAAAGTCAAAGGCTGGACTATATTGTGCTAGTATCAAGAATGTTGGTGGAATATTTTACAGCATAATTAAGTCCTTTTAAGGATATTGTGATTCATGTATTACATGTATTATAGGTCTTATGTGCCACATATCATGGCATCTAAAGCGATGACAATGACAAGTATTTATATGTGGAATGGATAAAATAGGCTACTCTTAGCAGTATTGTCAAACCCGCTCTAGCACGTCCCCAGTAATTTTTTGTATGTATAGCATATTTCATATATGATTATGGTATAAACTTTGTTTATTTTGCCTAATCTTTTAGGTCCCCTTGGGTGTAATATTTAAAAATGAAAATATCAACGAAGACATGATTGTCATCTTCAAGAAGTTCCATGCATACCTGCCTAAATGTGCAGATGGTTCATATGGTCCACAACTATTCACTGGTGACCAACTAACAGTAGAAAGAGCTGTAAATGTTATAGCTTCTGAGTGCCAAATGGATACACAACGGAAGACCGGCTTGAGGGATTGAATTTGCAGCTTGGAGATTGGCATGCTGGTGTCAATTAGATTCTTAATGTAAGTTTGTCATATACCTATTAGAAATTAAATAGCCAGCTGTGTAACAAAAAATTGTTGCAAACCTTTTCTTCATGATCATAATGTCCCGGTTGATTATAATGTAGTCAGAACCTGAACATGATATTGACAGAAAGGGTGATTGCAAAAGTACTAATGTATTGAAATGTCAAAATATTAGAGACTGTATTTTTTTGGACACATGAATGTGCATCCAACATGTCAAAGGGTCTTTGACCCAGGGGGGGGGGGGGGGGGGTACTCCCAAAAAAATTGGATAGGGGTGTGCGGCCCGCTTCCCAAAACCCTCACCCCATTTATGACCAAAATCTGCGATTTTCCCTACCCTATTTATGAGTTGACCAAAAATTTGATACCCTATTTATGACCTGATAGTGTCTGGTCAACTTCAGTTCAAATATCCCTGGAGCCCAGCGCGTGACCAGAGCATGCGTGACAAGCTTCTGCAGCACGTACACAGTACAGTTGCCGTAAACATCATGATGAAAAAAAAAAAAGGAATTCAAGACTAGAGTGCAAAAATAGATACCCTATTTATGACCAAAGCGGCTGAAAAACCATACCCTTTGGTGCCCGCACATACCTATATAGCCCATATAAGGGAGTACCCCCCCCCCCCCCCGGGTCTCTGAGCTACTATGTTAAAAGGATGGCACAATCTTTGTAAGCTTTCATCAGTTCTGTGGGAGGTCAATGATTTGACAACTACTGACACCTTGCAATGATATAACACTGATGCATAAAAATGAGTGTTTTGTCAAATCAATAATTAATTAACACACTGAGGAATTAATATAATTTTGGTGAAATATGAGATGAATAATGTGCACAGCTATGCTAATAAAATTAAATGATAAATGCTTTGTTTATAGTGGAAATGCACTTAGCTACACAAAGCTAGTTCACAGGCATTCCACTCAGAAAATATTTACAAATAATATTCAAATTGAACATAACATGTTAAAAATCCCAACTGGTAGGAGGCAAAAAAGCTGGCTATATAGATGTACAAGCATGGCTGAGGCGGGACTTGAACCCGGGACCTCTGGATTTCAAGTCCAGTGCCCTTACCACTGGGCCACGCTGCCTCCTTAAAATTATTGAAATGGGCCACGCTGCCTCCTTACAATTATTGAAATGGCCCTTGTAAAAAAATGGAGTTAGAATTCTCAGATCAAAGGTGCAATTCTTCTGTGGAATAGAAAGAGCTTTTTGGAGAATATAGACTTTGAACAAAGATCACTTACTCTGATTTTGTACTAACCACTCCATATACTTTTTATTTACAAGTTACATGTTTAAATTTTCTGTTACTTATTTTTCAGCTTATATCATTGTACAAGAGGTTTTTTTTTTTTCTGGGAAATCAGATGGTGACCCATGTGCTCTTTTTTCCGATCGTACATTGATTAACAGAAGAAATGTAAAAGGAGATCCAAGTGCAGCTTACAGGGCTGATAGGGATTTCCCAACACTGGTTGTGAAATCCAGAGTGACATCAGCAGCAGTAACAGTCCTTGGCTTTGAAAGCAAAACGTCCATTATCCAACTAACTTTCCCCTTCCATACAACATAGAAAACAACACAAAGGCACAGAAGCTAGAATACAGTCAACTCTCTCATAGCGACCACTTCTCGTAAGCGACCACCTCCCGTAAGCGACCACTTCGTAAATAACCGTTTTGATTCTCAGTTAAATACTGTTTCAAGAGCTCTCTCATAAGCAACCACCACTCAAATTTCTTAAGGGACCGCGACCACTTTTTAGGCCAGAAATTTAAATTTTCTTTTGTTTTCTGTTTCCGGTAAGCGACCACCCAACATAATCACGTATGATTGTTAGTAAATCATTACTCAGAAGTAACAAAAGTTCAATTCTAATCACGCTACCCTGGACTGCTGGCAGATAATAACAGTTTACAGAGAGAGAAGATGGCTATAATTAGATCTGCAGGTAAATGGGAATTGGTACAGTGATCTGTTACACAAAGTTTCATCAGAAGAATGAATAGATGTGAAAAAATCTAATAAAGTAGTTTCTATTTGCCTTATTTTAGCTGCTAAGGTAATCTTTTTATGTAATTAATTTATCAATCCAGTATTAGGCTTATTTTGTTGATCTTTCCCGTAAGCGACCAACTCCCGTAAGTGACCACTTTGTCATGCCCCAAGGGTCAGGTCGATTATGAGAGAGTTGACTGTACCTGCACAGTGCAGCATCAAAAGTTGTTGACAGTGTTGCATTTGACTACACTGCACTCAACAATGCAGTGGATAAGGCGATTACTGCTCAAGCTAGACAAGATCTAATGGATCAACAAGAACTTACACCAGATGGCCGATTTCCCTGCAGATTCCCCAACTGCAACAGATCTTTTAAATATGATGGGAAAAGCAGGAGGAGACATGAACGTTCACATGATTCTCCACTTGACAATTCCCCAATAATCTTCCTGGTGATGATGGTCTAGAATCTGAAGCCATTTCCAGTAACACTGAAGGTGCAAGCAATCACAGTAGAGACAGATGACATGACATGTATAACTATAACTGTGCATTACTTGAGGATGGTATTTTCTTCATGAACTTTTTGGATGCAGTAAGTGAGGAGATAGGCAGAGATTAATCAGACGATACAAATACTTTATGTTAATGTGTAAGGCGAATGACAGCCACAGCAAGAAATATGCTCTAGAGTGTTTATATCAGCTGTTTCTAGTGAAGTCTCTTCTGTCACCAAGAGATAGTGAAAGATTTGTTAGCAACAGATCGGTCAACACCCTAGGAGGGAAAGGAAAGAACGTTGCTATGGACCTAGACATGGAACTCAGCAATCGGTTCTTGAAACAATGCATAAGGAACCTGGGCCCCAATGTGACAGAAAAATGCTGCGAAAAATGTATTTGCTGCACAGAAGCTGCAACCCAAATGTTGACTGCTACCATCAATCAGGAGATTGAGAAAGGATCACGGTCTGGAAGGCACACCCGCAGTTCAATGGAAAGAGATGTCCAGGAACTAGTAAACAGAGCAGTTTCTACCAATGTGTTTACTTAAAACAAGAAGGCCGTCATTATAAGCACTTTGTGAACGTTAAAAGAAATCACCTGGCCAATCTGGATTTCTCATCAGTATTTAAATGGATAAATGACCATAAGAAAAATGCACAACTTGGAATCAGAGCTAGGTTAACAATAAGGACTTTTAAATAAATATTTCTTCATCTAAAACATTCTGATCTAGAGTACGGTACATGTAAATACACCGAGGGCCAATTATCTGAACAGTGTTTTCTTAGCCAATGCTTGTTAATTACATCAGACAATTAATAGACACAGACTTACAACGTACATGTAGCCTTCTTTGCAGATGTTTTTTGTGTCAGCCCCACTCTCCCACCCCAGGAGATGGAGGTACATGTACATTGTAGGGAGAGTGAAACTGACACAAAACATATCTGCAAAGGAGGCTACTAGCCTACATGTAGGTTTGAATAATATTTCATATTATTCATACTTTTCAAATAATGGTCCCTAAATGTGCAACAACAACAACAGCATGTACATTAGTGCTAGGTTGATATTTTTTTTTATTTCTCTTTCCTTATTTACACTAGCCTCCTTTTCAGAGGTTTTTTTGTGTCGTGGTCCCATTAGCTTAGAAGTGAAAATAATGAAATATTGTATGGTTTTAGTGCATTGTTAAGGACTAATACAATCAATTATTGATTGTATTAGTTTTTAACAATGCAGTGCCATTTTTAGCCTAACTAACAATACTTTCAAATAAGAATTTTATAAAATTCTCTCTATCTGGAAATAAAAACATCTGCAAAGGTGACTAAAAACTTTATTTAAGAGCACAAAAAATGCTGGTTTAATGTGGAGCATACATTGTTTTTTGTAACAATGCCCTCATTTAAGAATTTTCTATTAATATTATCACTCTGAAACTATCAGTATGGTCATCTTTGATCCACTATAAAGAAATTTTCAGTTTACTTTCATTGGGTTACAAAAAATAGTCGTCATACATGTGATAGCAGGGTGGTAAGACTGGGTTCCACCATAACATTAATTATTGTTATTGGTAAAATTGTAAACAATAGAGTCCTAAAGTGTGACATCACAAATATTTGAATTTTTGAAATTATGGGATTTTTTCAGATCATTGGAAAGAGCATGACGAAAAATGCCTACTTGCCAAAAATCAGCATTTTATTGTGATTTGGGGTCGAGATGTTAGCTCTGTTATGCCCCGATGACTCCATACAAATCCTTCTACATGTAATTTTGCCTCAGTTCCAAACGTTTGGAACTGAGGCAAAATTAGAAGGATTTGTATGGAGTCATCGGGGCATAACAGAGCTAATTTCTCGACCCCAAATCACAATAAAATGCTGATGTTTGGCAAGTAGGCATTTTTCATCATGCTCTTTCCAATCATATGAAAAAATCCCACAATTTCATAAATTTAGTTTTTATGACATCATCACTGTAGGACTCTATACATGCTAACTTAGAGAGTACCTAATTTTGGTACAGGTATTTCTGCATTATCTATTAATATTAATAAGCCATTGTCAGTTGAGTGTGCAGTCATAGTCATACTGTGAATTTTCAAAGCTGTTAATAGACCTTTCCCAAATTTGCATGACTGACCAAGTAACAATAGACTCAAGTCCAGCCTGGGTTTTCAAATCCATGCGCTGTATTTTGAAAACCCCAGCCTTGACTTGATTCTGGTTTTGATCAATCAAGTGAATTTGAGAAATGTCTAAGTATGAAGAACATTAAATTTCATGGCTATACAGACAATGAAAGCTGAAGGTCAAAATGGTTTGAAATTTTTGAAACCAAAAATTAGTTCAAACCATAACATATTCACAACAGTTCTTAATGAAGTTACTGTTACATTGTCAAAGAAATAAATTATAATACTAGAACAGTCTCAGGTTTTCAAGTGCACTTACTGCTGCTGCTGCTGGGATATTCTCACTGTCCATTGTGTTATCAAGAGAGTCATTCCCTGATGCTTCTAGTAATGACATAGAAAGATTACCTACTGCTAGTTCAAAAAGCTCATCATCATCCATCAGTCTTTCCCAGTCTCCAAGCCATGTGTCACTTTCCTCCTCTTCATCCTCATCAACATTTTCGACCATAAAATTTTCAGTACCACAGTCACCAAATACTGAGCTTATGCTTTCCATTATTTTACAACCATGTTGTATGTGCCATATTTCAATATTTGATATCACATCATCCAGGGTAAAAATCTTGTCATAGTTTTCAAGAACCTGTTTTATTATCTGCTGATATGAGAAACCAAGTGTGAAGTGTAGGTTGGTTAAGGTTGGTAGCTGACCATCAGGTGATTTGCTGATGAGGTCACGTACAAGATATCTGAGCTTTTTTTGTTGCATTGAAACTACTCTTGTTCGAGCAGTGACTCCTGAATTTTGTGTAGTTTGGTTGACACAACCTGGGAATTTAGTCAATTCTCCACAGTCCTCATTTTTACAGTTACAATGCTTGGCACAGTTGTCACAACACAAGTGTTTTGGATCTGGACAGCTGACTTTATCACAATTGTCAAACTGACGCCAGAGAGTTTTCCTACGGCATTTCTCTGACTTCACATACTGTTTTATGTCTTTCTCAACATGATTGAGAAGCCCAGGGGGATACTCGGGTATAAACGTGACGGGGGATCCGGCGTATTTTTTTGGGACTAAAATTTTAAACTCATTTATTTTTTTGGGTCTGAAAAATCTGCGCGTATTTGTTTGAGTTTGAATTTCCGCCAGGCTAATAGTTCTTACGCAATTCAAGGCAAAGTTCCCGCAAGATTGCATTTTTCGGGTATAAAAGTCATGTATTTTTTTGGGTCTAAAAAGTCCAGTCTTGTATTTTTTTGGGTGCAGAATATAAGGTCCATGTATTTTTTTGGGTGCAAAATATTAGGCTCCGTCGGACCCCCCGTTTAAACCCGAGTACCCCCCCCCCCCCCCCTGGGTTGAGAAGTAGCCCTTGGTAAATAATGTGAGCCACACTTTGTTTGCCATCCCTGCCAGCTCGTCCTGTCTCCTGGATATATGCCTCCACATTTTTAGATGGCCCAAAATGAATCGCTCTATACACTCCTTTACTATCAACACCCATGCCAAAGGCAATGGTTGTACAAGGACACGAAGATCTGAGTCAGGCTCTTTGAAGGCTTGTAGCACTGCCTCTTTGTTTGCATTGGGGGTACATGAATGTAGCATCTCTACAAGTACTCTTTTTCTGTTTCTGTCACCAATTTAACCAGCATACATATTATCTCCTAGTGTACCTTTGAGAGTAGCATAAAGCAAAGAGCACTGCTCTATTGTCTGGCAGTAAATAATAATTGTTCTAGTTGTATTGATACCACGTTCCCAAAGCTCTTTAACAAGCCACTCAAAATATTTCGCTAGACTTTCATTCCTTGACATATACAACACAGAGTATGCACTGTTCGATTTATCAGGGCTCTCATAAATTATGTGCAGATTGTCCATAAGCAAAACATCCGTAATTGCTTTCCTTGTTTCACTGGTTGCTGTAGCAGTGAGAGCTACTATCTTGGCATGTGGAGCAAGAGATCGTAACTCATGTAACCTTCCATAGCATTCACGGAAGACTGCTTTATCAGTTGTAGTTGATGTTCCCCTGAAAGATAAATTTATTCAATAATGCTAAAAATCAATATTATCTGGTGATTTACATTTCATGACAGTTACTGGCATTGTTTCTCCTGAAATATAAAAACAAACTTGAACACCCATTTAACACATATTCCAATAAATTATAATGAAAAAGGCCGGAAAGAAGGGTTTACCTGTTTGTATTATTTTTTCTTTTCTTTTCTTCTTTTATTTGTGTAAAAATCGTATTCTAGTAGGCAAAGCTGAAGCTAAATAAATACATGTAAATATTTTATTCGATGGAAGTACATATCAGCTCAAAGACACTCTATTTTTGGTCAGTATAAAATGCAGATTGCAGACTGCAGACTGGGTATATAATGCAGACTGGGTATAAAATGCAGACTGCAGACTGGGTATATAATGCAGACTGGGTATAAAATGCAGACTGCAGACTGGGTACAAAATGCAGACTGAGACCAAAACCGCCTCCTCGTCAAATACAGGATACATTTTCAATTTTTCAATTTAACTTACGCTAGTGTCATACAATCGTCTTTCGAGTTCATTTCCCATGAAATTGACATTATTATATTATTTTCGAAAAACGTCAACCTTGAAATAAACGACCCTGAAGCATGAGGTAAGCAATAAGGTGGAAACATGACCTTCACTTCGCATGTGGTTGACCTTTTTGCCGCTTTGCGTCAACATCATATCAGCAACATCGGTAAGTGGCAGTCAGGGTGGCAGTAAAATAATGTTTTTTAAATAAAATATGTGTTCATGCGTTGCTAGAACACTGAAGGTATACAATTTGTCTTTGACAAACTTTGTTAATTTTCAAAGAAACTAGTTAAAATCTGTCGATGTCAAATTGCTTGCCCCCTTTGAAATCAACTCTGTTTCCCTCGTTTTAAATTATGAAAACCGTCATGGGCGTAATTGTTTAAGAACTATAAATGCAAAGCGGTTAACCTTGAGTCTTCTTTGTGAAGAAAGGGCCTCAGGAAATGAAAGCTACCAAATCGAGATAAAGAAACTAAACTGTTAGGAAAAGGGCCAAAAATAAGGTCAATTTCATGGGAGATGATCTCGGAAACGTGATTGCGTGACACTAGGGTAAGTTGAAAATTGAAAATGTATCCTGTATTTGACGAAGAGACGGTTTTGATATCAGTCTGCATTTTATACCCAATCTGCAGTCTGCAGTCTGCATTTTATACCTAGTCTGCATTTTATACCCAGTCTGCAGTCTGCAGTCTGCATTTTATACCTAGTCTGCATTTTATACCCAGTCTGCAGTCTGCAATCTGCAGTCTGCAGTCTGCATTTTTATACTGACCGACTCTATTTTACATTTATAAAAAAGTCAAAATCAAGTCAGACATCCGTCTTTTTCTTACCATTGTCTAATTACATAAGCTTCGTCGACTGCAATCGCAAAGAGGCTTGCAGAGTGCAATGGGTTTGTCAACATGCGTCACCATCTTTCGTTTTGCATCAAAGCCTCTGGGGTTGCGTAAACCACAGAAAACCTTCCACATTCTACATCTTTTATCTTGTTTTCAAGATCTTCTTCATCTCCCACTACTGAGCTTAGACTCACTGCTGAGATCCCGAGTTTCTGGAGAGTATTCCCTTGATCAAGTGTATGAGATTTAAGAGTGGAGAGACGACTACAACAATATGGCCACGAACTGATTCTGAAATTTCGTCGAAGATCAAAGGAAGAGCTTGATAGATGAGTGATTTTCCAAACCCAGTTGGAAGGTTTAGGAATACGTCTTTCTTCTCTTTGACAATAGCATGCAGTGCCTGTTTTTGATGATGGTTAAGAGTTTGGATTAGTAACTTTTCACACACAACTCGAAATTCCTCCATTTTTTTTGGAAGCCGATAGAGCGGGGACTGGATCTTAGCCACCGAAATTTAAAAGCCACGTTGTGATTGGTCAGTTTTGAGGAATGGCATGTCCGGTGGCTAGGACTAGCTCTGCCGAGTTCAGGACATCCTTGGTCGTTCAGTTCTGGCCAGGCAAAGTAACAATGGATATGTAGACTGAACCTCTGAAATAGCACTTTTAACGTGAAGATTGAGTGCTTAGTCTATCACTGGCATCTCCTTCTTGATTCTGCGCTGACTGCAAATCTCTCTAAAGTTCGCAAACTACAGTCTCCGTCAGTTACAAGGAAACCGACTCTGAATATCCGCGACAAGAGATCTCCTGAATAAGAAAGCCCTCAACAAATTCCAGCTCGTCAATCTCGCTTAAGGCTGCCATCTTCTTTCTTATATCCCGCCAAACATTAGCTCTTTTTGGCCTTCTTGCGTGGGTATTCCCGAACCTGCAACTCAATGGACCGCTCCGTGTTGTCATTTTTTTTTTTTCGGTCTTTTGAGAAAATGAAACATGAATCCGGAACATATAATTTTTAATGCTTAAGGAAAATTGAAGACTGGATTAGAGAAATTTCATCTTTCATTTCTTTTTTTTAATTGAAAACTTAAAGTCCCAAAACTGTTTTATGTTTTCAAAATTGAAAATAAATTTCTAAAAAAATCCAATGTTCACTTTTTTTGCAAAAATGAAAAACTAATTTACACAAATGTATTTACCCAAGGTCGTTCTCAATTTGGCAAAAAAAAAAAAAAGGAAAAATGAACTCGGACTGATCGACAATTTTCATTTTTCAATTTCACAGAAAAATGAGTTGGCTCTCAGGTACACACATTCCTGAACCCCCGCGAGACCGTCACTAAATCAGCCTGATAACACTGATCAATGCACTTTGATAATCACTTCGACAAGTGAATGCCATAAAAGTAATGTAATAAATTTAGCCAGAGATACAACGGTGATTAACCTTCCAAACGCTCGTTACAAATCTGAAGAAAAATGGTCCAATTCTGCCACTGAAGCCTTTGTGGAAAATTATGATTCCCCATGAACAAAACCTTCTGACAAGCTAACAAAAGCACCATAGAAAGAGGGAGGTGAAAAGAAAAAAAAGGCAAAAGAGAACAGAAAACAGAACACGCCTGTCCACTTCAACGTTTTCCTCATTTTAATGCATTCTCAACAGTTTTTTTTGCTTTGCGTTGTTCGCATGCCCCAAACAAATATCAGAACAATAGACGATTTTCTCGATGACGTTATAAAATTACAACTACCAAACCTGTTGGTTTTTCTATTCGTATTTAGATTTTGTGATCCCAGTAAGGTCCAGATAATAATCCTGGGGGGGGGGGGGGGGGGGGGGGTACTCCTCGGAATTCTTGGTGGGGGTGTGCCGCCCGGGTCTTCAAATCACGACCCTATTTCAGACCGTAATTGTCAGAATCTATACCCGTTTTCAGACCAAAACGGCTCAAAAACCATACCCTTTGGGGCGGCACATACCTATATACTTATATAGGGGAGTACCCCCCCCCCCCCCCAATATCCCTAGTGTGCACGAGAAAACAAGAAACTGAAGAATACTTGTAGTTGTAGTAAATGATGGCATATTCGGCAAAATTCTCGACCCTAGAGTCACGCAAGAGAAGAGCTCTGGCCGTCAAGAATGAATTCGACATTGGCCATTCCGAAGCTGAACAGAAGAGTGGGTCGAGTTGCAAATGATATTAGTCATTTGCTCAAGTTTAGTGTTGTTTAGCTGAATAGCAACCAAGTTGTGGACCTTGAAACAAAATCCATTCAAACATTTCTAATTTTGAGACCGCATCTCCCCAACTCCCCTCCCCTCCCCCCCCCCCCACCAAAACAAAAACGACAATCTTTATTTATTTATTTATTTATATATTTATTTATTTAATTTTTTATTTATTTCATCATTTAGAGTACATTAAATTTAGAGATACATTAAATGTATTCAGCACTATGCTTACTTCTTAGCTTAACGTTCCCTTGTATGGATCTCGAAATTAAATGCTTAACTGCACTTCACAAGTTCTGTATAACAAATATCTGTGTTATGCAGAAACAAGATACAAACAGCTGCCGAGGTCCAGTAAACAAAAGAGTCTTAATTAAACTTGGTTTGTTCCCTTTTACAAATTTTGTAATTTTCAGAATATCGTCGGATCAGAATTTCTATAGGGTAATGTAAATTGTTAGAGTCAGAGTGTACTGATTCAAACTAAGTTCCCGTTGAAAAATATTTCGATTTAAAGTAATAGAATTGAACTAAATCTCGTTGAAACTAACCCAATTTACAACATAAAAAACTACTGAAGGTATCAAGGCACGCGACAAGCAGCACTGATTTCGATTGAAAAGTGTGAGCGAGCTCTATTCGTTACGAAAGAAATCAATTGTTAACTGACTTATTATTATTATTATTATTATTATTATTATTATTATTATCATAAATATTAATTTATTGAGCAAAAAATGAGACTGCTTTAGCAGTTTGGAACAGTTCCTCTTTGAACCTCGCTTTTGTACTGAATATATGCTTATAGATTTCCAATCAGTTGTACTGAAATTTACTCAACATATACCCTTTTTTTTTTATTTTTATTTATTTATTTTTTTTTTTATTAACTATAGAATGCTAAACTTTACTTACAATACTAACCATACCAACTTAGGATACTAACCTAAATTACAAAAAAGTAATAATAATAATAATAATAATAATAATAGTTACAATATTAAATTAAATTCTTCTACTGACAAGGTATGACTATTTTTTAGACTTACAATGAGTTACAATTCACTCAAATTTACTACTAATACTATCATAATAGAAACAATACTTAAATACTTCAACTAACACTTACAATATACAGTTACACAATAGTTGCAACATTAAAATTAAATTAAAAGTTGTTACTACCGAAGTAAGTAGAAAAAAGAGACTTACAATAGGTTACAGTTGCACTTATGAATGAAAATACCACACAAAAGTACTTCACATTAAACTGGGGATAGTACCCACTTTTTCTTAAAGAATTTTGTGTTATTGATCTTTCTTTCGGTTTCATATTTTATGACTATTTTACTTTGAAATCCTTGGATTTTGGGTCGAATCTGGGTTCTTCTGCAGTCCCATAGAAACAGTTTCCCAATTATTATAAAATAATTCAGTAGGTTAAGTAAAGGGCATGGTTTAGTTATAATTCCAAATAAAACATCTTGAAGAGTAAGACGAATTTGCTGATTTGAGAGTTGGTGCCAGTAATCTTGAAAATCATTCCAAAACTGTCTAACAAAGGGACACTGATACAAAAGGTGGTGTAAGGTTTCAGACTCTGCCTTGCAAAACGAGCACAGATCATCCGTTTTGAAGCCTATTTTATATAATTTAGAATTTGTGTATAAAATAGAGTTGATCACTTTGAACTGAAAACCTTTTACGTATGATTCAAGCACAACAGAATGTGGCAGAGTGAAGATTTCTCTCAGCTGATCAAACGAGAAATTAAAATCATTCTGCAATTTACGAACGATATTAGGAGGCTGTGCTTTTTTGCGTGCAAATAATGAGTAATAGTCCTTTGATTTCTTTTTTGTGACATCAAAGATGTAGTCATCAATTGAAAATAATGGAGAGGCTGTAGATGGACAGGGAGAAGTAATTTTTAAAGAAGAAGGTATTGAATGTCGAAGGCCAGCCCATTGCAAAAAGTTAGTTTTGGAAATCTTATGCGACCAGTGGCAAAAAGAGTCTTCTATATTTAAACTGAAAAGTAGATCTTGAGTAAAGATCAATCCTGCCATGAAATAATTTTTGTAGAAAACTGGTCTCTTGTCAATGCGAATTTCTTTATTATTCCAAATAACATTTTGCCAGTCTCTCTGAGAGGCAAAAGAGTCACGAAAATCTGACCACCAAGAAAGTAGTTCACAATAAAACTTAGAAGAGATTTTGTAATCCTTAATGTCATAGTTACAATTTAAGAAGAAAAAACCTCCCATCGGTTCTAGCAAGTGCTGTAGGTAGGTTTTCCACGTTCCATTCTGACCTTCAAAAATACGCTTTAACCGTGCCAGCCTTAAGGACTTTATCATGCAATCTAAATTGATCATTTTTAATCCACCTTCCTCGTATTCATTTATTACCGAAACGCGTGTTACCTTATCCGTGCCATTCCAAAGGAATTTAAATAACAGTTGATTCAATTGTTTCACTAATTCGTTAGGTGTAGGTAGTACCGAGCACACATAAACAAACTTTGGAATAAGGAAGGATTTGATTATTGTCACCTTACCATAGACAGATAAACCTCTTGAGGACCAAATATTAATAAGTTTTTTAATGCTATCTAATCGCTCAATAAAATTCTTTTCTTTCAGTAATTTTGGATCATACGTGAAATACACCCCCAGGGCTTTTATCGGCTCATTTGACCATTTAATGCCTAACGGTTTTGCTTTATTTCCTTTAGAAGAGCCAATCCACAAACCCTCGGTTTTTGTGCTATTGATCTTGAGTCCTGAGATATTTTTGAATAAATCCAGCAGTTGAAAAAGTACCGTGGCTGAGTTGGTGTCAGCGAGTACTGCTGTTGTGTCATCTGCGTATTGTAACAATTTTGTCTCTTCTTTCCCAATGGTAATACCCTTTATAGCTGGATTTTGACGAATGGCAATAGCTAACGTTTCCACCGCTACAATGAAAAGATAGGGAGAAAGAGGATCACCCTGTCTGACACCTCGCTCAAGTTGAAAGGATTTTGAAGTTATGCCGTTGTTCATAATACAGCTTTGTACGTTGTTGTAGAACAGTTTTACCCAGCGAAGAAAATCAGAACCAAAATTGAAGGCTTCAATACATTTAAAAAGGAAATCCCATTCAATGCTATCAAATGCCTTTTGGAAATCAATGAAGATCATTAAGCCGGGAATGTCTTCGTTGGCAGTCCAATCCATAATGTCAAAGATGGAACGGATGGTTTCACCTATGAAACGATCTTTAATATACCCTGTTTGATTATGATGAATGATATAAGGCAAAACATTTTTTAATCTCGATGCAATTACCTTAGACAATATTTTTGCATCAACGTTCACAAGAGAAATGGGGCGCCAGTTTTCAATAAGAGAACGATCTTTTCCTTTTTTCTCAATAAGCGTGATAATCGCATGCTTTTGAGAATGGGACAACTCCCCTTTCTCAAAACATTCATTTGCACACCTTATGAAGCAATCATTGATTAAAGGCCAGAATTTTTTATAAAATTCAATTGGAATTCCATCGTTTCCTGGAGATTTGTTAGTTTGAAAGGTATCAAGAAGACGAAAGCATTCCTCTGAAGTGATTTTACCTTCACAGGAGATTTTCTGTTCTTCAGAGAGTTTGGGTATATTTAAATTATTTAAAAAGGAATCGATTTCATTTTCAATATCCGGACGATTGTTTTTACTCTTGTACAGGTCGCAGTAAAATTGTTCTACCTCATTTAGTATGCAGAGTGGATTTGTTTTAATTTCGTCGTTTACATACAATTTACGTATGTGCTTCTTGACGTGATTTCTCTTTTCTAAATTTAAGAAGTACTTTGTACTCTTCTCGCCGTATTCGTGCCATCTAGCACGTGCGCGTACAATGATTCCTTTGGTTTTTTCTTCATAAAAATATTCTAGTTCTTTCTGAGCAACATCAAACAAAGTAGCATTAGAATCACTAGGGTTGCTTTCGAAAGCTTGCTTTGTTACGTTTAGTTCATTTTGGAGTTTTGTTTCCGTTTCCTTTCTTTGCCTTGCCTTTCTACTGGAGTGACGGATAGCATGAGCTCGTATATTATATTTAACCCAGTCCCACACACACCGATCGTCGGAAAGTTCTTCCCGTCCTTCTGCAATCCACACTGGAATCATTTCGGTTGTACTGTTAATATATTCTTCATCGTCTAGTAAAGAGCAATTCAACTTCCAGTAACTTGGTCCTCTACCCACATGATCAAGATTTCCGCCAATCTCTAAAAAGATCGCATCATGATCTGTTCTAATTGCTGGAATTATATCCGTCAGTTGTACCGAATCGGTTAAGTTATTCGAAATTAACCAATAGTCAAGACGACAAAAGATTCGAGGAGATTTTTTACTCCATGTGAAGCTCTTAGTATCTGGGTTTTTAATTCTCCAAATATCTACTAAATCAAGTTCACTTTTCAAGCAATCGATACAGGATGTCACGGATTTTCGTTCAATGAGAATGCCACCTTTCTTATCAATAGCAGGATTTAGGGGGCAGTTAAAATCGCCTCCAATAATGATGTTACTTTCACAATCTAGATCCTCATTTTGTGCTGTAATAAGTAGTTTGTTGAGGAAGGCAACAATATCTTTGTCCTTGTTTGGCGCGTATACATTTATGAGCACATACATCTTATCTTTGATTTCAGCTTTTAGAACAATATAGCGTCCCAAAGGGTCAAAAATTTTTTGGTGTATAGTACAATCAACATCTTTCTTAATTAGAATTGCAACACCACAGGAATTTGAACTGCCATGACAAGTAATGAGCTCTGCACCCCATTCGTTTTTCCACTGATTTTCTGCTGTTGCTGTAGAATGGGTTTCTTGCAGAAAAGAAATGTCTGCGCGTTTCCGGCACCAAGTAAAAATTGTTCTTCTTTTTTTAAAGTTACTTATGCCCCTTACATTTAGCGATAGTAATTTGAGCGCCTCAGTCATTTTATAATCCCAAAGGTATTACTAGTGAGACCGCAGAAGAAGGAAAAAAAGGGAAAAGTGCTAATGAAGTATTCGAAGTGGTAAATGTAAATGCAAATCCAAAAACATAGACCAGGGGACGTTGAAAGATCAAAAACAAATAAGATACGAAAAAAAATGCCTCACAGATGCAACTAAACCTGAAAACTTGATAGAACAGACTCCACCTAAAAATAAGTACAACTAACAAAAGCGAGAATGGTACGACACTAATTAAACGAACTGAGTAAAATACAAAAAAAGTAGACACAGATACAGAAATCAAACATCTGGCGCGCATTTAGTCACTACAGCTCTCCATCTGCGTGAGCACTGCTCATTATTTCACCGTAGTAGGGAAGATTTTCTGTTTCCTTTCCTCTGTAAACTTGACCATTTATTATTAATTTGTCAACCTTGAAGAAGGCTTGTTGTTTCTCTCGCTTAGCATTTTTCAGAACCGGGTATAACTTTCCATGAATGTCATCTATTTCTTTGGGATAATCATTAGAAAGTCCAATTCCAGTATTTTTCAAATTTTTGACTGAAGACCAAACAAACTGTTTGTCTTGGTAAAAGCTGAATTTAGCAATTACTGGTCGAGGCTTGGCAGGATTAACGGAGTTTTTGCGAGTCGGCAAACGGTGGACACGCTCAAATTGGATGTCATCTACATCTTCTTTCGAGATATTCATTTTTTCTTCAAACATTGATCTTACTAATTCTTCTGTATGACTGGGTGTCTCACCTCTAATTTCCGGAAGGTTGAAGATCTTTATATTCTCTCTACGTGTGTACGCCTCCAATTTGATATTCCGGCATTTTTGCTTATGGACTTCAGCCTTCAGCTTCTTTTGATCCTCTCGGTTTACTGCTATCTGGGAGCACGTGTAGGCCACAGTAGCTTTCAATTCAGCTAGCTCTCTTCCATTAAAATCCAACGTATTTCTCAATTCCTTGTTTTCAAGTTCTACCTCTGTTAAACGGGTTTTCAGAGCTTCAAATTCGGGCAGTAAGGCCAAAAGTTGATCGATTTTGGCCTCCATTCTCTGCATGTTCATCGAGGCGTCGCAACAATGGCCGCTGTCCACGATAGATTCCTCGTCAGTTTGAGAGCCATTATCACGTTGTCTTTTACGCGTAGGCCTTCTTTCATTTGAATCCATGTTATCCAGGTCTTCATTCATAATTGCAGCAGATGTAAAGCTGAAAAAACCTCTTAGAATCGCATAGTTTTTAACATAAGTCACAGAGCAGAAAAATACACGTCCATCGCCTTCAACTACCGCTGACCCTACCTGACTCAACATATACCCTTACCCTAACTATTCAAAGTCGAACGTCAATTTGTTATTACAGTGGAGATTCCCTTATATAATACAGCTCCCACCTGGACTTGTAAAAAAACAATCTGCTTTCCACAAAAACAAACAAATAAACAAACAAACAAAACGAAACAAAAAAAGAAAGAAAAACTTTTAGAGTAAGATCTAAACAAAGCAGTTCACGGCTATTAGGCCGAATGTACGCTAGCAAGCCTTTCCTTCACAAGCCGGCTTTTGGCAAGTTTTGATCTCTTGTGTGCACGCTAAAATTTGTCATGTTTTACCATGGAAAGTCACCTTGCTGAGAAACTTGCGTCCATTGCTCCAATGTAACCACAATACTCACTCTAAACTATGAACATGCTTATTACATTATAAAATAAAATTAACACTTCCAAAACCTCAGCACCGTATTAAATTACTTAAATATACTTCAACGTAAATCCTACATATTACTAGATTATCAAACTTACAATTTCTTCCTGCAATATATTTCTAGGAATCACATCTAGTGGAGCATCCTTTTGTTATTGCGAGGACTGAAGTAGGTAAGCTAAATAAACTTAAATGAGTAAACACTAAAACGCTTGTTTTCAAATAATGCTAAACAAGAGAAAATAAGGAGGCAGAGAGGCAGACCCCCGGTTCAGCCCTTGGGATATGCGAGTTCCGCTACATTTATGTTTAAAAAAAATTGCCAACGGAATTTGATTTTAAAGTTTAATTTACCGAGACGTCCGAAAGCGTCAGCAGGTGTTCAGGTCATCATTGCCACCTTGATCAGGGCAAATTTAAACTAAAATCTGCGTAGCAAGCGTGAAATGTGCAATTCAGCAGGGGTGAAGAAGGAGGCCTTCGGTCTATTCATAGTACAAATTTTGTTTTTCGTGTAAATCCGATTTCCGTAAATGACAAAGGGTCAGTTAGGGTTCCTTTTTTTAATATACTATGACGGATGATGGCACAGAACGCTTAATGCCATGTTATGTAAATTCGGCTCCATTCGTCAGGCCGTGTCGGTGAATCATCTTCTTTTATTGACAATTTTCAACGCTACCTCTTAACCAACATCCAAATATGACTTTTAAAGCGAAAATCACATATCCCAGCCAACACCCCGAAGTATTTTTGTGCAGTTTATGACTATGCGGGAAAAGCAGATCTTAGGAAGACCTATTGGAATCCAAAACGAAAATTGGGGGTAACCACGCATTTTTCAAAGATAATTAAGCAATAATATGTCTAAAAAACGCCAAAATATGAAGCAGTGTATGGGATTTTTTCCTAAATTGAAGCTTCATTATCTCTGAAAAATGCATGGTTACCCCTAATTTTCTTTCGAGATACCAAAAGCGTTGGCTAAGTTCTGCTTTCTCCGCATAGTTTTAAACCGCGCAAAAATATTCCTGTATTAGCAGGCACCACCATAGGAAACCCGAGTATCTCGAGATGCGCAGAACGTATGCGCAGTAACAAAAGTAGGCACCGTCCTTAATGGGAACACTTTGTTAAGGACCTCTCAGAAAACCGACCTCCTCTTAACCAACATCCAAATATGACTTTTAAAGTGAAAATCGCATATCCCAGCCAACGCCCCTACGTTTCCTCTCAGCAACCCCCTACCCCCCTTATTTTCCCCTTTCCCAAACGAACGCACGCTAAATTGAACTAAGCTTCAGGGGTGATTCCCCAGTCTTCAAATGCTCTTCCCTTACACGTGTCTGTTTTCAGCCCATCTTTGTGTATCCGTCCTTCTCGGATAGCAAGGCAGATTTGACAATATGGCGGGTAGTCTGGTTTCCAGTTTTGTTCAATAACAGTCCCACTAATGTCACCAAATCCCTTCCATTTCCAATCGAGGTATTCATTGTATTTCTGCTCATTGTTGTTAAGGTACTTCAGATAATCTGCTAACAAACTGGGGCTCTTGAAATCTCGGACTTTAATGACCGAGGTTCGAAGATTGCTGGGCAGGAACTCGTTGAGTTTGTCCGTACCCATCACAATAGGCACTGAACCAGCACTAAGAGCATGACTCAGTTGATCATCAACAAAATAATCGCAGTCCTGATTAAAAAACACCAGAGTGAATTTGTACTTTTTGGCCGTTTCAGTTTTGAGCTTTTTATAGTCTTTTCCATTGATGCCCACCAAACCGTTTTTGTTCCTTAGACAGCCACCGTACGAATCCACCGGCACAAACTTCATCAGCTGCCTCATGTATTCAATACGCACTCGCTCGCAATGTGAGAATACAGCAAAAATCATCCCCGTTTTTTCCTTGAAAGGAATCGGTGGTGTTAAATCTGGCATAAAATACGAAGGATGTGGAAAGTCGGAATCCAGACGATAACTTCTGAGCAAGTTGAATTGGGACATAAACGTGGGGTTTCTGAGTGCTGGCGTGTAAACTGGATTTTCCTGTGTGACCAGGATCCAAGGCACGGAATGAGCTGGAGGAGTCATATGTGGATCTCTGGCATGAACAACGAAGCCATCTGCTTCCTTTTCTCGTGAATGGTCAGTTGTTACTTGAACATTCGTCTGTTGTCCATGATTTCTCTTCATCTTGCTTGATATGTCCAAAATATGTTGACCAGAATATGATAAGACAAGGCTTTGTTTGGTTTTCTGTGCTTTGGGTGTTATTTTCCTCAGGTGACTTTATCACAACAGAGGTGTTAACAGAGTAATTTTTGCTCATAATGTACTTTTTCCCAAACTGCTTCAATACCATTTTTATTTGAGCTTGCATTAACACCACAGCCAATATGAGAGAACAAAGAAGGACCTTCATGAAGAAGGAGTTGCGCTTCATTCTGGAAAATGCATAGAACTCCAATTCGTCCTTGGTGCAGTCTGTTGAACAAGAACGAAAATTGTCGTCTACCTTCATTAATCATCTTCTCTTTAAAATCAATACTTCATCGTATTTTAGGTAAGTTTTTCCTTTTTCTTTTTGTGACATGTGCTTTGAAAACTTTTTTTGATAAAATAATTTGGTATACAATCTCTAATCTCTAAAAAGTTATGGAGAAGTGTCTGTATGATTTTTTTAAGTAATCGAACTTGGAAGTGCTGAAGGGACATTCCATGGCGTACTCTATTTGTTAGCTTTTGGAAGTTTATAAAACTGTTAAGCTTTAGCTTTTATTTCTCCTAAAACAAAAGCTTGAATTGTACCTCTGCGGAAAATGCGATAATAATGCTCGATTTTTGTAATCTTAGAAATTCTGAGAAATATTTCCGAATCTACAGGATTAGCGTAAACTTGCGAGCTTCTGGGCGCTTTCGACAAGTCATCTTTCACCTTGGCTGACTTTTTTTTTTACCCAAAGCTCAATTGATTCTTTAGGACGACAGGTTTATCTATTATTAAGGTCGCCTGAGAGGAACTATTTGTGATATAATTAATATAACTTGTGCTCCTCTGATCTATTTCTTGAACCAAATTAAGGAAAGGTTATGTCCGCCATTTTGTTTGTTTTAACATATTTTAACACGTTTTTCCTGGATTGGTCAGTAGGTCGACCTCGGTATGTAGGTTAAATAAAACCTTCGTACCTAACCGAAGGATAAATTTTAATTAATCGTCGATTAGCGAGATTTAATCCCCGATAGGGCTAAATAATCGGCTTTCCAGGAACCGAGGCAATGGATAAAAACAGTCGCGATTGAACAAGCGATAGTGCTTGATTGACTTGCTGTAATGTTTTGCTGTGTTACGTTTCTGAACCCACCGTCAGCAATCCTGGAATTGCATAGTGTATTTTAATCGCCAAGTGCGAGAAGGATATTCGAGGAACTGAGTCCTGAAATTGTATGATTCAGACTTGAGCACCGTGGCG
>NW_028145430.1:1815000-1835000 GCF_977016875.1 Pavona decussata | reverse complement strand
GATGGTGTTGATGCGACGTTGGCGGCAAGTTTTACCATCAATAGCCCACTTTGAAAATGAGTGATGGCCTGGGTCGAGAGTAACTGCCCAAGTGATTGTGGGATTGTTTGGGGGGACGCAAAAATGCGAAGATAATAGCCAACGTCCCCCCAAACCTTCCCACAATCGCTTGGGCAGCTACTCTCGACCCAGGCCATCACTCTTTTTCAAAGTGGGCTATAGCTAGTGCGATTACATTGAATAATTGTTGATACAAACACAATCAACCTCCCTGTCGAGGGAAGGTGACAAAATTGTTATTGAGTATTTAAACCAAAATGATCTCTCTCAACGGCTCCTTTGGGAGCCACCAAATGCCACTAAAGTTATTGATCAATACCACCGTACAGTCTACTTTTTCCACAAAATACCAATTTAATTTACTCTATAGTATTCTGCATTAGTCGTCAGGAAAACATGTTTTTCCAACTCCAGCCGATTGTAATGTTTTGTTTTGTAAGAAGCGCATCATTTAGTTTCTCACACTAAAGAACGAAGAAAACATATCTTTCTTGTATTTTACAGCATCAGCCCCTAGTTTATATTTTGTTAACTTTCCAGTTTATTTTCTGTTTCAACGAGAAACACATCATTTGGCCGCTCACGCTGATAGAACGAGGTAAACCTGCAGGTTTCCATCGACCCAATTTTCATTTCGTTCCATTTACTGACGCATAACGGCGCTCATAAAGAACGCGGGATCCAGCCGATTGTAATGTTTTGTAAGAAACGCATCATTAGTTTCTCACACTAAAGAACGAAGAAAACATATATTTGTTGTATTTTACAGCATCAGCCCCTAGTTTATATTTTGCTTACTTTACTTTTTTGTTTACTGTTTACGGACCGTCACGGTATACCAACCGAAAAGTGCCTTTACGATCTGTACAAACCGTACGGATCGTCAAACCGTTCACCGGTCGCTCAGGTAATGAGATGTAATTGTCAGACTCTATACGTTTTACGGACCGTATACGGACCGAAAAGCGCTTTTACGATCTGTACAAACCGTACGGATCGTCAAATGACCCGTCGCTCAGGTAATGAGATGCAATTGTCAGACTGCATACGGACCGAAAATTGACTTTTACGATCTGTCAAACCGTACGGATCGTGAGGCTTTGTTTTCAGACCGTATCAGTTTGTCTATATTGGACATGACTGCCGGATACATTGCAACGAAATGTTTTGATGTTCGCGGGCAAATTTAGAATATTTTGCTCGTTTAATCCTATCTGAAGGGAAAAAATGCAATGTTTATGCTTCTGTGTACGAAGAATTCCTACAGCTTTGTAGGACAACGGCCACAATAACGTCCGTATCTGATGAAGAGAACATGGCCGACAGCGAGAACTCGAAATTTTACACTTTTCAGCTTCTCGCTACACAAGCGTTTCCACAGCTGCGAATCTTTCCTAGGTATAATTGAATACATTGATTCTTCGTCAGTCAAAACATAGCAATTATTTTCCCCTCTGCTCGTTTGTGAGCGAACTGAGCTCGGATTAAGTAGACACACGTTTCTCAATTACGCAAAAGTCTAAAATAATCCAAACTCAGCGATTAAGAAACTAAATCTCACTCGCTCCCCAATCAGTGTCACGCACGAGCGACTTGGCATCCGTTGATTTAAAATAAGTCAAGATTCTCCGGTTAACTTACTGAAGAAATAGAAAATATCTGAATAGCAATACAACCTGGAACAATTAAAATGAATAGTTTCTTCCCCGTTCCCCGTTCCCGGTTCCTGATTTTAGTAACATCCCTTTCAATGGCGAACGAATTCGGAGAATTCCGAAGGTGGAATGAGTTTTTTTTTTTTTTTCGCTGTTGCAGGCTCCAGCAGAATATTAAGGAACTAAACAACAGATTGAGGATTAGAAAATAAAGGCCTGGGATAGACCATATTTGATCACTGGTTAGGAATCGATGAACACGGTCAATAATTTTCTCATTCAAGAAACTTTGAATAAATTAAATTTATAGTTGACAAAAAAGAACGTAGCAAAGTCAACAGCAGACTGGAGAAATACTGGAAAAATAACACCAGTCCAAGGCCAAAACTACTATGTGATAAATTTTAAATTTAAACTCGGTCATTTTATCGGACTTCAATACGGCGATTCAGGCAGTTCAGTTATACGTTATCGAACTAAACATATCCGTCCTAAAAGCGGAAAATCCCTAGAACAAAAAGCAGATGACAAGTATGGTGTCTAATTATCGACACTGGTTCTGTGAAAGGTTTTGAAACTATTCTTATCACAAATGTATTTTGGTCAAATTTTTGTTGAAACCCTTTAGATCTCAATATTAGTCAATTCATCTAGAAAGTGATAGGGCCTCGCACATTTTCAAACATCTACAGAATTCTGAACATTGTCGCGCCTTATGTTAATTTGATTGTTTTCATATTTTAGATCACGCCTCTACCATTTTCCAACTTAAGGGGTTGATTACATGGCGAATTTCAGCCCGGACTGAAATGTCATCCCGGTAGGTGGGCTGGAATTTTGTTGCAATTACAAGGCGAATTTCAGCCAGGGCTGCCAGCTCGGGCTGAAATTTCAGCCCGTGCTTTTATTTTGGCGGGAAGAGTGAACAGAATTCAAAATGGCGTCAAATATTCGACTTGTGAAAATCGGGGCATTGCTTCTCTCGCAATTTAGCCTTTTGTTAGCACTCAATTTCCAATTTTTTTTATCGGCCATCTCGGTTTCGTCGACCTGGTCTGGCGCTGGCAGTGGTGTAATGGCAGGTGGTCCAAAGAAGGTCGGTTCCTCCTTATATATCCGGGCCATCGCTTTCCGAACAGCTTCATATTGCTTCACCTTATCTGCGTTGAAGTCACTGTTCTGGTAGTCCATTTTCGATTTGTAATTCGCCAAGCACCGAATAAGATTTTCGATTTTATCGCCGTTATTCCACTGAAACCTGGTAGCCGCCATCTTGTTTCATTGAAAACAAATCATTGCGCATGCTCACGTCACTTTTCTACCCAGGTGACCTCGCTTTTCAACCAGGGCTGAAATTTCATTCTGATTACATGAGGTTTTTCAGCCCGTTTGCCCGGGCTGAAATTTCCGGCCCGGTTTCAAAAACCGGGCTAGATGAAACCGGGCTGGAAATTTCAGCCCAGGCTGAAATTCATCCCAGGCTGAAACTTTCTTCAGGTAATTGGAAACGTCATTTTAGGAAGATTTGTTCAAGAAACCGGGCTGAAATCTCAGCCCGCCTAACCGAGATGAAATCTTAGCCCGGGCCGAAATTCGCCATGTAATCAGCCCCTAAGATAAAAGAGGCTTTGCATATTCAAAGAGAACAACCTTCTTTGAATCAACAATTCAATTATACTATATAAATCTAAAATTATCCTTATAATACTCACATTATCACGTTTCATGTTCATTCTGTTGTCACCGTTTATCATAATTAGCATTTTTGTCTACCAAATTGCGTGTACGGGAGAGGGGAAACCAATATTATGCCCATTAAGCTGACCAAAACATCTCGTATTGAACCACCTATTATCGCAGGTTATCGCGGATAAATGGGGTCGATAATGAACAGCTTTATGTCAAATGATTTAAATTTTTGCATGCAAAGAGTTCAAAATTGATATAACAAAGCTGGGATATTGTGAGCTCTTGGACAGATAGAGAGATAATATTTTTGCCTTTTGTAGCTGTCTTTCATCTCCTGCACATAAGCTTTTGATAGCGGCTATGAAAAGCTATGAATTTTAGACCATATATTATCTATTTAAGGCTCCGGGATTACGTGCAAAAACCAACACCCTATACGTATTTCACACGAACGCGCGAGGGTCGTGCGAGGCGAGGCGTATTTTCTAACTTAAGGTACAGAGAGTCTCTCGTCCTCGGAGTTTTGTCTCGAATTTAGCCAGTGCATGAATTTTCTGAGATCTTCAACGTGCACTTCTTGCATTTGGTAGACGTCCGTGTAAACAGACATGTCGTGATCGTCCGATGTGACAGCATTAAAAAGAAGGAAAATGCGGAAATAAATCTCCGTTGCACAGTTTAGAAAACGAAAACTCTAGGTGAAACGGTTACACAGGTTAAGGTTTCAACAAAAAGTCCAAGAAAAGATGTTGATACCTGCGGGTATTTCGCGCCAAGGGATTTATATATTTATTTGACTCTCGATATAACAAAATAATTTAAATGCGATACTTTATATAGTCTGTAAGTAAAAATTGACAATCAAACCGAGTTTAATCTTTTTGTGAAGTGGATTTCCAGTAACGTTTAAGCATCAATTCGACAAAGTAATGTCATGTGTGTTTTAGCTTATTAATGACCTCTTGTCCTCTCATCGTGGTTCTACAACTTTCAAACAAAACATGATTCCTTTGCCAGGAACTCTCCAATTTCCACCGTTTTAAATGTCGAGTGCTTCTTAGAAGTTATTCTTTCGATTTATCGCTTCAAAAGGGCTAATTTTTATTTTAAAAACGGCATTGTTGAGTCTAAAACATGTAAACAATATGGCCGCCACATGCACAATAATCGATAAAAACATCCCCTCTAGGGAAGAGCAGAATTTAATCCTGGTTTACTGAATAAATCAGTTGATGATTTGACATCACACAGGTTGGGATAAGGGTTTCTTTCCCTCGTGATATACACGCCAATGATGAATTTTCATTGGGCCGCTTTTGTTGAAGACAATCAGAACAATACATCCCTACTAGGAGAGGGCAGAGTTTAATGAATAAATTAATGTGCAAATTTGAAGCTACCATGAAGAAAAAAAAAAGATACCAATCCCATTTTTATGCGAGATGTCCTGAGGGCAAATCGTGTCTAAAAATGGGCTCGGCATCTTCTTACGCGGAATGCCCTGAGGGCATACAGTGTCTAAATATGGGCTCGTTTTTTTTTTTCCTTCGTCGTAGTCAGAAATCTGTACATTAATTACACGGAATGCCAGCAGGGCAGGCCGTGCCTAGGTCTGGGTCGGGTATCTTTTTTGTTTTTCCTTCGTCGTAGTCACAAATCTGCACATTAATTTATGCATTAAACTCTGTCCTCTCCCAGTAGGGATGTATTGTTCTTATTGTCTCCATTGTCTCCAACAAAAGCAGGCCAATCAAAATCCATTCTTGTCGCGTATATCGCGAGGCAGGGGACCCACTCACCCCTACCTGTTTGACGTCCAAGCATCATTTTATTCATTCGTTTAACCCGGATTAAATTTGTGGCGGCCATATTGTTAACATGTTGTGGACTCAAGTGTGCCATTTTCAAACGGAAATTTAACCATTTTGAAGCGGTGAATCGAAAGAATAACTTCTAAGGAGCACTTGACATTTAAAATGGTGGAAATTGGAGAGTTCTTGGCGAAGGAATCCTGCTTTGTCTGACAGTTCTAGAACCACAATGCGGGAAGGAAAGGTCACTGATAAGCACAACGTTATGAGAAAGTCATTTCCGGTATGATTTCTAGTAACACAACGATAAAATCTCACGCAGTAATGGAATTTCTGGTACAACGATTAGAGGCGTAACACAAAGGAAACAACATAACGCTATCTTTGTGACACAAACTATTCCATTAGCTAGGATAGTTTTATAAATCTGCAAAGCATACAATGGGAATCAATGAGGCTACATTAAGCATCACGCGTAAATACCAGTAAAGGCATCTTGTTTCAATTACGAGGGGAAGATAGTTTTCAAAAACCTGCGAAGCATACAATAAGTAATAAATGGGGCTACATTAAGCATTCCGTGTAAATGCCATTAGGGGCATCTTGTTTGTTCATTGAAGGCCCACATTCACCCATGAGGCATTGCGCGCCGAGCTGAATTTCGCACAGTCGAATTTTCAGAAAATTACCAGCGAGCACTAAATAGCTAAAAAAAATCCACATTCATCGAGCTCATTTCCTGGAATATCACTATTTTTCGTGTCATTAAGCTTTGTATTATCCTCTCGCTTTATTGATGTGGATATTTTCAAGAACAGTCTTCGTGTGGAACGGAAAATCGGAAAATCGTCGTCTCTAAGTAACATCTCGCCGTTGACAATGTAGTTCTACAATTGTTACTAAGAAGAAATATATATTTCTCAGAGACTCTTCGCATAGCTTTTATTCTGAAACTAAGAAGCGGGAGGATTTGTTGTCTCCATGCATGCATCTGTTCTAGCGATGTTTCTGATTTCTATGGATGCCTGACCTTAACACGTAAGTTTTGTTAGCTCCATTCGATTTGATTCTATCAATTCACGTAAACAGCGTTGCGAAGAGACGTAATAAACTGTATAGTTTTCTAGGTGGCATTCCTTCGTTTTTTGCTATAAGCACAGGCAAATAAATTAAAATACTCATTTTCTTAGTAAGCTGCAGATTCATTCGTAGCATCATTGCTATATCATTAAAGGTAGAAATAATTTCATGATAGTAATATAGACCGGATCGGCGCAGCGCGCTATAATTTTTAAAGCGATGTTAACTGAGCTAACATTGATCCAGCACTGCTAATTTCTTTCCATGTCAACTTCAATAATAATAATCGAAAGGACCCTTTAAGATTACTGTTTATCTTACACAACAGTAGAATCAAAATCCTCGGACAAAAATTATTTAACGTTGAGGGCTGCAGGCGGCAACTGTTCGACTGTTCCGCCGCGTCGCTCAAAGGAACGAATGCAGAGAAACGAACAAAACCCTCGACTTTCGTTCGCGGAGAATTTTACACAAAGGAGTTCAAAGAAATCGAGCGCCTTGGAGAGTACATCTTTCTTATAGGTGCAGATCGAGATTAAAATAAATCGGAGCGACTGAAACGAAATCAACCAGTCTGATTTGCCTGGTCCCATTTATTTTGAATACGCCAAGACTTTCATCCCAGCGGGAATATTCTGGTAAACCAATCAGATCGCAAGATTAAACAATAGAAGCGCTTGAAAACAATAACCAACGGCCCCAAAGCCAAATGGGTGAAAGTGGGCCTTTAAACTCTTCTCTCTCTTAGAAGGGATCTACTGCTCTGATTGTCTTCAACAAAAACGGGCCAATCAAAATTTATTATCAGCTGGTATATCACGAGGGAGGGGACCCCTCATCCCTACCTGTGTGACGTCAAATCATCATTTGATATATTCACTAAACCTGGATTAAATTTTGCTCTCTCCCTAGAAGGAATTTTTTTGTCACTATTGTGTCGACCATAGTATTTACATGTTTTAGACTCAATTGTACCGTTTACAAAAAGAAAATTAACCCTCTTGAAGCGGTAAATCGAAAGAATGACTTCTAAGAAGCACTCAACAGTTAAAACGGTGGAAATTGGAGAGTTCCTGGCGAGTGTGTCTTGCTTTGTTTGACAGTTGTAGAACCATGATGAGAGTAGAAGAGGTCATTAGTGTCATTGATAAGCTAAAACACACATCACATTATTTTCTCGAATTGACGCTTAAACGTTACTGGAAATCCACTTCACAAAAAGATGAAAGGTTTGATTGTCAATTTTTACTAAAAGTTTTCATTTAGGGAACCTTTTTGCCGTTTTTCTTTCTGTTTTTTTTTTTTTTTGGTGAAACGAGAATAGAAACAGAAGCAAGAATAGAAAACGTAAGTCAGGCCACGTTATCGAAATGGAATTTTCGGTACAACGATGAGTATCGTAACACAAAGGAAACAACATAACGCTATCTTTGTGACTCAAACTATTCCATTAACTAGGATAGTTGTATAAATCTGCGAGGCATTCAATGGGAATAAATGAGGTCACATTAAGCATCCCGCGAAAATGCCATTAGGGGCATCTTGTTTTTAATAAGAACCTTTTTATTAGAACATACTTAGTACATACGGAGCTCCGCTATAAAGTAGATTCGGTTGTGTAAATAATGTTTATAGATGAAAAACTACAGGTAGCTGTGAAAATTTCACGATTGCGCTGAACAACCTGTGTAAATTTGAACTCTTTGCGCGCAAAAAGTACAATCATTTGACAGCAACAAGCAATTCAGTACAATAATTTTATGATCGGCTCCGTTTTACTGAAGGAGTGTTTTTATTGTTAAAAAGGTTTATTACTATACTTGTTTACGTAATGGATATCTCTGTAGTGCGTGTATTCAGATAAGACACTTAGATGTTGTGCATGTCAAAGATTATTAATTCCTGTGTTATCCTTAGTGAAAGCAAGATGATTATTTCACATGTCAACTGCTCGTGCAGTGCTAGTTTTACCTTTCTTCATGATTATGACGTTTACCTCGCCAAACGAGCGGCGCGTCGGATACTGGGTGATCGTGTCGCACCAAAAGAACCGATCACTATCGAGATCCTCTTACAACTGTTTCGTCTTTTCGATTAAGGTAATCATTTGCACATATGCATGCGTGCTTTATTTTACAATTCTATTTTTTAACTAATATGTTCACGCACAAGTGATGAAATGATTTAATTGATCAAGATTCAAGCAAGGGTTTAATATGTGAAAAGTTCATTCCTTCTATAGCTTCGTGATGGAAAGGAATATCAAGAATAGAGATAGTAAAATGACACGAGCGAACAACTCAGGGCCTGGTTACCCACATATCACTTTTGTTTTTGCCACGTTTTGTCACGTCATGGTCTGTCTTGAGAGGTCTCGTAATCCCTTGAGTGGACACCCACGACATGAAAAAAACATCACATCCTGTTTTGCCCAATGTATCATTGACGTTCAACGACACCACCTGTCGCCTTTGCAAGGTCGGCCAAGGTGACTACGTGTGTAATCATGTCAGGGCGTCTGATATCACCTCTGTGCTTCATGTTAAGTGTTTTGCTTAGTCACCGTCAAGGGTTGGGTGGATGGCTTACGTCACGCGAACAATTGCGTCGAGTGCTTTGCTTTGCTGAGTAATAACGCGGGATGCCCTGAGGGCATACCGTGTCAAAATTTCGGTGGTGTTCCTTTTTCCTCATCGTAGTCGCAAATGTGCATCTTTCAATTATTAACTCGATTTACACGTATCAAATTCAGTTTTCTCCTAGAGGGGATATTTTTGTCTCCTATCGTCCTTATTGTCGTTAACAAAAATGGTCCAATCAGAATGAAATATCTTAGTGTGTGTCAGGAGGGATCGGACAAGATTTAATAACTATTGTGACGTCACGTCCTAGTGATCTCGGTGGAACTGAAAGGGCTTCTTTAGTGACGTGGCCATATTTTTTTTAATGTTTTAGATTCAAATGTACTGTTTACAGAAAGAAAATTAACCCTTCTAAGGCGGTAAATCGAAACAATAAGTTCTAAGAAGTACTCGACAGTAAATAGTGGAAATGGAAAACTCGCAGCGAAGAAATTTGGTATTGACTAGTCAGATCGTGTTCTGCAATACGGAGAGGAAAGGTCAAGCGTGAGCTTAAAATATTACCTGCCCTACAGGCTTTGTCGAACTGATACCTAAACTGAAATCCAATCCAAAAAAAAATTAAAGGTTTGATTGTCAGTTTCTACTTAAAGGTTTCGTGTTTATTCAGGAAATCTTTTTTTCCGTCTTTATTTTCTGTCTTCCACAATAATATTGTCTTCTGTCTTCTGAGTCAGATATGTAATCTGGCCGGTGTCATAACGTTTTCCGAAAGCAATATTGAGTATGATCTCGAATATTGTAATCCAATAGATAAATAGGAAATATAAACAGCCCTGAATAGCGCGTGAGTTAGATATGTATCTGCCCCTGTCATGGCGCTTTCAGAAAGAAATTCTCGGTGTGATCTCGAGTATCGTAACAAAATATTTCAATTGCGAAGGGAAAAGGACTTTAAAAATCTGCGAGGCGTACAATGGAAATAAATCAGGCACAGCATCACGCGTAAATGCCAGTATAGACGTTTTGTTGTGTTATTTTTTACGTGCAGAAAATTGTCCGAACAGGTTATATTCTAAATCAATATTACGTTTAGCAAAATATCTTGTATTGAACCACGTTGAATTATACACGAGTTTGAGAGTCTCGCGTGCAAAAACAAATCTTTCTACCGCCTTAAAAACACTCAAATCTTTTTTTTTTTTACAATCTCTAAAAATCTGTTGGAATGATTTTGGGAAATATTGCTCTGTTCTGTGTCTAGGAAATAATTTAATTTCTACAGTAATTTAATTTTTACTACAGTATTGAAATAAAGCTATATATATTAAAAAAAATACAATTCACTTCAGTAAACGTATTTCGTGAATATAACTAACTTTCACCATTTGCGAAACCTTCAAATCGCATAAGCTTCTGGTAGTTGAATGTTCGAAGAATGGTCTATAGATTCCTGTAAAAATTTCTTTGGGAAAATGATTAAGGTTACCCTATACCTTCAGACGTCTCTTCAGAGGTGTCTCGCGACCAACCGATGTAGCGCGTCCGGTTTAAACTGTAAATACCTAAACTCTGTATCAAATTAAAGCTTATAGAGCTGGCTATCAAACTAAACCAAGAATTTTGAATTAAAATGAATTTGCTGAACTTTTAGCGCTGTTTTCTCGGATCAATTTTTTCACTTGGAGGAGCCACTTCAAAGAGCTAAAACTCAAAAGGAATTTGTTCGTTTGCCTTCAAATTGGGACATTAGCTAGTTTAACATATAAACAACAAAAACGTGTCTGCGAATTTTTTTTTCGAAATCTCCACATTTTTTTCATCCTATTTCAAAAATGCTCTATAATTTTTCATTGCGATATAATATGGCAAAACGCAGACACGTTTTTTTTTTAGCGCTTTGGGTCCGGAAATGAGGAGCAAATTAAATTAGCGAAAAACAAATTCGCTTTGACTTGTAGCTTTAAAAAGGTAATTCGGACGCTCGCATTTAGAGGTCGTGAAAAATTCGACAATTCATTTTATTTCAAAATTCTTGGTTTAGTTTGATAGCCAGCTCTATAAGCTTTAATTTGATATAGGGGTTTAGGTATCTACAGTTTAAACTGGATGCACTACATCGCTTAAACGCGAGACACCTCTGAAGGTATAAGGTAACCTTTGAGCGACGCGAGAGCTTTACAAAGTCCGTAAAAAATGCAAATATTTTACCCTCTGGCTGCGGGTTTACATATATGTTAATCCGTGTACATGTCTTGACCCATATTAAGTTAAAATAAGCACATAAAAAAAATTAAGAAATGTTCTAACCTAATTAAATATAGATTTAGCCAAGCCTAAAAGCGGAGCTCAAAATTTTTTCATAGCATTTTATATAGAAAACTGCTTTTCGTACGAACGTAATACCAGTTATATATATCTGAGCTGATTTTCCAGAAGGTGGCTACAGAAATTTAAGTTTTTGCTAACTTTTCTTAAGATATTTATTTTAATTTTTTTCAGCGTTTCCTATTGAATTTCAAATCAGTAAGTAAATAGATTACAAGGGTCATTAGAAGAAATTCGTGAAACAAAAATCCCCCCTCCCCCCTCGTGCCTGTTTATGGCACAGTCAGCCCCATTTTTTCTCAAATATAAACCGCACAGCGATTTGCCTTGAATTCGGCGCGCTCTGAGCGCAGAACAAATTCATTAGACCTAGTGTTTTGTTTGGCTTTCTGAAGCAAAGTTTCCTGAAGACATCATTAAGTCTAGTGAAAGAAGAATTCTTACGAGTGTCGTTCCTGTCTCGTCTAATATGCTTCCTACACCTAGTTCTCTTGTGAGCTAAACGGGTAATTTTCAGTTACTCGGGCGGGTACCAAGGATTGCATATTGTGAGCTTTGCTGGAGGAGGTGACAGTCTTTGGCCCGCAGGAAGTACGTCTTAGGGATGATTTCTAGTCGGACAGCGTGAAATTATCGGGAATTTTTAACCTAGCCAAAGACTTAATTTATTTTCTTGTTGAAAACCTCTGTAGGTCGTTCCCCTTTCAAATTTTTTTGTCAACATCCGGAACTTAAAGTAATACGGTAAAACACGAACAAGAAATGGCAAGGGTTTTCTCTTCAAAAAGCGTGAGTTTGAAAAGCTATTCCATTAATTTTCGCCTTTATAACTGTAGCGTTGTTAGACTAGTTACCGATTAGTCGAGACGTGCGATTTTGGGTCGGACTTCCGGACTTAATGTCATAAATAATTTCCAGATGCTCGTTCGGCGTGATTCGCATTGCGTCATGAATTTAGAATGAAGACGGAAAATCAATTTAAAACGCTGTCTTGCTCTGATTTAGCCGTGCTCAAGCTAGACTTGAGCTCTCTAGCTCTCAAGCTAGATGTCAATGTCATCTCTAATTCTAAAGAAAAAACTCTTTTCTCTTGCATAGTATTTTCTGACCTTCCTCTCTTGTTATGAACCGTAACTAAAGTATTGTTAATGACTAGCATATTCCTTCAGCCCAGAAAGTCTCAAAATGTGCTCAATTTCTGTAGCCACCTTTTGGAAAATCAGCTCAGATATATTTTAGTGCATATGCAGCAAACTGCCCATAAACAAATAATAACAATTCTAATTTGTTGTAATTTGTTGTAACAGAGAACAGAGGTCATTTTTTTCTTAATTGGGAGACAATTTTCTGATTGGTTGATCTTTACGCTAGTTACCCAGATTCTTCCGGTACACACTCGCGAACGCAAATTTCATAAACAAACATGGCGGCCAATTTATTTTGTCTTTGCTTTGTTCAAGAGATTTCGATAAAAATAGCAGTGTTTAGACGTCTTCCTGTATTAGGATGGTGGGTAAAAATAGCAAGGATCTTTTAAAGGTGGCCTATCACAGTTTGGGCATGCTTTACAGATTCTCTTAGTGATGCTATTGAACGCGCGCCAGGGTTGCGATCCCTCGATTTTATACCAAATAATAATAATAAAAAAAATAAATGCTTTGTTTATAGTGGAAATGCACTTAGCTACCCAAAGCTAGTTTACAGGCATTCCACTCAGAAATAACGGGAAACAAATAATAATCAAATCGAACGTAACATGTTAAAAATCCCAACTGGCAGGAGGCAAACCAGCTGGCTATTTACAAGCGTGGCCGAGGCGGGACTTGAACCCGGGACCTTCGGATTCAAAGACCGGCGCCCTTACCACTGGGACACGACACCTCCTAATGGATCACAAAGGTGAGTTTTTCTCTTAAAATAACTCAGTTTCTCGTTTGTGGATCCTTCATCATTTATCACCGAACAAAGAAAGTGAGTTCACGAAGAGCTAAGCCTTTGTGCACGCTTTTCATCCTTGCTGAGAACACCTAATTAAAAGCTACGTATGGGCATTTGACCAAACAAAACAGTAGTTCTCTAAGAGCGTAACTCGCCTACAAACAAAAATCAAAATCTAACAAAAAGTATCTTCAAAAAACATTTAAGTGCAAAACCAACATTTACAGGAGATCTCTCTGTTAAAATTACATGAAAGCAGCGTCCCTATGTCAGTATTTTGTGAGTTTTTCTTGATACAAAAAATAGAAAAAATTTAACGAGTGCATTTTCTAAAACTTAAGGAAAACCATTATTTCTGGACGGTTAATAGCTTGCTGCGTTGCCATGGCAAGGGCACCTTACGCAACTAGAAGTATCAAAATTTACTTCTTCTTAGTTAATCTTGCACCATGCTAATTTCGGGTACTCAGAAGTAGGTACTTTTCAAAAAATGTTTTATAACACCTGTATACTGGAAAATTGTGTTCGGCCACCTTAAGCGATAAGAAGCGTTGCAGATGTTTTCAAGTTTGGAAGCGATCGAATTTTTTCTACGCCTCATCTTATTTTTACTGTGCTGCTGTGTGGAAATGTGGAAAGAAAACGAAACAGATGACACGAGAAATTTGCTCTCTCTTCCAAAACTATCCTGGCTAGATCCCTTGTTTCGCAAAATACCAGTAGCGAAGATCTACAAAGGATTGCCGCCTGGTGATGTGCGCATAGTCTCTTGATTAACCCGGACAAGACGAAGATGTTGCTGCTCGGGACTCCTCAGATGCTGGCTCGCGTACCAGAGGTATTTGCTGTTTCCTTACTTGGCAAAGAGATCTCACCATCCCTTTCTGCCAAACGTCTGGGGCTTGTTCTGGATTCACATCTCAGTTTCGATGAACATGTCACTGACTTAGTATTCAAATGTACAGGTAGCTTGTGTCAATTAAATCGTGTTAAGCACTTATTTGACAGATCTACACTGATAACAATCATAAGTGCTTTGGTGTTTAGTAAGCTGCTCTACTGTACGTCTGTGTGGGCGGGTGCGACCAAGAAAAATATCGAAAGCTTGCAAAAGGTACAGAACTTTGCTGCGCGAATCGTAACTGGTACACGTAAATTCGAACATATCACCCCCTATTTGAACGATCTACGGTGGCTTCCGGTTGCTATGCAGCTGGAGATCAGGGACACTATTATGACTTACAAAAGCCTCAACGGTCTCACGACATCGGAGATCTATGAAGGAAATACTAGAAATAAGGACAAACTGCATGTACCTCACTACAGAACAACTACAGCACAGCGATCATTTAAATACAGGGGTACTTCTCTGTGGAATAGTCTACCTAAGGAGATTCGGGATATTAGCTCTTTAGACTCTTTTAAAAACAAATCATGAATCGCGCTTTTTATAAATTCCTAGAAAATAATTAATGATTGCAATGCAAATCTTATGACGTTGTATTTTAATTCGTTGGTAGTTCTGAGGATGTGTAACATACGCATTATCCTTTATTTAGATATCTTCTTATAGCATTTATATTGTATTTTGTTTCTTTTATATATCTCATTGTAATTGGTTTCTGAAAAACCATTAGTGGATGGAATCAATAAAGTTGTATTGTATTGTATTGTATTAGTAATCGACGAAACAACAAGGCTCTCAAACTATTTTTATAGGCGTTCTGCCTTCTAAAATTATCTTTTTAGATAAAGCCAATACTGGCTTGCCGATGGCACGAGAAATTTGCTCTCTCTCTTCCAAAACTGTCCTCGCTAGATCCCTTGTTTCGCAAAATTCCAATAGCGGACGATCGGTAATCGACGAAACAAGGCTCACAAACTATTTTTATAGGCGCTGTGCCTTCGAAAATTATGTTGTTAGATAAAGCCAATACTAGCTTACAGATGGCACGAGAAATTTGCTCTCTCTCTTCCAAAACTGTCCTCGTTAGATCCCTTGTTTCGCAAAATTCCAATAGCAGACGATCGGTAATCGACGAAACAAGGCTCGCAAACTATTTTTATAGGCGCAATGCCTCCGAAAATTACCTTGTTAGTTAAAGCCAGTACTGGCTTACAGATGACACGAAAAATAGGCGCTCTGCTTTCGATATTTTGTTATCTAAAGCAAATACTGGCTTACAGATAGCACAGAGAAATTTGCCCTCTCTTCCAAAACTGTCCTCGCTAGATCCCTTGTTTCGCAAAATACCAATAGCAGTCGATTGGTAATCGACGAAATAAGGCTCGCAAACTATTTTTTTATAGGCGCTCTGCCCTCGACATTTTGTTATCTAAAGCAAATACTGGCTTACAGATGACATGAGAAATTTGTCCTCTCTTCCAAAACTGTCCTTGCTAGGTCCCTTGTTTCACAAAATTCCAATAGCGGTCGATCGGTAATCGACGAAACAAGGCTCGCAAACTATTTTTATAGGCGCTATGCCTCCGAAAATTACCTTGTTAGCTAAAGTAAGTTCTGGCTTACAGATGGCACACAAAATAGGCCCTCGATACTTTGTGATCTCAAGCAAATACTGGCTTACGGCATTGTTTTTTACCTTGGTATTGTCATTCATAAATACAATACTGGCTTACAGATGGCACGAGAAGTTTGCTCTCTTTTCCAAAACTGTCCTCGCAAGATCCCTTGTTTCGCAAAATAATAATAGTGGTCGATTGGTAATTGACGAAACAAGGCTCGCAAACTAGTTTTTACTCGTGGATATGCTTTAGCATCCACGGAGTGATAGTGGCATTCCGTATGCAAATGAATTACTCATTCTGGTGCAACCGGAAGTGGAATAATAGCCAATCCCACAGCAAGGGAGACAATAGGGTGATTGGTGATTGGTTGATCTTTGCGCTAGTACCCAGATTCTTCTTACACACGCGCGAACTTAAATTTCAAAAACAAATATGGCGGCCGAAACGGCGAATTTAGTTATAAGGTCTTTGCTTTGTTCTAGAGATTTGGATAAAAATAGCAGCGTGTAGACGTCTTCCTGTATCATGATAGTGAATGAAAATAGCAAAGGATCTTTTTAAGTGCTAGGAAACTTTGCAGAAGTTTTCAAGTTTGGGAGCGATCTTATTCTTTCGAGCCTGCGCCACCGTGAGGAAATGTTCCGCTCTAATACATCTTAGAAGATTTGTTGGGTTGAAGGAACTTTTTTAGTGTGATAAATGTTAAAAGTAGAAGTGGTTTTGCTCTGTCGGTGTACGGCGAAAGTTCCGACGGCTTTGTCAATCGAGGAGGTAAGAAAACTTCAAATCTTTATGCATGCTGATGTACGCTTGAATACTTTTTAAACTTATTGAAATGTCTTTGTTTGTTTTTGTTTTTTGAGGATGGAGCAATTTCCTAGAAGTAACCTTTAATCTTTAAGCAAGATAATGTTCAAATTGTAAGCTAATACGGACAATAGTAGGCCAGTGTTGTTATATGAATTCATGTGGTCGGTAACATAATGTCAGATAATGTGCACGATAAAGAGATCCTTCCAAACTGGTACACCGCGGATCAAAACGATTCCTTAATTATAGGGATTTTACCAAATATTTTAGATTTCATCGTTTTCTAGTCAAATTGAGTGATTTTGTTTTTGATGATCTTTAGGTTCTGTTTGAGGGAGATGCACATTGGAGATGTTTGATTACAGGAGAAATATTTCAAGTCAAGTTAGCTTTGTGTCATTTTTCTATTTGCTTTTAAGTACTGTACTTGTAGCTCATTAATTCAATAAAATGAAAAGCTCATTTTAAAAAATTTTTTGTTATTCCCCAGGTTGATAGCTATTCTTCTACACATTAAAGTTGTTTATTTTGGTCTCAAACTAGGTGCTCGGTTCCTCGGTTCCATGCAAAACTGATATCAATTTATTAGAGTGTCAAGATGTCTTTCTTGCTGTCAACTTAATCTTAGAATGCATTAAAATTATTAATTATTTTTCCATTTGTTTTGGGAAAGATAGGAAAAACATGAACCTTTCATAAACTTCCTTTCAACCACGTTAGTTCTTTTGTTTTGAGAGTGCAAACTGATACTTTTTTGTTCAGGGAAACCACAGCAGTAATTGGCTGGATCTTATTCTTGATATTGCAAAGTCAACACAACAGTCACATGTGAATGCCTTATGCTATTTTATATATATGATAACAAGTAAGAATGAAAACTGGATTAGGGAGTGCATTCGGCGACGTCGATCCAAGTTTCTCTCTCCTTTACCAAGTTGGTTTAACATACAATCAAATAGCACTGGGGTATAAATCCTCAACTGTCCCTTTCTCAACTGTCTCCACTGTTACCAAAAAAAATCATCAGGCAGTTATCCCCAGCAGTTTGTTTACACTTTGCTACATGAGAGAGTTAACTTGGAGTAAAGTTAGAAATAACACGGCAATTAAAGGATAATGAAATTTTGTGCTGTACAGTACTGATTATACAATTGAGAAATCAGAGAATTATCTCTGGAGAGTAAATTTCTGTGCTGGAAGGAAAACACTTAAATTTCGCATTGCCCTAGACAAGCAAAAACCCAATTGAAGAAGTCAGTAGACTGCTAAACACTACACTGCTGCAGCCTCATCACTCCAGCTTATAGATAGTACCTCATCTGAGAAGTCCCACTCATTTTTACACAATAAAACACCTACTACGTATCATTTAATAAGCATTCTGTAAAATATTCCTTACATTACATTTCTTCATCCTGTTTTTCTGAGAAAAAACTAGAAGGTACAAGCGGGCTTAAAGAGAGTGGAGTGTGCATATCATAGCCCTCTTCTGAATATTTCACAAAATGATGTACAACTAACACTTTGCTTGAAATATTGCAAATTTAAAGCATTTTATCACTTTATCTTTCAAAACGATCAAAATGGAAAAGGAAATAATATCAATTAGTGTTTTTCCTTATATTACTGAAAAGTTATACCAGACTATGTGATAAGGTGTAGAAAACAGTGGCACTGGTCACTGACGTCAAAAAACCCATAAAAAATAAACAGTTATTGTTGGATTATCAAAAGTAAGTAAAGGAAAATAATTGACTCGGTGTATAACATTTTATATAATAATGTTATATAAATCACTACAGTAGAATACCAATTCTTTTAACCTCCCAGGGAAACTGAGTTTTGTTAAAAAAAAAATAGGAGGTAAAAATCTGACTGAAGAAAATCCAAGAGAATTAACAACTACTGGTTCAAAGAATCGGGAGTGCAAAAAAATTGAGGGTTCAAATAACTGAGATTGCACTGTAAAAATAAAAAACTGTACATATTTCATAATTCATTACTCACTACTAAGTTTTGAATTTTTCTGTTAATTAAAAGAGATGGCTGATAAAAAGTTTGACCTTTTATCTGTGATCATAGTTATCAACAGAAGCCAGGGTCAGGTTGCATTAAACATGGCCTGAATATCAGCCATCTCCTCTCCAGATAATTGGTGAGCGACGGGAAACAGGTAAGGCAAGGTTTTGTTTTAAAGTATACCGGGAATGCCCCTTGTTCAGCAAGCATATTTTTGTAGCCTCTTTATCAATTAAATAGTTATAAGAATGATTGAGTGACAGTGCTCTGTTGCTTATAAACAAAGCTAGGTCCAGGCATCCAGTAGCCAATCTCTCTAAATTAAAGCCAACTGTTAGTTAAGCCCATGGCATCAACGGCCACTTCCATCGCCATATCCACGAGTTAACGATAGAGTCACTTTGATTATAGGCGCTCTGCCTTCGATATTTTGTTATCTAAAGCAAATACTGGCTTACAGATCACACGAGAAATTTACCGTCTCTTCCAAAACTGTCCTCGCTAGATCCCTTGTTTTGCAAAATACCAATAGCGGTCGATTGGTATTCGACGAAACAAGGCTCGCAAACAATTTTTAGAGGCGCTCTGCCTTCGAAAATTACCTTGTTAGCTAATTTCCATAGCTTTTCCAATGATGCACTTTGCCATATTCACAGGGAATCTTGTAGACTAACTAGTGACATATATGAATGGCAGAACCGTAGTGGATTTTATATCCAAAGCAGGTTCTTTTCTGTTTTTTTTGTCTCTTGCTGCATTAGTGATATTTTTCACAAACGCTTAAGGAAATCAGTTGCAAACAAAAACGTTTGGTAATTGCTTCTCCTCCCGCTGAGGAGAAACCAATGGTTTAGGCATGAGACTTTTGGATCGATCGAATAAGCGCTTTTAAACACCGTTTTTTCGGCTGGCTTAGGGTGGTATGAATCATACACGAGGCGATAGCAAGCTGCGAGGTTTTCTGTAAACACTGATTTTGAGGGATCCATCCGAATCCGCATTCAAACAAAACGGAATTTTGTGGTCAATCTAAATTCCGTAAGATTACGAAGTGGGTTTTTGGCTGTTGAATTTTGAGATGTTGTAAGAATAGTAAAACTTTGTTTCGACTCAAGATGGTATAGGTATCGTACTATCGATTAATTTTGATCTAACATTTCCAGTAAAATGCGATGACTAGATAAAGTTTCTACGGCAGCAACGCATAGACCGTGACATAACGACTGACAGCAAAGACAAACAAATTTTTCTGACATATAACGTATGCTAACAATAATTCGAAGCCTACGGACAAATTTGAAACATTTCGCTCGTTTACTCCTCTCTAAGAGGAGAAAGCCAGTGTCTGTGTACGAAGAATTCCCACTGCTTTGTACGACAACGGCCTAAGTAATGTTCGTATGTGAATTCTCTTTCGGTCATAATCCTTTCAGCGCCCCTAAGACAACTTTGCCATGTCAAAGCGTGGTAGTTCGATCGTTAGGCCGTGTGAAAAAATG